>NW_017731378.1:3184351-3244566 GCF_001890085.2 Hipposideros armiger
TATCAGTAGGGGGAAGCAGACCCAGCAGCAGAAAAGAAAGGTAAGATTAGCAGGGAACTAGCGGTCAGGGTGGAACTCAGCAGCACTAAGTCATTCCTTCCCTGTGCCAATCCATGAAAAACAGAGAAGCCTCTTCTGCCCATTTGGGAAAGGGATCCTTCCTGAAGGCAGAGGGATGGCTAAGATGACCACCAAGCATATCAGATCAGGATCAGAGAAGCATATACTGCTTCTCGCCTGATTTTTGCAGCCTTCCAGCGCGGCAGCCTGCAGCAGTGCCAAACTGTGGACAGCAGAGGGAGCTCTTGCCTAACCTTTCCAGCGCGGAGGCGGTTGCGAGGACCCAAACTTTGCGAACCGTAAGAGTTCTGGTAACTTGCTTCTAGTGGAAGGGTGACTGCAGAGGAGGGCTGTAGGGCCTCATAACTTCTCCCTTAGGCGCCCGCGCAGAAAAGGGAGTAGCCTCTTGAGATGCCCCAGGGAGGACCCTTTTTTTCTCCTCTCACCAACAGAAACATGGGGTGGCCCTTTCTCAGCCCTACCCCATACCCAATCCCTGAATGAGCGTTCGCGGCATCTGCAGGTGCCAAAAAGTGGAGGTGAAGCGTGCTCACATAATGGTTTGTGGTGAGAGAACGGGACCGAGTCCGGATGGGTATTGGGATTCCAGGTAGGGGAAAAGGGGTGGCTGAAGAACGAATGCTGCCGTTGCGCGTCTCCATAAAAGCCGCTAGGTGGCGCTCGAAGCCCGCATCACAGAGAAGCGCAAGCTTTTGAAGACCCTGGCTCAAGTGGAGGGGGTTGGCTTAGAGACTCGGAGGGCTGCAGGAAGAAGCCAACTGCGGTCGAAGGATTCTACTCACTGAAACAGAGGGATGCCCGGGTACTTGGGGGCCTATGGAGTAGCCAGGGTTCCCAGGAGTCTTGGAAGGGTAGAGGAGAAGAGGGGACCTAGCACGCATTGCGTGGGATGTTGGCTGGATCCCCAGACTCGGAGCTGGAGAGAGGTGGAGGATCCTGGGTGTTACAGTCTGTTGTCGGCCCACCTGCCTCTCCGGATTTATGGATTCTATTCTGAGGCCACTGGGTGAAGCACTCGGGTCTTAGAATCCGAATTCAGCCCCGGAATCAAAAATCCAAGAACATGCCCGTATCTGTACATCTGGTTTTTTCTCCCAGGATTTGTGGGTCTGTGTATCACCTCCTTCTCTGGGCCTTCCAAACTCCACCCCATATGACGGGGAGGGGTGGGGGGTGGGGGACAGACGGTGAGTGTAGATCTCCAGATCTTTGGCCTCCCTTCCTTTGCTCTTCCTTCGGATATTCCCAGTGGCTTCTGACGCTGGGATATCTGTCCCAAGCTCCGAGGAACTGCCTCCCACCTCCTCAGAGTCCAGGAGGAAAGGGGAGGGGGGCTCTAAACGCATCTGACACAGACCCATTCCCCAAGTTAGAATTTGTCTCTGCGGGACACCCCTTCTCTGCATAGGCCTTCCCTGAAATTATCCATCCGGCCCCAGCTTGGCTTCTCGCCACTGCGGGCTGATTATTCAGACTCCGATGCCCCAAACTTGTGGGTTCCTTTTTTCCAGACCATCCCGGTGTCTTCCTGAAGCTTAGCTCAGAGGTCCCATCCCTCCTCACTCACCCTCCGAATTCATTTGGGAGCATGTGTGGAGGGAAGGGAAGACGTAGAGACCGATGGGCGGCTCTGCCAGCAGCGCCAGCGTTAATCCCACCGGCTGTCTAGGAAATAGCTATCCGATGAGGGACGCTAGAAGCCGCCCTCGGTCGTGAAGCACTGAGCACGGTCTGGCTTGGAGGACTGGAGCTCCTTGGTGAGGACTCAGACCGCTGACTTCCCCCTCTAAAGTAGGGGGTGGCCGGGAGACGTTGTGTTCTCATGGAAGGGGAGATGGAAATCTAAAATCAGACTGAAGGGGGCCGGGAAGGGACCCGGAGAGGTGGTGCTTTACCAACCCGCCCCCCACCCCCACCCCCTCCAGGCCTACCCGCTACTCCAGAGGCCTTAGCAGCGTCCTCGGAGGTTGCCAAGCTCCTAGGAAGGACACTGGATCTACCTTTGAGGCTGCAATATCCCCTCAACTTCCCAGGCCCTTGCTCTCTGCCCCACAAGCCCAGCGCACTGGGATGAGGGAGAGTGTGGGCCTGCCTAGTGGGTAGCCTGGGACAGAACAAATTCAAGGTTCTGGGGAAATCTGGTAGAAATTAGAAGTAGCGGATTGGGTGTCCGCCGCCCCAAGATACCCCACCCTTCTCGAAGCTTGGGCACCACCTGCTGCCCAGTCTCTGGGAAACGGAGCTCGACCCTGAAAGTCCCCACCCCTTCCCCGAGGCCGGAGGTATTAGTGCTGCTTGATCAGACCTCATTTCCTGCGAAAATGGAAACATATCCAGAGTCCTTAATAAAGTGAATGACGAAGCTTCAGGTGTAATTGGGCTTCCGGTTGGTGGTTATTTCCTTAAACTGACAGTGGAAAAAAATGTAAACCCACATCGCTCAGATGTAATTATATGATTATCAGAAAGGTGCAGGGTGAATTTGCTGAGACCCAGAGGCAACAACCTGAGAAATGGGCACAAACGCTTACCCAGACCAAGGGACCCAGGAGTCCTGGACCTCCACACCGACCCGGCATCCAAGCGCGCGCCTCTGCAAGCTTCAGACTCTCTCCTCTCATACTCAGACCCACCCTGCCACCGTCAAAAGCCGGATCTTTATTTATAAGCTAGGGCGGGGGTGGGTCTTTTCCTTCCTCTGAGAGGAGGAGTGTCCTCTAGGGCAGGGGACCGCCTGGCTGAGAGTCCCCGGACTGATCCCCCAGACCGCGCTCGCGCGCACACACGTGCGCGCGCAGTCTGCTTATTTCTATGCATAATCCAATTTTCTCCGTGACTATCTAGTTAAACTCTTTAACAACAGCTACATAATTAGAATTTGGATTCCCATTAATTTTCCCTGGGCCTCGAACCATTTGCAGCTCACACTGGTAATTAATGCGATACATCACTAACTTTACCCAGCGCCGGCCAGCCAGGCTCAGGTCGCTCGGCCCGCGCCTGGCGCCCCAATGCAGGGCCCTGACTCCGGACCCCGCTTCCCAAGTGGAACCGTTTCCCTTCCTCCAAAGCCAAATGCCTCGGCCCGCGCACCCAAAGCCTTCTTTCCAGGAAATTTCACAATTAAAAATATTTATCGGGAGCAGATTTACGTTTCTAGGTTTCCAGTCTCGGGGCGTCTGGGTAGGCTATTAAGAGTAATTAGCATCTTTTGCGCATGCAGATTTACTTCGCTCATTGCCACATAACTCATCCCTAAAAGCCAGTGCTGGCAAACACAGGCGCCGCTGCAAAAGCCGCCGCAAGAGCTACCGCCCCCGCCTGCGTCTGACTAGGGCTCCCTGGGCCCTGATCCCCAGTACGCTGCCCACTCCTAGTTTCTCTGGTCAAACTGTCCGCTCTAGACTGCACTCGGAGCGAAAATGTTCCCACCCTGAAGACGAATGTTCCCACCCTGAAGACGAATGACACTAGGGCGACCTCAGGCGGCGGGGTGAAGACCTAAGCAAGCTCTTGCCACCGCCCGGGCGCGCCGTCTGGACCTGAGGCATCGCGACCGTTCACTTGTGTGCGTGAACGAGTGGGTGTGTCTGTGTATGCTCTCTCGCAGGCGCGCGAGTGCGTGTGCATGTGGTTGCTATTGCACGTTCCTGAGAGTGCACGAGGGTGCGCATGGAAAGCTAGGTGATCTCCGCCCACTCCTTCCCGGGACCGCAGCTCAAATGCCAGTCCCAGGGCACCTAGCTAGGGCACTGTGGTTCAGAGGAAGACTCAGGCCCTTACCTTGCCTCGATTTCCCTTCCACAGAGCCCGTCCCATCCAGCCAGAGGGCCTAGAGCGCGCAGCGCCTGGCAGGAGGGGAACTGGGAGGGCGAGCGCCGGGGCGCCAGAGCGCAGGTTGCCTGGTGCTGGTGAGAGGCCGCCAGAGAGAGCAAAGAGTCACCAAGCAGCCGCTTTCGGGACAGCTGGGGGCAGCCGGAGACGACTGGACCTGGCGGGGATGTGGGTGGGGTGGGAGTGGGGTGGGCAAAGCTACAAAGTGGTAGTGGGAGGATCAGGGCCAAGGAGTCCAACTGCGGCTCCCGCGCTCTGATCCAAGGCACCCACTCCGGGTTCGTTATTAACACGCTGGGAAGTCCGCGAGCAGCCCAACTTTCTTCTCTTTAATGAGCCTAGAAGAAGAGGCTGCCCTGAAGGGGTTTGTTCATTAAAGATGTAGCTGGAGGAATATTGTCTCATTAATTATCTGGTTTTAATTACACTCCTACCCTTTGAATCCAGAGATGGGCAAAGTTGATTCAGTGGCGCCACCCCCTTTAGCTTGAAGAGTTGGGCCAGGCAAGGGGACATTAGGGGAGGCGGGGACTTCGCGTGTCGGGGAGGATGTGAGCAGGCACAGGCGTTTGGGGCATATCTGGTCGCGAATACCCATGCCAGAGAGTTTTATGCCTGGGTGTGTGTGTGGATGGGGTCTGCGTGTGAATCTGAAAATGTGCGTGTGTCTGAGTGTGTGTTACCACGTGCGCCTGAAAAGGCCTGTGGACGTGACTTGGATGTCTATGTAGGCTCCTTGCCTGTGAGCTGTTCTGTATGTCTGAGTGTGAGTGTGGGTAGCTGAGTGTGTCCACAGACAGGCCCAAGAGCGTGGGTCTAAGTGAACAGGAGTGTGACTGGGTAGTTGTGTCGGCGCGTGTCTAAGAGGGTGGCTTCCAGCCCGTCAGCTCAAGTGGCAGTGTCTGACTGTCTCTGGCTCTCTGCTGTGCATGCATGCGCCCCCGTGTATATGAATGTTGGGGAGGCACTCTACAGCTAGAGCAGTGCAGGAGCTGGGACCGCTCCAAGGACATGGCTCAGTTTCTGAGGTTCCCCAGAGCTGGGGTGCCACCCAGAAACCATTGTTCTTCTGGAAGGGGGGTTACTTAAGGGGGTGCTCGTCCCTGCCTCGTCCCTTGTCAGGCCGGCGCGGTGCTAAAGCGGGGGCCGTTTTCCCTTTAAATCGCGGACACTTTGACAGGGGACATTAAGGATCCGGCTGCTCAGGCTGAGCAGATCATAAAACCGGACAGGCAATTTCTGCTCCCGCCAAATAGCCGGGCAAACTCGTTCTGCATCTTTGGTTTTAATGCACTAAACTGGCAGCTAAGCAGGGAGCGAGCAAAGGGGGGTGGGGAGCCCCCACATACACCAGCGCGCACACCGGCACACACTGGCATACGCTGCAAACACCCCTTCACACCCTTGTACCCCATGCCCCGCCCCCACCCCCCCACTGGTGGAATTATCAACTAGAATTTGATTAATATGCAAATCGCAGGCAAACAGCTCCATATAATTCTTTCAGTGGAGAGTAATTAATCACCAGTTAAAGCAAATTAATACATATATCAATTTTGTCAGAAACATGCTTAGTTCAATCGCCCGTAAAATTGAAGTTTGAAGTATTAAGAGGCTCTGCAGAAACGCCAGGACTAAAACTTTCAAATTGATCCTATTTAGTAATCAATCAGGCTCTCCCCTCAGGTTAATCTGCCTAATTTTTCATCTCAAATCATACACTTTACTGACACGCCATCTAGCAAACAGTCGATAAAAAGTTAACAAAAATGATAACGACTCCAGCCAGAGCCATTGTGCAGGGCGGTGGGCAGCGGGTGGCTTTGATTGCATTTCTGGGGTGGTTGGGGACTTGGTTCTTTTCTGGGCCAAGGGCTGGGAACTCCCCTAGACAGCAGGACCCTCCCTACCCCACCACCCTTGTCTGATATTCCACTGCCCTCTGCTGCTGTTGGACTCCTCTCAGAATATCACAACATCAGCAGCATTTCCCCCAAAGTAGCCTAAACCAGCCAGCTCCCTCCCCATGCCTGTGGTTGCCTAGAATGCCTGGAAGCCTGTACACTGTGTGCTTGTGGTAACTGTGGGCTGTGCCTCTGTCGTTGTCTGTATTGTGTGTATAACAGTGAGAATGGTATAGCAGTTTAACAGCAAATGTTTAACTATTGTGTGTGCTACTGGCTGCCTCTATTTGGGGGGGGGTGCTGTATCCTATGTGACCACACTGTGTTTCTGGGCATCCTATATGTCTGTGTCACTGTGGGGGTGTACTGGGTTTCTTCTACATTGTGGGTCTGTGTAACTCTGTGGCCACTTTGTGTGTGTTTGCATTGTTTCTGGGATGTCTGTGTGACTCTGCGTGCCTGTGTTGTGTGTGTTGTGGATTGGCTGTGGACCGTGGACCCACCTGGGCCTACCCTTCGTTTACATGTGGGCACATGGTCCAGCAGAGCCTCAGGCAGCTGGATCAGTATGCCCCATCACAAACATCAGGAAAGAGGGGAAGTCCCTGTGGAGATGTAGTCACTTCACCTTGAGCAGCTTCTGAGATGAAAGGAGTCATCTCTTCCCGCCCCAGCCTCTTTGCCAGGGGAATAGTAAGGAAGGGGAACAGAGGGCTTCCATTTCTTAGCTTAAGGAACTCCCAGACCTGGGTCTCTCTCCACAAGAGCCCTCGACACACTGCTTCTCACTTGGACCCCTGAATTTGGGAGGGGTGGGGATGTAGACATCCGGCTAGCAGCGCCTCCATCCCATGTATCCAGGGGTCACAACCTCAAACAGATATGGTGACCACTTGTCTCACACCTCTCTATACACATGCTGATAACTAAACTCACACAGGTCCCAGGATACTCACAGGTAACTAATCTTCCTTCCCCACCACATCCACCTCCCACTCACAAACAACTAGCTCCATCCAGCTCTTCACGGGGAAGCCTGTATGTGTTCAAAATGCACACACCAACGCACAGCAATCCCTGCCCATACTCTTACATAACAAACCAGGTACCAAAGTGGGCAGGACTCATTCACTCCCAACCCTTCAGGCAGCATCACCCATCCACCATGCACTCATGAGCATATTGCCATTTGTCCCCTTCCCAGTTTGGGCAGGGCTGAGCCCCACCCCTCACCCCCAAAGAGGAGGAAATTCTCTTGAGTGAGCTAGGGGAAGCCGGGCCTTCAAGGGCAACCTGGTACTCACCGCAGCCAAAGCGAGGTCTGCAGATTATTCTAGAGACACAGGTTCAGCCTGGGGATCCACTCGAGTAGGAGGGCAGGCAGTGCAGCCTGACATTACCCAACAAGACAGCAGAGGACAGCCCTCAACCCAAACCTGTTCTCAAAGAAGCAGAGTCAGTGCCAACATAGTGTTTATTCACTGGCCTCAGCTGCCTTCAGAGTACATGCATGCCCGGGCTGAGGTTTTCCATCTCAGCTTCTGCCACTCCTCTCATGAGCCCCCTCCCTTCAGGCCATGAGCTCCCCTTACCCCCTCCCTACCCACCATAAGTGTACATTTGAGTAGCCAGCTTGGTCAAGCTGTTTGGAGCTATGAGTCTGGTTGTCTGTAGCTTCAGTTCCACATCAGTGTTCATTTTCCTGGTTATCTGCTCACACTAGCTCCCTGCACACATCACACACCCGGGGACATCACTCACCCGCTGGTCACACCCACCCCAGTGACAGCTTTACTTCTTTCCTCTCCATTGCACAAACTTAGTCACACCTAGTTGCACACACTAGTTTGCAACAATCGGTTACAGGAACACAGCAGCACACCCCCCCAGTCACCCCCAGTTGCACATGCTCTGTTTCTATCCATCAGCCACACATGACTAGTCTTTCAGTTGCACACACTCTCTGACACACTCAGTGACACACCCTGTTGATGCCTGCGAAGCTGGCCACACACACACACACACACACACACACACACACACACACACACACACACACACCCTCAGCCCCAGGTCTCTCCCAGGACTAGTAGCCAATAGGAGGAGATGAATTGACTTGCTGATGGCAGCCCTGGATCCGGGAATGCAGAGGTGGGGCCTGGAGGAAACTCAGGTAGGAATTCTCCTCCCTCCAGAGTATTGCTTCACCCTAATGTACATTATCAGACCGAAGAACCCCCATCTTCCTTTGCTCCAGTCCCAGGAGCCTCTCCTTTGGGAAACATGGCCTGTGGACTTGCCTGGGGACGGGGCTCAGCTGCCCCAAGCATGCCAACCTTTGCCCGGGACCTCCATTAATGTACATGCACTGTCTAGAGAGGTACCCATTTCCCACACAACTCAACTCAACCACCCACTGTTCTACAAGCTAACCACCACCACCACCCAGCACACCCACAGTTCTACCCCACTCATACCACGTCCAAGCCAGTATATATACTTCTCCACTTTATAACAGCAACCTCCTACCTGGTGCCTCTCCTGACCCCAGTTCACTCAGGTTTCTGGTCCCTTCTCCCACATGCCTTTTTATAGCCCCTGACCCTGTCAACTCTGGGCCTCTTTATCTAGTCACCCCCTCTATACCTCCCAGGCTCCCTTATGCCTCTTCCCAGGTGTGTGTATTAGGAGAACATCTGTATTCTCAGCACAAACCGTTGTCTGGGCCCCAAGAAAGAGGGGTTGGCTATTGGGGTAGGGAGCAAAGCCAAGGTGCCCCTGGGTTCGAGTGGCTGGGGACATGCAGGGTGGAGTGAGTGGACTTCCCTGAACCTGAAGGCTCAGAAGAGTGGGTAGGAGGGGGTCCCCGCGGCGACCGGCAGGGGCGGAGGGGAGGCGCGCTGCCCCAGCCCGTCCCTTTCAGGGGGGACTCATGCATCAAACTTCAATTTTCCGGACGATTGAATTAGTGATTTTTTTTCTCCTGAACTAAAATACACTTAAGTCTTTGGGATTAATTACCACGTTCTGGTCCCTCAGACTGGAGTATTACTTATCGGAGCTGCGTCTGACACTGGCCCGACACCTCGTAAAATAAGGAACTGCGCCTCCTGGCCTCACCCAGCGCCGCCCGCTGCCCCCGGGCTGGGGAAGGCGGAGCAGGGAAAGCGATCTAGCCAAATTGCGCGGTGGGGCCCAGAACCTCAGTGCGCAGTGGGGTCCCACGGCCGGGAGATCAGAAATCGCCCGAGTCAACTTGGCAAGCCGGCTGAGGCCCCGGACTCAACTGGGAAGAGACAAAGCCAGACCGCTTCCCCTGGGCAGCCGGGAACCGAAAGCAGGTCTGCAGAGAGGCCAGAGTCCTGCAACGGCCTGCATTGGGCTGCAACGGCCCCAGGAGGTGAAGTGAGTCCGGGCACAGGACGAGCGGCCCAGAGGGTCCCAAGCCTTAACAAACCTTACTCAAAAATGGGCGCAGAGCCCACAGCCCTTCACACGATCCACGCCACACTCACACTCACAGGTGGAGAATAATACGTAATGCACAATCCCCGCTCCCACGGAGCGTACACAGGCGGTGCATATACCACACACAGCAGCACCTCGGGCAGGCCCGACAGGCGCCCACACAGAGGCTCAGGGCCGGCGCTTTCATTCAAGGCCCTCTCACATCACAGGTCCCGGTGGTTGAGCCCCAGGCGCGGCCAAGACCACCCCAGCACCCGCGCCGGCGCACGGGTAGCAGCTCCCAACAGAGTCGGGAGAGCTGAGGAGAAGGTGGGATGGAGCCCAGAACCCCTGGATCCCATCCCCTTGCACCAGCCTACAGTCAAGCCCTCAGGCCTGACCCACGTCTCCGCCGCCTCCCTGCGCCGCCGTGGGGCCACGACATTAGCCAGCCCCACGCTGCGATGCTTGGTTGGGAGGAGTCGGGCCGCAATAGCCGCACGCGCTGTCGGCTGGGCTCCGGAAGTCCACCCGTAGCCTGGCGGAGACGTGGAATCCAGCAGAACCGAAAAGACTGCGGGGCGGCTCGAATCCGCTCCCCCAAATGTGCGGGACACAGCGTGCGGCGCGCTCTCCCCGGGCTTCTCGGCTCTGGTTCAGCCCAGGGCTCCTGCGGGTGCCTCTCTCCCCTTCCCCACGACGACGGTCCGTCCTTCCTTCGCTGGCATTTTTTTCCTGGCCTATAGGAACAACGAATTCCTTTTCGTCTTTCAAGGCCTGGGTCCAAAGCCACCTCCTCTGTGAAGCCCCCACCACCCGGAGCCCCAAGCAGTTTCTGCGAGCTCTGCAAATGCATTTTCCCTGCCCCTGGGTCCAGGTCGCCTATTAGCGCCGGGGTAAGCGGCGGGTCTCGTCCACTAGACTGGGAGCTCCTTGAGGGCAGGAACTGGATCGGATTCGTTTCCATTTCCCCAGCCCCCAGCTCGGCCTGGCGCCGAGAAGATGCACAATAAACATTTGCTAAATTGAATGGCTCTTTCCTTTTATTTTATTAATCCTTATCCTTCCTTCTTTCTTTCCCTCCTTCTTTCCTCCCTCGTTATTTTTTTATTTCTTGGTTATATTCAATTGTCATGTTTTTCAGGCTCATTAAATCCATTTAGAGACAAAAGAATAAAAGGCAGAAGGGGAAGGAGGAGGAGGCGGGAAGGGGGAGGGGAGGGGAAAGGAGGGGAGGGAGGCCGGAGAAGCAAACAAATAACCCGCTTTAACTAGACGGGCGGATAAATGGCCCCGTTTCTCCTCAGCCCCGATGCGCCTGCTTAGCTGCGCGCCCCTCGGGCGCTGCAGCTCGGGTGGGCTCAGCCCTGGGGCCGCAGCCCCCAGCCGGAAGGGACCCAGCAGGGCCAGGCCCCGGGCCGAGAAGCTGGGAGCGGCCGGAGGTGCCAGGGCCGCTTCATTGGGATTCATGGGCTTGTTGGGCGGGCGGCCGGGGGCTCCAGGCGCAGGGCGGGGGCCGGGCGTGGGGAGGGGGGGCTTTGCGCACGGCGGGCGCAGATGCCCGGGTGACCGCCGTGCCGCGGTCCCTGCTCCGCCTTTGTGCCGGGGAGGCGCGCGCGGGGACCTAATCCATCAAATTGTCTACAAATTGTGAAGAAAATTCAAAAACCATATGGTCGCCAGCGCCGGCGCGCTCTGGGCTGCGGAGGGCCGTGGCCGCGCCCGCACCCGGAGCCGCGGGGGGCTGGGCCCTGCTATTGTCGCCTGTCAGCGGCCGCCCGGGTCCATTCGTCCCGGCCTTCATGGTCCGCGCTCCGAATTACAGACCCATCCATCCTGAGAAAAGGCGATTTATGTCGCCCGGGAGGAACCGGCCGCACGCCGGCCCGGCTGCCCGGCTGCCCGGCCGCCCGGCCGCCTGTTTCCTTTTCGTTCTCTCCCCTCCTTTCCCCTCTCCCTGTTCTCGTTCTCTCTCTCTCTTTCTCTCTCTCAGTCTCTCCTCTCTCTCTCTCTCTCTCTCTCTCTCTCTCTCTCTCTCTCTCTCTCTCTCTCTCTCTCTCGTTCTCTCTTTCTCTCCATATTGTCTATGACTTTCCACTTCCTCGATCTGCTTTTGGAGTGTCTTTCTGTGCTCTTTTTTCTGTCTTTCTGTCCCTTAGTTTCCTCACGGACGCGCACGTTCCCGACTCAGGCCCCGGGGCCCCATCGCCTGCCCGAGACCAGATGCGTATTTCTCACATCAATTTTGCGGAGAAAAGAGAGCTGAGCGGCCTGGAGGCGGGACCCTCCTCTGGTGACAGCAGCCACTCGCCAGCCCAGCGACAACAAAAGCCCAGGGAGAAATCCCGCTCAGTCCGGAAAAGTGAAAGCTGCCTACATCCCTGTCCTTGCCCCTGCTCCCCTCATGGAGCAGGGACCCCAGAGAGTCCTTGGGAGATTGATATCTCTACCCCTAGCCCCGTTCAGAGCCCAGAATTTGTGAATGTCACCAGAAATTTACCCCAAACTCTCAGACACTTGGGGCTCACATCTCCCAGTGCCCGTGTGCACAATTCAGCCTGCCCTTGATGCCTTGATGCCCTTTTCTCCCTCCCCCAAGGGTGAGGCCCTCCTGCAGAACCGAAACTCGGGAGCCCTTAGGCTCCACCCGGCTGTCCCGCTAAGCTATACCTGCCATACACCGGAGGTTTAGCCCCGTCCCAGGGAGCCCAGGAAGAATGCCCTTGAGTCGCAGGTGGGATGCGTGAACCATACGGCAAGCCCCCTCCACACTTTGCCCCACACAAATTAATTTTGCACCCGTGGCGCCCCCAACGTACGCACGCATTTGTGCCCAGAAGTGCACGCCTCACTTTTTACCCGGACCTGACGAAGCCGGCTTCTCTCGCCATCCCCACTCCTTTTGGAGGCTGCCGCGTGTTTGTGGGCAACAAGAGCCTCCTCCCACTACTACCCTCTTCCTCCTCATTCTCACCCCTGCCCTAAAACTCCTCCAAATCTCCGAGGGTGGGGTAGCCGGCGACGAGCAGCGGGGAGATACCAAACCTGCCGCGGCTTCCCTGAATGGGGCCCACTCAATTCAGACATGGTCACCGCCGCTTCTAGTAAAATGGCAAAGACTTTATTTATCGGAGAAAGAGGCCTTGGGTACAGTCCGGGGAGGAGAAGGCAGGGCAGGAGCAAGGAAGGGGCACGCGGGACCCACCCTCATTCGGCCAACCTTGTCTGGCCAAGTCGAGCTAGGAGCAGGGCATTGGAGACTGCAAGACAGACCCAGAGCTGTGGAGGAGGTGGGGTGAGGGCTTAGGCTGGCCTCTCAGTCTCTGTCACATGCAAAAAAATTCTAAAAAGAGTAAAAAATAATTCTAGGGCTTTGGGTTCCTTTTTCGTTGGTTGGTTGGATTTCCCCCTGCTTTGTCCCTAAGACCCGGACCCCAGCAGTCAGTCCAAGAAAACCGAGAGAGGGTGGGAAGGAATCTTAAAAATAGTGTTAGGGGGTACTGGGAGGCAGAAATGGCATCGAAACCAGACTTCTCTCGCTAGGGGAAGAAAAGATCCTTTTGAAACTTGCAAGTCAGGACCCAGCTGCCCACCTCGGCCCCTTCCCACGAAGGGAAAAAAAGGCAGAAGGAAATAAAAGAAATCAACTGCAATAGGCCTAGGAAGGCGAGGAGGAGCATTCGTCACATGCAGAGAAAAATCAAAACAGTTGGGGCGGCCCCCTCCTCCGGACCGTGGGGTTCAGTGTCCGTTACCATCAATTCTGCCTCGCCCTCAGCAAACCCGGCAGCCTAAGAGCTTTGAAAACACGAAAATCTCCGAGATTTTAAAAAAGAAAAAAAGTCAGGCTGCAGTGGGAAGAACCCGCTATATAGGTTTAAATATTTATACAGAAGCCATACAGAATTGCACGGCGAGGGCTCCCGGGGCGGCGGAGGCCGCGCACGGCGGCCGGCCCGGCCGGCCAGCCCGGGTTTATTGCTTCGAGAGGGAAGAGGCGGCTACTGGGAGCCGAGTCCGGGCCAGGGACAGGGGAGAAGGCGGGAGTTGTAGAGGAGGTCCCAGCTCCCCTCGGCGGTCCGATCGGTAGGCGGTGGGCCTACGGGCTCCAGAGTCCCGGGGCAGCGGAAGATCCCGGGGGCCGCTCAATCGTCCACGTCGATCTCTTCGTCTTCCTCGTCCTCCGAGCAGTCCTGGCTACTGGCTGGCTGGTCCGTGAGCGGGGAGGCGGGGGAGAGCTGCAGGGGCCCAGCGCCCGGGGCCTGCGGGGCGCCTGTGGGGAGTGCCGGAGAGCCAGGCCTCGACTTGGCCCGGCCGCAGCTGCCACCACCGCCGCCCGCGGCTTCCGAGTTCTGCTCCAGTTCGGCCAGCGCCACGATGTCCATCTGCCCGCTGGGGCCCAGTTTCTTGGCGGATTCCACGTCAGCCTTCATCTCCTCCAGGTCCCTCTTGAGCTTGGCGCGCCGATTCTGAAACCAGGTGATGACCTGAGCGTTGGTGAGGCCCAGCTGCTGCGCGATTTGGTCGCGATCAGCAGGGGACAGGTACTTCTGGTAGAGGAAGCGCTTCTCCAACTCGTAGATCTGGTGGTTGGTGAAGGCCGTGCGCGACTTTCGCCGCTTCTTGGGGGTCTGTCGCTGCCCAAAGATGGTCATCCCGTCGCGGCCTGTGAGGAAACCATAGTATAGGCTTGTGCCAGGGGAGAAAAGACCCCACCCCTGGCTCTCACTCACCTCACCCAGGCCTATCCGGACTACGGTCTGTCTCTGTTCCCTCCTCAGATTTGATTCCACTTTCCAGACTAAAGCAAGCCTCCGCTATGGTAAACCTCCTCCCCAGTCTCTTGTATCCCGGAAGTCCCTAGGAAAATTTGTTTTGGTTTCTGTCCCCTGCCTAAGAGTTGGTTTGAAAGACTCAAGGTTGCTAGAGAGGAAGGAGCCAGACAGGGACACCTTGACTTCGGTGTGAATGTTGGTACTCCACCTCTTCCCAATCACCCCCAACTCTACCCTTACCCAAAAGTTCCCAGCAAAAGGCTCTCCATTTCCCACCCCATGAGCAGGGCTAAGAGTTTCCAGGCCACTGAGAACAGGAGGGAGCCAGGCAGGGCAGGCAGACTGCAGAGAGAGCTTGGGTTCTCACCACCCCTCTCCAGTCACCCTGGCCTATCCCAAGGTCCCTAGAAAATAGAGTTTTAGGTCCTGTCCCACCCATCTCCACTCCCAGCGGCAGCGGCTTGGGCTGGAGGGCCCTGACGGCCGGTAGGGGAGGAGGCGGGCAGAGGCACAGGGCACGAAGAGCGTTGGGCACGGGAAGTCGGGCTCTGGGTGCTGGGCGCAGGGGAACCCCAGCGGCTGCACCTACCTTCGGCTGCCTGCAGGACGCTGACCTCCAGCCCCTTAAAGGTCTTGCTGGCCAGCTCCTCCAGCGCACACAGTGGCGAGGTCTGCGAGAGCAGCGCGCGGCCCGCCAGGGGCAAGCCGCCCGGCGCGTGCTTGTCCGCGGCCGCCAGCAGGTGCGCCGCCCCGCACAGCGAGTAACTTCTCCGCACAGACGGCTTGTTGAGGATGTCCTCGATACTGAATGGCGTCAGCGGCTTGTTGGAGTTGGCGGGCGGTGGCAGGTGGTCCAGCGGGCTGCGCCGCCTCTCCTCCCCCGGCGCCGCCTTGCCGTCCTCCTTGGAAGTCATCTCGGCCTCGTTTGGGGGCCCGGCCGGGGCGGCTCGGGCCGCGGGGACCCAGCCCGCGGGCAGCTCGGGCGCCGGGCGGCGCGGGCGGGTGGTAGCTGCGGGCTGGAAGGAGGCCGCGCCAGGCAGGGCGCGGGCCGAGCGCGGGCCGGGCGCAGGGCTGATTAGCGCAGCGGCAGAGGAAAGCAGAACCGCACGGGGCCCCGGGAGGAGGGCGCTGGCGCGGGCGCGGGCGCTGCCGCCGCCGGGGCTTCCAGCAATCCGGGGCCCGAGCCGGGGCACGCCGCGCGGGGCTCCAGTTTCGCCAGCCCCGGTGCTATTTAAAGGTGTCAGGTGGCTCCGCGGCGGCTCCTGGCCCCGGGTCCTGGCGGCGGCAGTTGGAAGAGCCGAGGCGAGGGCGCCGATCCCGTACTGCGAGGGGAGGCGGAGAGATGGGGCAATTGACTATTGCTAACAAGTTAGCCTTGATCGAGGAGTAATCAATTATCTGCAGCGGCACTTCTCTCTCTCTCTCTCTCTCTCTCTCCTTTCTCCCTGTCTTTCTCCTCTCCTCTCTTCTTTCTCTCTGTTCTTTCTCCTCCTGTTCTCTCTCTCCCTCCCTCTCTCTTCTCTGCTCCCCCCGTCTCTCTCCTCTCTCCCTCTCCCTCTCTTTCACTCTCTGTCTGTCCAATGCAGGCGGCTCTAAGTTGGGAAGCTCATTAATTAGCGGGCCGGGGGTAGGAGGAGCCGGCTGGAATTAGCCTGCCTAATGCGCCTGTCAGTCCGGGCGCTGCGCCGCGCTCGGCCCGAGCTGTTTGTAAATTACATTAGCGGCGCCTTTATTGCACCCGAACCTCCGACGACTGAAAAGCCGCCGCCCCCACCCCAAACTGCGAGCGGCGCTCCCGGCGCACCCGCCTCCCGCTGGCCTGGCTGCGATGGCAGCGCTGGCCCGCAAGTCTCAGGCTCTCCGAACCGGGATTTGGCGTCCGAGAAGGACGGCGAAAGCCAGCCGGGGAAGTACGCGGCCGCCCAGCGGGCCAGGTAAGACCAGGAGCCTGGGTGGGCCCCGCCGCCGCCCAGCGCTGTCTTTGCCGAGCTGTGATCAAGGACCCAGCGCCCCTATTCCTAGATTCTCTTGCCCCTCACTCGCGGCCTTGGGCCACGCGCCTGGGGAAAGGATATCAGTAGGTCTGAACGAGTTCTGCAGCCCTGCTTGAGGCGACACAGGACACAGGGGTGGGGGACTCCAAGGGTTGGGGGTGGGAGCAGTCAGAGGAGTCAGCCTTCCCCAGCTAGAGACGGAGGGGGGAGTTGGTGCTGACTCTAGGCACCTCTCCCAGGGCCTGAGCCCAAAGAGACAACCTTACCTCCCCCCGGCAATCTTGCACACTTACCTCAGGCCGAGGCTCTAGAGGCCGTTTGGGGCCACCGCCCGCCTGGGGACCGGCATCCAACCGGCAGCCGGGCCAGGTGCCGGGGCTAACGGGGTCGGCTCGGGGCCTCCCCGCTGCGCTCTGCCGGGCCCCGGCCGGGGCCCCGCTGGCGGCCCCGCCCAGCCTAGCGCCCGGCTTGAGTGCACCGCCCGGCCGACTCCAGCTGTTCCGGATGCGGGGCGGGGGCCGGAGGGGGCGGGCGGCGGCTGGGACTTCGCTCTCAGGAACCCGCAGAGAGGACGGGGTTAGAGTCAGGCTGGGGACTGGGAACCCTATGGCCTGGACTCTGTAGATCAGGGAAGCATTTGATCTACATTTGAATGTGTTTGATTTCGAATACGTATATTTGTGTGTGGTTCTTGGTGTGTACATGTATGTAAACAGATGTGAACCTGTGGATATTTAGGAGTGTTTGAAACCTTACCTACGTCTTTTATTTCCCCGAGGCACCCAAGGGAGCTGTGACCCCAGGATCTTTTCTCTCTTGCTCTGGTTGGTGTGGGGCCTCTGGCCCCACCACCCTGATTTTCTATTTCTGCCCCTGGAGAAAGGAGGGGAAGAAAAGGGTGTTGGAGCCAAGGGAGAGAGAACTGTTTCCTTCCCCACGCACAGCCCCAGCCCTTTCTCTGGCTTTGTTTGTAAACTCCTGGGCAGCCAGTGCCATCCAGCAACCCTGCTTGGTCTAAAGAGTGCCAAGAGAGGCCAGTGTGGAGGACTGTGGCCCAGTCCAGAGGCTGGGATGGGACCTCTGGGACTTTGTGCTCCCCATACCTGTTCCAGGGAGGGAACAAGCCAAGGTGGGCTGTGGGGCAGGGGGCAGGGTCTCTCCCTGGATGCCTCCAGCATAGGGTTCTTAGTGCATCAGAGATCTATTGCTTTATCTCCCTTTTAGTTATTTGTTTGGAACGTGGCTTACAGCTCTCCAGAGTAAAAGGGATAGTGTAAGGAGAAAGGATTCTTTTTTGGGAGCCCCAGTGCCTGCCCCAGGCCTGCGTGGGAATGTTGGGAAGAGCTGTTTACCCTCTTCCTCATCTTTGTACTGCATTTTGGGGGGAGGGAAGGGGCTCAGAGGCAAGAATGGTGAATTCTCGGTTTCCCCCAGAGCTGCAGAAACATCCCCAACGCAGGCCTGTCTTTAGTGCATCAGCTGCCCTGGGAGCCAGGGGGTGATGCTGGGCCTAGCGATCGTGGAGTTGGAGTCCAGAGGTGGTGGAGAGGGACTTGAGGGAGAGGGCGCCAGGGAGCAGGACCTTGCCGGCTGGGAAGCTCTGGGGCCATGAAGGGTCTGCCCTCTCCTCTCGCTTCCTGCTCTCAGGATCTTGCCCCAGCCTAAGGCCCAGAGCCCTTTTGTGTCATAACCCCCAAAGCCCTGACCCAGAGCCTCAGGCAAGTCACATCCCCCATGCTAGCAGAGGAGGCCCCAGTAGATCAGGGAACAGTGACTCATCGGTCCCTATCTTGAGAGGGGCTTCCTCCCATACCACCGCCCTCCCCCCAATTCTTCCTGTCTTCACACCTGGTATTGGCCTGCAGGACAGGATCATAGGATAACCCTGCTACTGCCCATCTCCCAGTCCCTCAGGACCAGAGAAGTTTAGGGTTGCTGTGAGACTGCCAGGAAGATAAGGAATGTAATTGAGGAGCAGGGGGGCAGGAGCATAGAATTCTTTCACTGGGGCCCTGTTTCCTGGGACCTTTAGTCTTCAGCCACATCACGTCAAAGTTGACAGAACATTCCAAAATCTTCCGCTATATTACCTCTTCGACCTGCTGTTGCCAAACCTCTTATTCCCACCCTGGCCAGCAGCACCTACAGCTCAATCCTGGGGCTTTGTTTTTTTGGCCTAATTGGTTGAACTCCCGGAGAACTAGCTCTGACCTGGCACAGCTAGAAGTTCAGGGGACACCTGGTGGTGCCACCCCCATTTTGTTGTTTAGGGTAACCTGCCTCCATCACCTCATCCAAACCGTCTTCAAAAACCAGCCCAACTTCTCCATGGACCTTTTCTGTACCTTTTCAGTTTCCCCCAACTCCAGACCCCAGTATGTGGGTGGCTGGTATCTTCAGAACTCCTGGGAGCCCAAATCCACCAGCTGCCTATACCCCTCCTGCAAAGCAAGGAGCTGTGTTTTCGGTTTTCAGTCAGACTCACTCCCTCTCCTGCCAGACAAACTGGGAGGTCCTTGAGGGCAGGGACCTTGATCTGGGGATTCCACCCACCCTCGCTGACCAGGCAAGCACCCGGCACCCTCCGTGTATTGGTTAAATGAATTTTTATTGAGCAAAGAGAGTACAAATGATTGTGTATTGTGGAGGGAAAAGGCTTAGTCCTTGACTGTCCCCCTTCAGGAGTTTTGGAGATTGTGAAAATTGGAAGACTGAGTAATTCAGGGGCAGTGGTGTGAGAGTTGGTAGAAAGGAACTCTCCTTCGCTCTCCAGGATCTAACCTTTTGCCCAACCCCCTTCCTGGGATCCCATGCTGGGTTAGGAAGACATTGTGGGGTCCCCAATCCCCCATCAGCTGAGCCAGTGTCATCTCCCCAGGAGCTGGAAGTAGCTCGTTCCTTGAGTCTGCTCCACAGAGAGAATGTCTGTCTTCAGAGCCTGATCTATATTGTATCCCGACTCCTGAATTTGTGCTTGCCGCCTATACCTCCAGAGTCCAGCCTTATTCCATCTCCAGTAGAAGGGGAAAGGATTATTTTGCCAAAAATCTGCTTTCCCCCTAGTTTAGCGAATATTCCAAAGAGGAAGAAAAGAGCATTGCGTGTATTGTCAGGATAAGGGGACCCTACAGAGCCAAACAAAATGAGTTGTTTCTTAGCACAGGAGAATAATTCAAGTCAACCCCCAAAGGCTCCATCAACTTTATCCAGATTGTTTTGGTAGCCTCATTCGTTTCCAGATTATTTGTGTAAGCACCAGTGTTGGCCCTCAGGCTAGAGCGTCCCTCAGAAAAAAGGTTCTGACACCGCTTGAAATGAGTTAACTTGACCACCAATTGGGATCATTTTTGTCCCCGGGGACCTGCTACTCTCTCTCCTTGTGGAATTTAGAGAGTGTTTCTTCTGCTATAGAAGTAGACTCCGATAGATTGCCTCCTGCCACCCTGGCTGAACTGGGACTGCCCACTTGGTTTTTATATTCTGCCCTGGGCCACCATCTGCAGTAACAACAACAATAACCATGACAATAAACACCATAAGCCCTTACTGCGTGAGCCTGGCTTCAGGCTAAGAATTTTATTCATTTCATATATTACTCACAACCCTGTGAGGTAGCTACTGCAATTACCCTGATTTTACATATAAGGAAAATGAGGCCCAGAGAAGTTAAGTAACCCACCCAAAGTCACACAGTTTTGGAGTCATTAGGATTTGAGGACTAGTTTTTCTGACTCAAGTACTAACCCAGAACCATGGGGTTCTTGACCAGAGGCCCCCCAAGGACTCTTTGAATGGGTTTCAGGGGCTCTGCCGATCCTGGAATTGTGTAAAATTATGTATGTGAGCCCAAGTAGGCACATTTTTCCCCAGGGGCAATATTACATAATATTGGATTCTCAAAAGGGGTTGGAGATTCAGAAAAAGGTTAAGGTCAGAAGCAGGCCAATAGGGGAAGGAGAACGGGAAGGGGGAGGGAAGCTGCCTCCTCCAAGTCCTGGGGAGTAGGGAGCCAATTGCTCTGCAATTCAGGCTGGGCTGCAAGCCTGCTTCTGGGCCTGCCCTGCTTTCTCTGGTCAGTCCCAGCTATCAGGACCTTATCTGGCAAAGAGAAATGGGGGCAGAGTCTGTGGCCAGGGCACTCCTTTGCGGAGCACCCCTCCCTGCTTCTCCCCCCCCTACTTCTTTTGTGAACTAAACTCCTTTAGAGCCTAGGGACAAGGTGACCCCCCCCCCAAGAGCCAACCTCTTCCAGGCACTTCAATCCTGCAGAGGGGGATTGACTGCCCTTTGGAAGTGTGGGGGACATAGACAGACCACTGAGTGATAGAGACAGATAAAGAGGGGATGAGACATTTCCCAGGAGGTGCTCAAGGCCCAGGTGACCATAAGAGGGCAGCCTCCAGAACAGCCCTCTTTTTGGGTCCCAAGCCTTTCCCCCCCTCATCCTGAGACAGGAAGGGTTTCTATCACTTCCCTTCCTGGCACCTCTTGCTCTGTTTTTAGTGCTCAACTCATTTGGGGAAACCTTCCCTGCCCTGTTCAGTTTCTCTGTGCTCCTTAGCACACACCTCCTTGATGTCACATCAGATTGCCAAGGACCTGCTGGTTTGTCTCTCTGCCCTTCTGCCTCTCCACCTGGCTGTGAACTTGGGGAGGAAAGAACCTGAATCTCCTCTCCATGCCCCATGCCAGCCTGACATATACCAGAGTCTCCTTGTGCATTTATTAAATGAATTAACTAAATGAATGTAAAGAGACAAAAAGAGAGAGGCAGGCAGGGACCTCAGTCTGTGCCCCAGAGAGAGGACCAGGAGTGTGAGGGGAGGGTAGGTACATTGTTCTGCCAGCTGCGTGCAGATGTGTGAGGCACCCCTGCTGCTCCAACATGCACAGAGGGGTACAGAAACCTCATTCTTTAATGCTTTTTGGTCATGGCAGGGGGTGGCTCCTGGGTTCTGGACCCAGCTGTGGTATGGCCTAACTCAGGAATGGAGTGTTTTCTCTCTCTTTCTCTCTTTCTCTCTCTCTCTCTCTCTCTCTCTCTCTCTCTCTCTCTCTCTCCCTCCCTCCCTCCCTCCCTCCAAACAGAATTGAGCCCCTATCATGTTTGGGGCCCAGAAACAGAGAGGAAGAACAGACAGAAGATGGAGGGTAGTGAGCAGGCAGGAGTGGCAGGAAACAGACACCCCCACCCTAGTAGCCTAGGAGACTGTGAAGAGGGTAAAGATAAGTGTGTGTGTGTGTGTGTGTGTGTGTGTGTGTGTGTGTGTCCGGTTGTGTCCTAGTGGAGGTGGCATTTGAGTTAAGCCTTGAAAAATCAGGAGCATTGGGTAGGTACAGAAGTGGGGAGCACTCTCCAGGTAAGGGGGACAGCCAAGCGGGATGTTGGAAGTGCCAGCCCAGAAGGAGAAACAGAGTGACCCGGTATTTCTTCCCTCTCTCACCTGGGTAGCAAGCTACTGGGATGGGGTGAAATACCTGGTCCTTTGTGCACCCCCCCTCCCCAGTCAGGTCTGCAGCCTGAGGCAGGTGCTGGTGGGCTCCTGAGAGAGGCTGCAGAGGTGGGGGAGTTGGGGTGAGGCTGCATCTCCAGTCCTTGCTGCTCCTGGGCCTGTAATGGGGGTTCCATTCTCCTTGCTGCTCTCAGAAGCTCCAACAACTGACCTTTTCTCTTACTAACCTAGTTGGCCCAGGAACTCCTGGGTCTGAGCAAAACCCCTGTTATTGGTAAGTGCCAGGCATTCCACAGAGGTCTCACTGCCTGTGGGAGGGCCCCAGGCTTCAGGCTGGGCAGCAGGGCCCTACCTTAGACCAGGTGAATATGCAGAGGGCCCCAAGGAGGGAGAGAGCGGAGGGAGATGGAGGGGCAGGCCACCCCTCTAGGCGGGCACGGGAAAGGCCTGAGTCAGGCTTCTCATAATAAACTGCATGTGAATAATTCAGCAGCCATGCGGGGGCTCATTGCATTAGCACTGCCACCCACACCGCCCCTCCCGCGAGTAGTTCCAGCTGAGGGAAGTGGGGGACTCACTGACATGCCTGAGGAGGGGAGCCAGGATAGAAGACCACCCTGCTCGCTTGTATCCTGAATTTTCCCCGGGCCAAGTCCCACAAGACTCCCTGGTCCTGGAACCTTTGGGGCCCCACTGATCAGAGGGCCACCTGCTGGGCAGTGCTGTCCCAGCTAAGCCGCCCTCAAGACCCCCAGCAAGAGAAGACTAGGCCACGGGACCAAGGCCAGACTAAGGGAGGCGCTGGGGAGGAGGGGTTCAGACTTGCGGGAACCAACTGCCCTAGTGCCCAACCGCACAGAGAACATGGGCAATGTGGCTCTAAGCAAAGTGGAGAAGGCAGGCTCAGACCTGTGCTCAGAGCACGGATGCTGTGGGGCTGTTTTGTACGGGCCCGGATTTTCCTTGCTATCGAAGTGAAGCTCCGGGGAAGTCACAGGACCCTCCACCCACTCTGGACCCCCAAGTTCCCTGGCCTCTGACTCTGCATCTCCCCGACCGGCGAATCCAGTTCTGGCTGTGCCAGCCGCTGGTGTTGCCGGGCCCTGCGCTCACCAGGGCGAGGAGCGGAGCCTCAGGTTACTGGGCCTGGGAGAGAGGCTAAGTGCATAACGCCCGCAGTCTTATTTCGTTTGAGCGGAACCAGTTCCCTTTGGCTTTTCCATTTCCGGCTTGTTCCCGTGTTCCTGATCTTGAGGGATCACCTTCCTTCCATTTCACATCTACTGCTGCTTATTTCCTCCAGCTCTTCCCCACGTACCTTCACTTCCATTAGGTCGACCCACCCTCTTTTCAGCAGCCCGCTCCTATTCCCAGGGAGCCTCCCTCGCAGCCCCTACCTGGTGAACTTTGGTGGAGACCCTCGCACTGGCTCCGCTGGCCCTCCCTGGGCTGGCGCGGACAGGGACCCCAGCCTGGTCTTCACCAGTGTCCCAGGCAGCCAGACCAGAAGCCCCACTGAAGGCCGCTTTTGTGCCCCTCCCCTGCGCCGCCCTCCCCGTCATCTCGAAGAATCTTCGTCTTCGGCCGCTGCTTCCTCCTCTACACATTCTTTCTCATTCGTTTTTTCTTCGTTTGGTAAGTGCGGTCTGCCGCAGCACCTGGCCCCTGGGGATGCCTGGGTTTACTCTGCCCCTCTTGAGGCCTCAGCTGGGGCTCTGGGTTCGTGGCTAAACTTCGAACAGCTTTCACAGCAGGGCGGCTCGGGTGACTCCGAAGAGGCAGATGAGATGGGCTAATGGCACCTTGACTTCAGATGGCCCCACCACCGGCGGGTTGTGTGATCTTGGGTAAGTCTCTTAATCTTTCTGAGCCTTGATAGGAGTAAAAGTCAGGAGATTTAGGGAAAGTGATGAGAAACTAAGTCTTTTCACTTATTTCGGAAAGGGGTTGCCTGCTTTGGGGCCTAAGGAGGAAGTGAGATTCGCGGGAATTGTAGGTTTGAAATGGCCATTTATTTTAACGAATATTTCGGGGAGCACCTGGAAGCTGCTTTTTATTTTTCTTTTTTGCAGTTGACGGGGTGCCAGGTGTTAGAAACCTCTCCAATCCTGACCACGTCTCCGTTTTACCTAAGAGAAACTGAGGTTAAGATCGCGACGCACTGGTCAGCGCCACAGGTGGGGCTCCGACCCAAATCTTGCTCGGAGGCGCTCTCGAGTTTAAGCCCAGGACTGGTGAATCGAGCCCTAGCCAGCTCGCCGAGACCTAAGCCGGGAGGGTTGGTGCTGAACCTCCTAGAGTTCTCATTTTTCCGTGCTGGAAAAGCTTTGAAATTCTTATTTTCAGGTAAACGATTTTGGTGGCTCCCAGAGAAGGATGCAAATAAGACCCAAATGAGGGGCTTCCGGCGTGTTATGGGAAAGCCCCGGGGGTTGGACCAGGAGGGCAACTTTTCTCAACGTAGAAGCCATCGCTCCCCGATTTTACCTCCTTCGAGTCTGTCCATCCGGTCATAAGTCTGTCAGGCCTGTGGGGCCTACGTCCCCGCTAGTCCTGGACGGAAGGGGAGAATGCGCATGGCCCTACCCAGGGCAGAAGTATGGTCAGTCGATCCTTCCCCTTTCCCGGAGTGCCTCTAAGTTAGAGTCATCCTAGCTGCAGAGAGGGGACTGGCTGCGGGGGGCGCAGGGTTGGGCAGGCTGGAGGCCGGGGCCTGGGATCCCCTGGCCGGGCCGGGAGAGGCTGGAATCCGGCTCCCAGGTGACCCCATCCCTAGTTCCCGCTGCAAAGTCGCCCGGTGGCAACCCCGACAGACCACGCGTCCCTCGACACAAGTCCCATTACATTGTATTTATGTTTCACTTTATTGTTTTTTTTTCCCCTCTCTTATTATTGTCTCACTCTGGGGGAGGCAAAGGATATAATATATTCATCTTTATTATACCAAATCTGTGTGAAGCATTTAATAAAACGCTGTTTCCACACAGCCAGGGATATTAGTGTGAGCTACTCTTAAGTTAATGCTCTGGTACTTCGGGCACCTCCGCCACAGCGCCTGCTGCTGGCGGGCGGGGGGAAGCACAGGCCTTGGTCGGTGCACCCCCGCCCACCCCGAGCTCTGGGTGCGCTTCCCAGACCCGGCGTCCATCCTAGCGGTCTCTCAGTGACCTTTGGGCCCCAGCCTGGAAGAAGGGGCTAGGAAGAGCCGAGTTCAAGTGTTGTCGTCGTCCCCCCCTCCCCCCTTCTAACCCACTGTGGGCCTTGGCTTGCGCCTGTGAACATGGAAAAAATTCTATAGGCGCTTTCCTCTCAGGGCTCTTTCTAGGGAGGCTGAAGAGGCGAAGCCGGTGGATAGGGCTTTATAAACAGGAAAGAAAAAAGTCAGGATTTGTCAGGACGAAGTGGATGAAGGCCAGAAGCACGGAGGCCACAAAAGTGGTTCTAGGCAACAAAGACACCCAAGCTGGACCCCAGCCTAGACTGGGGAGCAGGGTGCGACTACAGTTTAAGCAGAGCCCAGAAGGTTTCAGCATGCCTAGACCTCACCCCCAGCAGATGAATGTGACTAAACTTTATAAAGATCTTGGCTTGTCACAGTAGGCCCTTCCATGGTCCTCCCTGTAGGCAGAGAGTCTTTGTAGTCCAATTTACAGCTAGCAAATTGAGCCTCAGAAAGGTCCAGTGGTTTGAGATGACTCAGCTGGGAAGTAGCACAGTGTCTTCAGATGCCACTTCCCTCCCTCCCCAGCCCTCCTGCTCCCCACCTCCCCCCTCATCCCAACCCACCCCCATCACCAGTGTGTTCTATGGCCTATAAGCTTTATATTCTGCTTTCTACATACTTGCACGTGTGCGCACACACACACACACACACACACACACACACACACACACACACACCCCTACATGGAAATGCCCATGAGAAGGACAGTCATGTGACTTTCCATATCCAGGCTCACTGCCCAATGTCCTTTACAGCCTACTGTCTGGGCCCCAATTTGGGCACATCAACCTTACTTAGGCCCTTGTACCAGTGCTGTGGGGGACAGTTGGGGGGCAACTCCTCAGGCCAGAAGGAGGTGTTGTGCAGGAAAGGATTGGAGTGGGCATGTATGTCCCCCTACTTAGGAAAAACACTCTCCCATATTTCTGTCCTCTGCCCCCATCACCCGCTCCTTGGGGGCTGTATTACATCACTCCACATCCTATAGGCAGCTGATGAGAGCTTCTGTGGAGGCTAAGGGTACTTGAGAAATCTGACAGCTCCCACCTGGGGCTGGGGGAGAAGGGCACAGACTCATTGTATGGCAGGGCTGGGACTAGGGTGAGGCAAGTGAGGTGCCTAGGGTGCACAATTTAAAAAGGTACTTGCTCTCAGTGTTGTGTATGACTTCTTAAATTTTGTGCTTAGGCATCTAGCTCACTTGCTTTACCCTAGACCCAGCTCTGTTGTGTGGTCCCAGATGTGAAATCACAACTGCCAAGCAGGGATAGAGAGGATGGTTTCAGCTCATCCTTGTGAATGGCTTTCTGAAGGGTAGAATATAAACAATGGGAAGAGTTGCCTTGTGTGGGAGTGAGCTCCCACAACAGGTGGAGTGTGCTTAGGGCCTGCTGAGGAGGTGAATCATCAGTCATATTGCCATCATCATTATCTTCACGATTTAACTATCGCTTACTTTGTGCCAAGTAAGAGCTTTATCCACATTGTGTCATGTAATGTATATGAATGTGTTTTGGCCGAGGATGGGATATTAATCTCTGACCTTCTGGGTCTTTTCCAGTTCTGGGAGTCTGTTGTTGCATGAAACAAAAGGCACTTCTGTTTATTTTAGTTGATTCATTGCATTATAATTATTATTTGGACTCGTCTCATGGTTTACTCATAGGTAAGCTTTTTGAGGGCAGGGACTGTGTCTAATCTCATTTCTTTTTTCTTTTTACTATTCCCTCTGCTCTTCCATGCCCCACACAGGACTAAGCACATAGCATATGTTTAATAAATGTGTATCAAACAAACACATGAGTCTTCAAAGGCTGTCTGTCTACCTGGTCATCTACTTTCCAGGCTGTGACCAGCAGAGCCATTAGGGTGGCCACTGGGAAAGCTAGTGCCACCTCTGCAGTCATTGTTCTCCTTCCCTGACAGCTGAGCTGAATTCAGGCTTGCCTTTGTAGAGCCTCCTCCCACACTGTGCTTCCAGCCCTATTCTAGTCAGTGGGTAAGACAAGGCCAGCCCAGGCTCCACCTGTGCAGAAGGAGCTCAAGTCTCATACTGAACATACTCATGAAAAACCATTCTGGTGGGGGAGAGAGAGCCTCTGGAAGATCAGAGCAGGGAGGAGCCCTATAGCCAGAGAAGTCTGCCTGGCAGAGCTGGGACTAGAGCTAGGCCTTGAAGGATGGAAAGGATTGAGAGGTTGGAGGGAAGAAATAGAGTATTCCAGAATGGAGTTAGAGGGAGCAACAAGAGCAAAGGAGAAGAGGCAAGACAGCTCACAACAGTGTTGGGAGACAGGTAGCCTGGCCTGGCTAGAACACCAGAGGAAGATAAGTGGGGAAAGACATTTGTGGAATGCCTTGAATGTCCAGGCCTGAGCCAGAGACCAGAAATTCAGGGTCAGAAGTCAGGATCCACATCCTAGGGCCCAGAAACCAGAATCTAGAACTCAGAGTCCACGGTCAAATTCCAGAATCCAGCCTTGTCCAAAGCTGTCTTTTTGTTTGGTGCAAGATGCCACCATTAGGACTCTAAATTCAAGGTGCATGAGCTTATTAGGTAACAAGATAGACTCTTCTGGTTGGCTTGGCTTAGGAAACACAAGGCCTAGCACAAGCCCAGAGCCAGCCTGGCCCGCTTGAAGCCTGCCCCCCAAGACTAACATGATCAGCTGTTCTAGGTCCTCCCAAATCAGAACCTGAAGTCTGGCATCATCTGCAGCCCAGGTACCCCTGAGCTGGGGCAGGAGTCGCCCACCAATATATTATACAACTTCCTACTGACCCCCAGCTCCCATCCTTCCCTCTACCCTCTGATACAGGTAGGATCTGGGCTTCTAGGCTGGACCCAGCTGGGCTAGGCCGCTGGGGGGTGGAGCCATGGTGCCTGCGGTGGTGCCAACCCAGCCAGCATGTAGGCGTTGCTGTGCCGGCCTGTCGAGGAGCGCAAGCCTGCCAAGGAGCCGGAGCGCTGTGCCGCGTGGAGGGTGTCAGGGGTGGTATTGTCAGCGCACAAATGCTCAACTTTATGTACTTTTAACTAGAGGTGTAACAGATGGCCCCGTTTCTGTCCAAGCCAGGGAGACTGGTGCCCATTCCGGCTGCAGCCAATCAATCCCGCCACTCTGGGGGGAGCTACAAGCTGGGCTGGGAGGCCTGGAGCCAGCAATCGCGCAAGGCTGTCTGTTCGGGCTGGCCCAGCACTGCCTTCGCCAGCCGCTCAGCCGTGGGCCTGGGGAGGTAGGAGGGCAGGCAAGTGGCAGCCATGCCCGGCAGCCTAGTCAGAGGCTTGTCTGGGACAGACAGTCTGGACCCACCCATCAGGACCCAAATGGCCAATGAAGACATTCAAGTCCCCAACCTGCCTTACTTTGTCCTTTCTCCTGTGATTTCTGCTCAGTACCTAAGCCCTAAATCTCTAGCCTCAAAATTCTCCAGATCCATAACCCTGCAGTGTCCTGTGTGGTAGACACCAGATGTTCCTCAGGACTAGGGGTGAGTAGCAGTGCCTTTGGGAGAAACATTCATGGGACTGCAGAAGACTTCAAGAAATGCCCAAGACAGCCAGAAAAGAAGAGAAAGCAGCAGGATCCAGGGATCCCAGAGCTGGGGGAAGTTATCAATTAATCTATTGATACATTCATACAGTCGGTCAATGAACACTTAATGAAAGCCTACTATGTGCCAAGTCCTTTGCTGGGCACTGGGTCAAAATCATAAACAGGACATGCTATTGCTTCCTCTCAGATGCCCTTCCCTGACTTCACTTCTAGTGAAAATTCCTACTGGTCTTTTAATACCCAGCTCAGAGCCAGCTCCAGCACAGGAACTAGGCCCAGGGAGCATGCAGGGACTGAGGCAGCTCTGGGGACCAACTTCTCTCTCATGGCAAGGTCAAAAGCCACCCCACAGTGTGTCTCTTTTCTCTGTGTATCTCTCTTCTCATTAATATTAGTAAAATTAATGGTGATGATGATGATTATAATAGGAGGAGGAGAAAAGATAAGTTCTGAGCACTTACTAAATGCCATACACATTGGTGTCCATGCTTATCTCAGTTAATCCTCTGAAGAACATTGTGAGTTAACTGATATCTTATCCCCATTTTACATGAGAACACCGAGGCTCAGAGGTTAGGTACCCTGCCCCAGGTTCAAGCCAGGAAGTGCAGGAGTCAGGGCTCTCACTCAGGTCAGCCTCCAGAGCCCCAACTCATAACTGCTTCTGACCCCCATGCAGCCCCAAGAGCTTCCTGGATTTCCTCATAATTTCTCATAACCGTGACTTGCATTTGACCAGCTGGCCTCTCTGAATCTTTCTCTACATCACCTCTGTTAACTGCTCTAGTCTCTTTGTATTTCATAGTTCAACTTCCCAGGAGAGGACATCAGATTGGCCCAGCTCATCTTTTAATGACAGGCCACATCATAAGGAGCTGCCCAATCAAAGAGCTGGCTAGGAGTGGGGCTGAGAGTAGCCACTGACCAGCTCTTTTTCATAGAACCAAGTATAGAAATGGTATCATACTAGGGAGGAGATGGAAAGTGCTACAAGAATGGGGCAAGAAAAGGATGAGGGGAGGCTTCATGGAAGATATTTTGTGGTTTTAGCTTTGAAATAAGCATAGGATTTGGGGAGCAGAGTTGGAAACAAGGATTTCCTGAAGAAAGGAAGAGAGTGAACACAGGTATAGGGTAGGAATAGCATGAGCTATGATCAAGGGCCAGTGAATAGCTCTGTTTATTAGGAGAGTGGGGTGCATGAGCCGAAGGCTAGAAAGGAAGGACTTAAATGCTAGTGTGAGTCTGAATTTAATTTAATGGGAGTCATGAAAAGTCTTTGAGCAGGGTAAGGATGTAATCAGATGTGTGCTTTAGGTAGGATGACCATATGACCACAGCAGTTTATGCCTATTGTCCCACTGTAGTTATTATTATTTTTATTCTTAAAATGTATTATTATTTTATAGAGCCCCTTTCACTCTCAAAAGCATCCTGGTTTGGATAATAAAGTATATATATATATATATATATATATATATATATATATGGTTGCCTCAGGTTTAGGGCCTGTGGGCTGTTGCTCTGCTAGGATTTAGTGTGAATGGGGCAGGATGACAGATGTGATGGTCCTGGATGAGGATATTACCATAATCTAGGAAGAAAGGAAGGCCAGACAGAGCCAGGTGGGGGCAGAGAGGACAGAACACAAAGGGTTATGGGCAAGAGACAGGGCTAATGTAGAACCGGCCAGACATGGTGGTTGAATGGATTTGGGGGGATGAGAGAGGGGAAGAGAGGAGTCCAAGTGACTCTTAGGTGTTCAGCTTGATTGTTGGAAAGAATGGTGGAAGTCTGAAAGCAGGCTGGGGAGGGGATAGAGATAATGATTGCGGTTACAATGAGTTTGAGGTGCTCTGGGACATCCACTCAGAGATGCTCAGAAGGAATTCCCATTCTAGATGGGAATCCAGAAGCTGTCAGTTAGGGATTTTTCCAAAGAGATGGCTAGTGGAGGCCAGGGGAATTGTGAGCTTGCCAGAAACAGGGGAGGGGACAGAGTAAGATAAGACTGAAAACTGAATCCTGGGAGATTCCTATATTTAGGAAGTTGGAGGAGAGAAAGGAATCAGGGGAGACTAAAGAGGGATAGTTTGAAAGTTAGGAAGAAAACAAGGGGGAATGAGTAGCCTGGAGATGACGGAAGTTTTAGGAAGCGAAATGGTGTTAAATCCTGCAGAGCGATCAGTGAGAAGGACAGAGCACATGGCCAGTGGATTTGGTTATTTCAAGGTCACAGGCGACTGTTAGAGACTACTGGGTGGTGAGAACATTGCATGAAGCGTGAATGGCAAAGAATGAGAGGTGATCAGGGTGATTTCTCATTCATAAAATTTGTCCGGGACGAAGAGGAAAGAAGGAGAACCAAGATGTAGAAGATGCTTGATGGAGAAAATTCTGGGAAGATGCAGAAGTTGGGTCCTTGGTAAGAAGGAATTCTTCTTCCTCAGACACAAGAGGGAAGAAAAATGGTAGGTGATCCAGGGGGATTCTGGGGTGAACTGGTGGGTTTGGGACAGGTAGAGAGGATGATATTATTCAAGGAATGGTCTCCATATACTTGGTCAAGTTAGAGTTGAAGGTTTGCAGAGGAAGTTTGTAATGGTTGTGGAATTGTAATGATGAGTCAATTGTAGGTGAAGAGAAAGGTTTTGTTTGTTTGTTTGTTTAACACATACTGGTGAAGGATGAGTTGAGGCAGCATGAATGAGCCAGGTTTTTTTGTTGTTGTTTTTGTTTTTCACCTGCCCCAGTGTGCTCAGGAGTAGGAACCAGAAAAGTGGATGGCGGTATAGTTTAAAGCGGGAGACTGGTAGGCAGGATAACAGGAAGCACAATGTTCAAATGGCTGACATGGAGCCAGGATAGGAAGGGAGGAAGTAAAGCAAGAATGGAGGTGATGGCCTGGGCGGAGGTGGAGGGCTTAAGGGACCAGAGAACAAGTCAGTAGGAATCGAGGGAATGAGTGAGGTGAGAGGATAGGAGATTGGGATCAAAGAAGAGAATTTCAGATTCTGAAATTCTGGAGTTTCCAGAGGTGAGGGGTGGTCATGCCAATTAGTGGCTGGAGAGAAGTGAAGGAAACTGCAGAATGGCAGGGTTTAAGAGCTTCAGGGGACTGAGGAGGCTGGGTCGGGTGGCTGGGAATTGAGCTGCTCTCAGCGTTCCCAGTGACACCTCAGGTTTGAATTTTTTTTTTAATTACACAAGTAGTACATGTTCCTTTATTTTAAAAAAATCTGGGGATCTAATGTACAGCATTGTGATTACCGTTAATGGTACTGTATTGCGTACTTGAAAATTGCTAAGAGGATAGATCTGAGAACAAAAAAGAAATGGTACTTATGTGATATGATGGAGGTATTAACTAATGTTACAGTGGTAATTTCATTGCAATATATAAGTGTGGATTGCACTTATGTTGTATACCTTAAACTTGTACAATGTTATATGTCAATATAATTGCAATAAAGCTGAAAAAAGAACATTCAAATGATCTAAATTAAATTGAAATTACTCATAATCCTATGCCTCAAATATTACTGAAGTTAACATGTTGATGAATATTCTCCCATATATATATATATATAGTATAATATATATGTACATATGTGTATAAAATGGGGATCACATTATATATACATAATGGTTTCTTAAGTAAGCTTAATTTTGGAATAATTTTAGATTTATAGAAAGCTTGCAAAGATAGTACAGAGAGTTTCCATGCCCCTGATCCAGTGTCCCTTAATGCTAGCATCTTACGTGGCCATGTTACATTTGTTAGAACTAGGAAACAAGCTTTGGTACATTATTATTAACTGAACTTCAGACTTTATTTGGCTTTCACTAGTTTTCCCACTAATGTCCTTTTCTTACTGCAGGATCCCATCCAGGCCCCCACATAGCATTTAGTATACATACTGTTTTGCAACCTGCTTGTTTTGCTCAACATTATTCGAACACCTTTCAATAATGCTACACATTCTTCCACACCATCATTTTGGTGACTGCGTGGTATTCTGTTGATGGTTGTGTCGTTGCCAATCCCTACTGTGGCATATTTAGGTTGTTTGCAATTTTTCACACTGATAAACCAAGCTGGGATGAGCCCCTTGAAGCTAAATGGTCTAGACTACCCCTGCTCATTTCCTTATAATAAATTCCTAAACATGGCATTGCTGAGGCCAAAGGGCTGCACCTCGTAGAGGCCACGGATACATCTTACCCAACTGGCCTCCTGAAAAGTTGTACCAGTTTACCTCATACCAACATCACTCAGGATTTTATTTTTAAGTTTTGATGGGAGGGGCGTGAGTGCAGAAGACCCTTAAGAGAGGCTTTCTCTCAATGTCATAGCCCTCTCTTTACACTCAACTCTTCTCTAGACCACTGGGTCTGAGTTGGCCCTGAATACAGCCAGCAGCTGGGATGGGGGTGGGGTGTGGCCAGGCTATGGCCCCTGGGCTCTGGGGACACCTCCTGTGCTGGGAGCTGAGGAAGGGGCCTGGACAGCTGCCTGGGCTTTGTTCTTTTGCCAAGAGGTGAGCTGGCGGGGAGGGAAAGGATGAAGAGAGATTGTAAGGGGAGAGGGAGCCTTCCTCTCTCCCCATGAAAGCTGAGAGGCAGGAGGGCAGCTCCCTGAGCTGGCCAGGGGGGCAGCAGACGGATTGGGAAAAACGTAACCTCCTCGAGACGCATGCTCCAGTTCAAGCAGGAGGCATTAAGGATGAAATATCTCCTGAGCAACAATTCATCTCTAACTGGGAGGAGAGGGACTCGCTGACATTTAGCTGTGATCAGGGGCTGCACACGCCTGTCTCCAGAAGCCTAACAGGAGCGTGGCCGCCTATGTGTTTGAGAAACTAGTGTGTGTGCGCGTGTGTGTGCATGTATGTGGGCATGTGTATGGGTGTGTGTGCATGTGTAACAGTATGAGGAATTGTGTGCAACTGTAGTGAAGCACTGGGTATGTGGGTGAGCCTGCGTGTGATGTTGAATATGTGTGGGCGATAGCGCAAGTGTATGCCAGGGTGTTGTACAATACTGTATGTGCGACGGTAAGACTGACCCTGAAATTGGCCTTGAGACAGCATGAGATTGGGTATGAGATAATAAATGTGAAACTGACCCCCAGGCTAGGCTAGATGTCAGGCCACTGTCATCCCATGAGACACCTTTGTGAGAATTAGCAAAAGATACCCCAGCTTCCACAAAGTCACAGCCTCCCAGTTGTGCTTTCGTGGAGCTTTCTTGTGCAGCGTGCTATGTGTGTTACTCTAAGTGGAGGCCCCGGATAGGCTCCCCACTCTCTTCTTATAGTCCAGTGGAATTTTCTCCACCATGGCATTTATTATGATTTTAATGTCTTTCACAATTTTGTGTGTCTGTTTGATCTCTCTCCCCTGCTAATCTGTAAGCTCCATGGAGGCTAAGACCACTTGTCTAGGTCTGTCTTATTCATCATTGTAACACCAACTCCTGGCCCAGTGTATGGGGTGACTCAATGAATGACCAGGACAGGGGTACATGTGTTCATGTGAATGCATACGCATGTAGGAGTGTAGACCTGAGCAAGGTGTTTACATGCATCTGCTGGACGTGAGTGCAAGTGAGTGTCATTGTTATCCCCCAAAGGCTCTTCTCACCTGTTTCCTAAGCTCTCAAGCCCCCAAATAGGTCAAGGACAAGAGTGGCCTGGAGACAGGAGGACACTTGAGGAGAAGGAGGCCAGCTCTACCTCTGCACTGTGCTGGGGCAGGGGCAGAGGGAGCAGCAGGATTGGGCTTGTTGGCTGGAGAGACAGCAAGGGGTCAGATCCTTCCCTGCCAGTCTGAATGCTCTTCTGCCTCATTTTCCAGGCCTGTTTGAGGCTCTGAGATTTCTATGAATAGAACCATAGGCACCTAGGACTCGGGTGGCCCTGACAATGTTTCTCAGAGCTGTACCCGGGAGAAACTCCTGACCATACTGTCCAGGGCAACGTACATCCCATCCTGGGGCTCAAACCGCCAATCCTGCTTTTGTCCGCACATGACTTACTCAGGTAGGCTTAAGATTCCTTTGCCTTCGTGCAGTCAACAGTCTCCAATATCACACTAGCCTCATCCCCTTAGGCATGGCCTAGTCCCTGAGAAGAAGAGTCCTGTGGCCCCATATTTTGAGGGTGTGGTATAGAGATGAAAAAGGTCAAGGGGGTGGGCTTGGCAGGGAGGGTGACAGAGGAGCAGAGAGAAAATGAGCTTGGAAGGCATGACAGGGACAGAAAAGTGAAAGTGCTGGTCGGCTGGACAGGCTGGGGCAGAGTAGGAGGCAAATGGCTCAGGAATAGATGTGTGGCCATGTCCTTGCTGGAGTCAGGGTGAGGAAAGGGGGGGATGGGATGAGTCTAGAATTCACCAGTCCCAAGTGGCCATCAGTACAGCTAGCCCCAGCCCTGCCCCTAAAATCTGACACTGTCCCCAATGTCCACTCATGCTGGTACCCTAGGGGCTGAGGTGAGAACTTGCCCGGCTGAGGAAACATGCTCCTGGAGAGACACTATGTGTCAGAATAGCAGGAGAGACCACAGGGCAGTCTGACAGAAGAGACCCGAGCTGGTGGTTGTCCTCGTGTGACCGAGACCTCAGTTTCCCCTCTACATGGGGGAGGAGGACCATATATGTTCATGTGCTTTGCCAGGTTTCCTCCAGCTCAGGCTGTGCCAATGGGACTCTGATCATGCAGCAACATCTGAGGACTGCACTCACTCACTGGGTGGGTGCCTCTGGCCTTCACAAGGCTCACACACAGTTTCAGGGGTACCTGTCAGATCCCAGAGGCCCCTCCTCTGGCCCACAGGGACCCTAACATTTTACCCTCCTTTTCTGACTCCACACTCATCCTTCCAGGGGGAAAGGCAGACAGCTTGCTGTTTGCTCTGGAATCTGACCTCAGGAGCAGGCAATCCCCTGCCTCTGGCCTCTGCCCTCTCTCCTAGCGCCCTCAGTGCTTCTTCGCTGGGGGTGGTTTTCAGCCTATGCAGAGACCAGCCTAGCTGGGAGAAGAAGCAAAAGATATTTTCTCTGCTCTGGCCATAGGAGATCATACCCTGTTTTTCCCGGGAAGGGTATCAGGACAGATTAGGAATGGAGGGGTGGGGTCTGCTCTCCTCTGTCACCATCCTCCCCCAATTTTCAAAGCTGCTTGGCTCCATAGATGACTGGAACCAATTGCAGGTAATGTCCCTGTCAGGGCATAGCTGCACTCATCCATTACCTGCTGGAATCTCACCCACTGCCCTCTCCGGGGGACTGGCTCAGGCATGTGGCTGACCCTTGACAAGCTGGAAAGGCCAGGGGTGTTTTTTCCTTCCTCTCTTTTCAGTGATGACTGTGAGCTCCTTAAGGATAAGAGCCAAGTCTTATTTATCATGTTGTCTCCAAGGTCCAGCTCGTGCTCAGCACACAGTAGCTGCTCAATAAAAAGGTAGAGCAAACAAATGAATGAGAGAGGGGAGAAGGAAGGACTTTATCGCTTTTCTCGGTTGATGGAAATGGGAGGAGGTTGTGTTTATCAACTGACATGTCTATCACCGTGGAGTCTTCCTGTGATGGCACCGGACAACTGCTTCTTTCCCTCCCACTGGCCACCTCCCTGAGTCACTTTACAACCCATTTCCCCAGCATTTGGAGGAGTCATTATTAATGAGCATTTGGACTGCCCCCAAAGTTTAGGCTGCTTTGCTCACATGTCCTGGAGCCACCAACCCCACCCTCTTTGCAGACAAGCAGTAAATCAATCCCTTTTGCCCTGGGCAGAGCCCTGTGCCAGGCATTGGGAAGGGGTCTGGCCTTAAAATATATAAAACAAGGATCCAGTTTCCTCTTTCCTACCTCACCCCAGCCCTCTGGTAAAATGTTATTCAGATCTAGGGGTTGGAGAGCCATTCCTTTTGGGTTATATAATCAGATCCAGAGATATACTTTGAGATCTGAACTCAATCCAGATGCACATCCTTTCCTTCCCCATGAATCATGTGTGCTTGGAGGGGTTGACAACTTGTAGAAAACCTGGGTACCTGTAAGAGGGTGACTGAAGCCACCATAGCCAGAGTGCAGAGGTGGGGAGAGGTGTGAGCTTGTGCTGCCTCTGACATACCACCTTCCATAAAACAGCGGTGTTGTATTCTTTCTGGAGACAACAGAGAAATCTATAAAGACAATTCTCATTATGATCTCTATTGGACAAACCAGCAGAGGAGCAAAGATCTTGTCCCCTTCCCCTAACCCTTTCTCCTGCTTCTGACACTTTCTATGCATCAGGTTTCTCTGTTGGCAAGTCCTGCCCAGAAATATCCTTTTCCAGCTTCCTCTTGGGCTTGGGAGTCACCAACCCAGCCTTTGGTTCCAACTATACAAATCCAGCCTGTTTCACTCAGCAAAGTCCAAGAAAAGATGTTGGCAGGATGTTAGTCCCCTGAGAGAGCATGGAAATACCAAATTCCCCAGGCCTAACCAGGAAGACCTCTGTGATGGCAGAATGCCCAGGGTTAAGTGGCCATGAGTTAGAGATAAACCAAGGGTCCAAAAGCCAGAGCATCCAAACAGGCAGAAAGAGATTGCAGATTTCAATGGACAGGTCAGGGCAGAATCCAAAAGGTCAAATAGGGCAATAGGAACTTGATCCTGAGACAAGGATGGTTGAGTGAGGGGGATGCTGGAGTGCAAGGGGTATGAGGTGGAAATTAGAGGTACAGTCTGAGAATTTCTAGATAGGAAAAGGAGAGCTGGGGGTGATGTTACAAAATGACGTGGAGGAGATGTTGGAGGTCCTAGCACTTATTATGGTGATGGTGGACATGGTTGTCATAGAGAGGTTGACAATTATAGTGACTGTATGATTATGGTAATACAGCAATGGGGTGATGAGTGGTCATGATACTGTTAATGATTGCTGCCATGGTGATAAAGGGAGTAAGTGATGATAACTGTTGTCATGGTGAAGGAAGTGGTGACATTGAAGCTCATAGTGACAGAGGCAACAATTTGGGGGGTGATGATAGTATTGGTGACAGTAAGTATGATCACAAGTGAAGGGGGCTGTGATGGGGGTAGAGATGTTGAACTGTTATCCAGATGAGGGAGTTGGTAGTAACAATTACGTTGGTAAATATAGACTCTTCATGTGGTATCATGGCTTTTCCTTAATCCCAAGAAGTGTATGAGGTAAGCCAGATCCTTTAGGTGAGCTCAGGAGGAACACGTGATAGCTCCTGGTCTCCTGAGCTGGAGGGAGGACCTCTTCTCCTAATACCACTGTGATCAGATCTTCACTGTCTTTCCTGCTCTACTCTGTTCTGATTATAGACAAAGTGGAGATTGGAGGGTAAACCACACTCCAGCTTTCCCTTCCTTTTCTCCACTTTCCTAGGGGTCTACTTGCTTCCTAATACAGCCCTTCTCCAAGGTCCAACATAGGAAACTAAGACACAGAGGGTTTTGGTTTTTTATTGGTGGGCTGAAGCCAGAGCATGATGGGTGCGGCAGACATCTACCTAGAAATGGGATATCTGACAAAAGGCCCTCCTTGCAACAATAGGAGCAGTGGTTACTGTAACTGCAATGCTTAACTCAGGGCTGGTCCTCAGTCCCTAATTGGTTCAGCCTCTGGCAGTTCCTTTAGACCTGTGCTGGCCAATCCTGTTGCTACTAGCTAGATGCGGCCTTTGAGCACTTGAAATAGAGCTAGTCCAATTGAGATTAGAGTGTAAAATATACATTGGATTTTGAAGACTTAGTATGCAAAAAAGAATGGAAACTATCTCTTTAATAATTTTTATGTCGATATGTTGAAATAATGTTTTGGAAATATTGAGTTAAATAAAATATATTAACATTAATTTTACCTGTTTCTTTAAACTTTTTTTAAAGAAGTCTCTACTAGAAAAATTTAAGTGATATAAGTGGTTCACATTATATTATACAGTGCTGCTTTAGATAATTTGCTTATCCTTTGTTCAGGGAAGCAAAAGGAAAGAAATGAAACAAATTACAAAATAACAGTGGGCTAAGCACATAATAAGTTTGTTTCTCTCTCCCATAAAGTCTAAGCAGAAGCACTCCAGGGCAGCTATGGCAGCTTCACTCCACAGTGTCAAGGCCCCAGGTTTTTCTTCTTAATTATTGCTCCACCATCCCCAAGACATGGCTTCCATTTTGACATCTAAGATGGCTGCTCTAGTTCCCATGTCTACTTTATACTCAGTGAAAAGAGGAGAAAAAAATGTGGAGAGTCAATTTCTTTTTTTTTAAGGGCAGAGCCCAGAAGGTACAACATCTGCTTGCATCGCATTGGACAGAATCTAGTTACCTGGACATGCCTAGCTGCAAGGGAGCCTGGGGAATGTAGTCCTAAACTGGGTGGCCAGGTTCCAGTTAATGCTTGGGGGTTTTATTATTAAAAGAAGAAGCGGGTAATGATATTGAGGGACAACCAGCAGTCCTGATACAACTAGAGTGGGGTAATCCCCTAGGCTCACACCTCCTACAGGTCTGAGGAGTGGCTAGCACTACTTGGGTAGCAGGAGAGTGGAGCAGATAACCTCCAAGAAAAACCTGCTCCTATAAAAGAAATGCGTTTAATAAGGGCAGCCCAAGTCCCAGCATATTCCCAGATGTTCCTTAGTCAGAAAGGTTTTAAGAGAGCAAAGAAAGAATACAGTCCGAGAAGAAAGAGAAAGAGGGTGAGAGAGTACCTGTGTGTGGCTGAGAATGATTATTTGACTTCTAAGCTCTCTTGCTTGGGACAGTGACTATGACTCCAGTATTTTGGACATTTATACTCAAGTTCTTCATTCGTCATATGACATAGGAACAATGGCTGCAAACATTTGTTAAGTAGGCTCTGTTTATTAAAAACCTGCTTGCCTGTCTTCTTTCTTTCCACCTATGACCATCTGTACTGCTAACAGGTGCCCAGGGGCTGCCAGGGAGGTAGGCACAGGAGACATATGAGACTGGTATTTAAGGGAATGGTCTGACTGAGGAGTAGAAAAGCACCAACAATGACTGTCTAAACAAAGGAGTGAGCAATGGCTGGGATGGTACACTGGGCGTGGCTTTGACTTTCTCTTTGATCCAGTTCTTCTTAACAAAAAGATACTTAAGAAAAATAAACTAGGTCTCCATGAAGGTAGGGTCTAGGTGTATCATGGTCACTGATGTATTCCTGTTGCCTGGTATGTAGGAAGAGCGTGATAAGGCATTTGTTGAATGGATGAATGCTGGGGTTGGCTTTACTCTGGAATCAGGTTTTATATTATTTGGCTTTTGAAGTTGGGGACTCCACAGATACCCCTGCCCTGAATACATACGCCTCCTTCTCAGTGTCCCCATCTCTGGACCTGCAGTGCTATCCTTCCCAGGATCATCTCTCCAGGACTGCTGAGCTAATAACCACTTAAGCTCAGCTCAGGCTGCTCCTGGGGAGTGGGGCAAGCCGGGCAGTTTCTAGGAGGCCCCTCTGGCCTCAGAACCCACCTTCCTGGAAGACCCACCTTTGTTCCTGGTCAGAGACAAGGCTTCCCTGGTGCTGCCTCCTCCATGCAGCCCCTTTCTCATTCAGCAAGGGTCAGATAAGGAGACCACACTCAGCTCTAGGAGAAGGCCCGGCAGGATGAAGGGGCCCATACCCTGGACTTCTTCCTCCTCCCATACATCTTGGTGTCAAACACATTTTATTTCCTCACGTCTGGGGACTCCAGGGCTTCCCCTCCAGGATTACTTCCTCCTCCGGTTTGTTTTCCAGCTGGAGACTCTAAGAGCCCCACGGCAGGGGGGCGGCTCCTCTGCTGTGGCCCGCGAGGCTTCAAAGGGCCCAGAGAGGAATGCCGGCTGGGGAGACTGCCAGCCTGGGAGGAGGGGTCCAAGGTGTGGGGCTCTGGATGGGGTCCCCCACTCATTTTCAACTCCCCCTCATTGGCTGAGGGGCTGTATCTATGGGTAGAAGTTGACTTCAAAGGTCAGGAATGGGGAACCCCCCTGCCACCCCCTCTCCTGGGGCTCAGAGTGGGGCAGGAAATGTCCCCCCTACCCCCCATGATGGATTAGGTGCCTAAGAGCCATGGCGAGCTCATGGCTGGGGAGACCTTCTCCCTTTTCATGGGGCTCAGATTTCACGATTTTGGAAGGGAGGAGGGGGTGAAATAATTAGTAATTTGTGATTAAGTCTTTTCATGGATATTTTGTTTCTTTGTTCTGTGATGTCGCCTGGAGCCATTTAAAAAATGACTTAATGACAAAAAAAAATAATTGCTCTTTGTAACTAATGACTGTGTCAGAACTTGGAAATCACCAAAGCCTCGGAAAGTAGAAACCGAGACACAGGCCGGGATGGGGGTGTGCCACTTTCCAAGGAATCAGATCAGCAACCGTAAAGTGGGCCAGGGATCCCTTTGCACCTGGGAGGACCCCTGCCCTTGTCTGGAGCCAGCAAGCACCCCAGGATCACCTTTAGCCTGAGGGCCTCAGGCCTAGGGTTCCCAGAAGAGCCTTTGCTCCTGAATCAAGAGGCATGGTCAGAACGCCTGAGGCCAGCCTAGGCTGTCCCAGCTGGTCTAGCCTTGCAGTCACTCCGTCCTCTACAGAATCCTCCTGGAGGGAGACACTCCACTCAGGGGTGGGGATGAAGTAGTCAGTCAGGCCATTTCCCCTCCACTCCAGCAGCCGAGAGGGAGCCCCACAATTGCCCTGGGATTTTGGACTCTTTTGGGTCTTGTCTACTGCTCTTGTCTCTCCAACTAGACTGGGTGCTCCCTGGGGCAGAGAAAGAACCATTTTCCCTTCTGACACTCCTGCCCCTCTTCCTTGGGGTGAGGATAGCTAACTTACAGCTCCACCTTGGGCCTGTGTTCCTGCAGAGCTCCAAGCCACCAAAGTAGGGATCAGCCCAGGGCTTAAGCCCCAAGAACTCAGCTCAGCTCACACTTCCTCCTGCCGCCCCCAGCCGCCTCCAGGAGCCTCTGGGGAGTGGGCTGGGAGATGGGGAATTGCTCACGCAGCAGATTCCGCTCTCGTTCCCTTCCCGGCCCTTTCTCTGATCTCTCCCAGGGGGAATTGCTTGGGGGGGGGGAACCCGTTAACTTGTGCCTTCTATTTGGTTTTCCTCTGGTTATTGTTTAAAATGCAGAGATTATGAGGTCAAACTCTCCCAGCCAATATTTTTCTAATGAAAAATGTAGTAAGGCACGACTGAGTAATCTAATCTATAAGTTAAGCGTTCCACACAGCAGCGATTTTCACCGACAGAACTTCAATAAATCTTGTTTTGAGAAAAATGATATGAGGCTGATGTTCTATTTTTGTCAATTTGAATGGACTCCCCTGCCCCCCCAGTCCCCAGAAACACTGCATTGCACCCAGCCAATCTCCTTCCTCCCCCCTGAGCTGGCTGGATGAAAGGGTGGACGGGAATGATAAGGTGGGCGGCTTGAGTTTTGGTCCAGCTGGGCTCTGGGGGTCTGGAGCCAGAGGTATCTGCTTCAGCCCACCTGGCCCCTATGGCTCTCCTCCTGGTGAGGGGTCCGTGAGGGGACTAGGGGTCCTGAAAGAAAAGGCAGCCTGTGGCCTAGGAGAATGTGTCTTCCCTAGCCACAGGGTCAGGGTTGCCCAGGCAAGCCTGTCTACCCCAGCTGTCCCAAAGCTGAGCAAAGAGCAAACAGCAAGCCTCACACCTTCCCTCAACCCCCAACAAGCCACTGACAGATTTGGCAAGAAAAGCCTCACCTCAGGCAGAATTATTTAGAACCATCCTTGCTGCTCCCCCATAGTCTGAATAGAACAGAGTGGATGAGGCAGAATATGGTGACACCTCCTCCCATGCACACTCACACAAAGGGTGTGTGTGTGTGTGTGTGTGTACATGTACCTGTATGTAGGGCCCTGGGAGGCAGGGCTCTCCTGATGAACATGTGGGTCATAAGCCTGTCATGGATGATGGCTGCCAAGAAAAAAATCAGGAAAGATATTTTGAGCCCAGGGAATATGTGGGAGGCCGGGAGAAAGGGTATGGAGAGGCTATTTGAAGAAACTGGAGAAGCTACAAGGGCAGCCAGAAAGGATTATGGCACCTCATCAGAGAGAAATCAATTAGGAGAGGTTTCAAAATGAGGGGCTCCTCTTCCCCTCCTCCCTGCAGCAGTCCACTGAGGGGAGCGTATTAAGGCGCATAGAAATGCCAGCACAGAGAAAGGCTTTTCTGGGTGGAGGCCCAGCAGCATTTAGGTTTGAAAGAGCCAGAGGCTGCCTCCTAAAATCTGCAGGCGTGGAGAGCCCGGACAGGTTTGATCTCTCAGTTCTCGGTGTCCAGGGAAGCGGAGTGTAGAGGAAGAAGGCCTGGAGTGGGGGCTGTGCAGATTAGTGGGCCTGAGTTCTGACATTACCAATGGTCAACTCCAGGCCTCTCACCTGTAAATGAGAAAACGAAAACAAAAACAGAAACAAACCCATCCCTACTTACCTGATAGCAATGTTAGCAGATTAAATGAGAAGATATATGGGAACATGCACACCGTTTACTTATTTTTTTTTGGCTTATAAACAACAAATTTATTTCTCACAGTTCTGGAGGCAGGAAGTTCAAGATCAGGTTGCCAGCATGATCAGGTTCTGGGCTGCAGACTGCTGACTTCTCTGTGTATCCTCACATGGCCCAAAGAGCCACACTGTTTAAAGTACTGCGCAAAATGAGCTCTTGGTAGCATTGTTATTGCACTGGGCTGGTGGTGAAGACCTGGGACCAACTTTTGAAGCCTTGTTATTTCACTGGGTCAGCTTAAACTGAGTGACGAGATGGCATCTGTCACTGGTCTGTCTCCAGAGTTTGGGCTGAAAGTTTTCCTCATGGAGTAGGAAAGGAGGTTTTATGCTTCCATCAGCAGCCCAAATGTGCCAAGGATCTATGGTGTGGACATGATCCTGGGAAAGGCTTTGGGCTGGTGGGGGTGCTCAGTCAGGACAAGGACCTGGGGGCTGGGAAGAAGGCCTGGGAGAGGAGGAGTCGCTGAGAGGGAGGGGAAGGGCAGGGGACTTTCTCTCTGTGGAAGCAAGTCCAGGCACCAAGGGTGTGGTGTTTTCTCCCCCAGGCCTTACCAATCCTTCCTCTCTCTGGTGTCATTGCAGGGGCCATTTTGAGGCTCCTAGAGGCTTTCCAGGTGGGGAGGAGGGTGGTGTTTTTTAACCTCAAATGTCAAACATTGGCTCCCTTTCGTCTTCTGACCCCCATCTACCATTCAACCTCCCACTGACTGTTCCAAGGAAAAGGCCACCCAAGCCCAGGGCTGCCTGAACCAAGGGGAAGTGGGGAGGTGGTCCGGAATGGCTGAGGCCATCGAATGACCAGGAGCTGCTTGAGCAGCCTCAGAAATGCTGCAAACTGCTTCCCAAAGAAAATGGGAAGTGAGGAGAGACAGTACTGACTTCATGCATGACCAAGGTAAGGGATGAACCCGAAAAAAGATTCCCCTCCAATTTCTCTGTGCCTGAGGGTGGGAGGTGGGTGCTGCAGGGTCCTGAGCTACGGGATCTGCCCCCAGGGTAAGTCGGGGAGTCCCTGTGGCCTGGCCTGGTCCTCTTCTTGCTCCCAGAGAGGTCCCAAGCCCCTGCCTGGAACAGTCACCACAGTTACAGCGCCACAGACCATGTACTAGGAACCTTTGAAAACTGGGAGGGAGTTGTGATTGGCGGAGAGGGGAAATTGTGGACTTTATGTTAACTCACACCCACTAAGAATCAGCTTTTCAAAGAACTTCTAATCATGCAAAGAACATTTTCAGGAAATAATAAGGAAAAAATAGAATACAAAGCACTAGGTATAGAATGATCCCATTTATTAAACAAAAATAAACATATAGATTAAGCTAAAAGACTAGAATAAAACCAGTAAAATATAGACAGTGATGATTTCTGGGTGTTAAGAATATGCATGACTTTATTTTCTTTATACTTCTCTCTAGTTTCCAAATTCCTATCATCAACATATATATTTATAATTCAGAAATTATGAAATAGATTAAGAAAATGACTCTGGGGTCCAGCTGGCACCTCAGAGGTAGACCCAGAACTTTTGCAGACTTCAGACCCACTGACTACTCCCTAGGTCTCCTTTGGTGATCCTGGGCCTGGCCCCTTTTATGGCAGCACATGGGGGAGGGGCTGGGGCCTAGCAGCTGGGAGTCAGCTGTGCCTGGAGACAATCCCGTGTCCAATGGGAAGCAGGGGGCTCATTTCCCAGCTGGACAGGGGCCAGGTTTTAGGGACTGAGTCTGCCATGCAGCTACCTGAGGCACAGCTCCTTCTCAATCCCAGCCCCCCCAAAAAGGGTAGAGGCCCCAGAATTAGCCTCTGACCAAGGATCTCTGTTCCTATCCCAGTGACAGTTCTGGCTTTCGGTTACAGGAGTTGGGGGGAAGGCAGCCTTATCTCTAGTTCTGAGGTTCAGTGAGGACCTGGATTTATGGAGACACATTTAGACCTGTATTTACCCCTTTCCCTCCTTCTGTCTCCTCCCACCCCAGGACTCCCAAGGCCATGTACTGTGTCAAGAGAAGAGAATGGCTGGTCAGGGCTGGGAGGGGACCTCACAGAGTCTGGACAAGGAGTTTTGAACCAAGGAGTCTCAGTTAACCCCAGCTCAGGGGTTAGTAAATATATGGCTAAGAAATTCGAGCCCATCATCAAGTATTCAGTTGTATTAAAGAACAAAAAACACATAAAAAAGACTTTTTAGACCATTTATTTATGAGCATGTGTCAAAGTTTTATTTCAATCTTGCTGCAAGTAAAGAGACCTACAAGAGGCCAATTCCAGGATTACCTCTTGGTAGACACATTTAGAGGAAAGAATCATTGTTAAAATGGACATACAAAAATAATGTCTGGATAAATATATTCTATACATCAGACCCTGATAATTGGCGAGGTACGTGGGAAACTGGTTTCTGAGAAGAAATCTGAATCCCATTAAAAGTGTCAGAAAATTGTCTTAAGTGTTTTTATTGAGAATGCTGATTTTCACCCAGAAAGAAATAATGGATTGTATTGAACAGAAATATTTGGGGTCCCTTTGTCTTACAGTTGGAAACACTGGCTTGGCTTTTGCTCTGGAGTTGGAGACTCAGGCATGAAGCAATTGATATGGAAATTCTAGGTTCCTGTGTGCCCAAGCCCATGCCAGGCACCAAAGCAAGAAGGAGACAGTGGGTGGAAATTGCAGGGAGGCTGGATTGTAAGGGAATGCAAGGGAAAATTTCCCGACAAAAGAATCTCTCTGCATAAGTGCTTCCAGAAGTTCTGAGTTCCCTCGTGTTGGAGGTAAGCAAGATAGCAGAGGAAACACACAGGCAACCTCGTGGTAGAGATATTTTAGAGCTGTTTACCCAAGTGCAGACTGTGGACCTTTGGCAGAATGCCAAACGATTTTTGATGGTGCATTGACAAGACATTAAATCACATTGAATCCCATAGTGAGAAAGTTATTTCCTTTTCCTTGCCCCTTTCTCCCCCCCCCCCCCCTTTTTTTTTTTTTCCACTGGACCGTGGGTTCACAAAACTGGACTAATCGTATTCCTCAGTTGATCACACCATGTCATCTTAGTCCTTGCATGGACCACTTTATTATATAGTTAATTTTTTTTAGCTGTTTTTAAATAATATTATAAGCACCCCATGAATTTATCACCCAAAACAAAAATCTCAGACCTTGACAATAACTGACAACTAAAAAAATAGTCTCCCTGTCCTGTTTCTTGCCTCTGACCTGAAGCAACTGACATCCTGAATCCTGTAGTCATCATTCCCTTGCTTTCCTTTTAATATAGTTAATATAGTTTAATATATCTGCTCCTATATGTATTCCTAAAAAGCATATTTTAAATTTTAACTGTTATTAATTTTATTTAAAAATGATATCAGGCTGTATATAAAGTCTTTGGACTAATTCATATATATTATATTGCTGAGTCATCCATACTGTTGCATGTCACTTAAGTTCCTTTGTTTTGGCTACAGTATAATATTCCATTGTGTGAGGCAACCACAGGCTACTGGAAAGATAATCACTTTTTACACCCATGTTCATAGAAGCATCATTCACAAGCGCCAAAGGTAGAAGCAACCCAGGTGTCTATAGAAAGATAAATGAATAAACAAAATGTGGTATATACATATAATGGAATATTATTCAGCCTTTAAAAGGAAAGAAATTCTGATGCATGTTACAATATGGATGAACCTTGAAGAAATTATGCTAACTGAAATAAGCCAGGCACAAAAAGACAAATACCGTATGATTCCACTTACATGAGGTACATAGAGTAGTGAACTTCATAGAGACAGAAGTAAAATGGTGGTCAAATGGCTGTGGTGGGGAGAGGAAGTGGGGGTTAGTTTAATAGGTACAAAATTTCGGTTTGAGATGAAAAAAATTCTGGAGATGGATGGTGGTGATGGTTGTACAAAAATGGGAGTGTACTTAATGCCACTAAACTGCACACATAAAAATGGTTAAAATGGTAACATTTATGTTTTGTATATTTTACCACAATTTAAAAAAAAGATATCGCTTAACCATTGATGGGTATTTGGGTTATTTGATTCTTTCAGTTTGTCAAAGGAAAAGTCTCACTTTGGTTCTAGTGTATCTTTTTTAAAAAATATTTTATTGGGGAATTGGGGGAGGGGTACAGCGTTGGGGAATTGGGGAAGGGGAACAGACAAGTTGCTGTCCTTTGGTTCTTCAGTCTAGTTGTGAAGGATGTCGCTTCACTGGCCCAGCTTCACTGGCCCATGTTGGTATTATCATTGCACTCTTACTGGGAGAGGCAGTTGCTCACCGGCCATTGAACGGCCACTCACGGCAGCTCTTGAAGGCTCACACCTGCTGCCTGCCAGCCCCACTGCAGCCCACACCGTTGCCGGTGACTCACAGCAGCCTAGCTCCAGGTCGAGCTGTTGTTCACCATCTAAACTGTAGAGGGCGCAGCATCACTGGCCCTAAGGTGGGATCCGAACCGGGGCCCTGCTTCTCAGAGCTGGCATCCCAAGCCAACTCCTAACCAAGATACCACTCGGCCGGCTGGGTTCTAGTGTATCTTTAACACCTCTCTAATATCTGTTTCTCTTCTTTCCCTTTTTAACAAAGAGCAAAGAGGCCTCAGGCTCATGAGCTCTCAGCAGGGAGTGGTATCTAGCTAGAATCAAATATTATTGTTTGTTTTTATTTTACTTATTTTTATGATTACTTTCTATTTTTGGCAAGTGATGGTTGGTTTTCCAGTTACTGTAGTGCTATAAAGTTTTTTTTTAATAATAATAAACATACTCAAGTAAAAAATAGGAAGTTAATTTAAAGAAAACTATCAAGTGGTATAGGGATATGGCATGAATTGTGAAATTGGTACTTGAATACTGAAGCTTGGAAAACATGATTTTAGCGGTTGATCAGATCTGGTTAAACCAGTGATCTCTGTGGCCCCTTGAAGGTTAATAGTCTCTGGGTGTACAGAGACTATAGACCATTGGAGCTCAGCGGTGCTAGAATGGTCAGGGAAGGCTTTGTGTAAGAACTGGGACAGGCTTGTGGCCTTAAAGGATGAGTAGGATTTAAATGAAGATAAAGAGGAAATGAGAGTTCTTCCAAGCAGAGAAAGTGGTGTGAACAGAGGCATGAAAGTGAGACTAATCAAGGTGTGTTTATGGGCTACTGAGTTTGCTTGGTGGAAGCAAAGAGTAATGATAGAAAATAAAGAAAATAATTTTGGAAAGGGTGGAGGAGGCTAGATGATCAAATCCTGAAAAATCCAGAGAGAACTTTAGACTTAGTATGTGAGGTAATAGGGAACCACAGAAAGTTCTTGAGCAGGTAAATGACATGATGAAGGGACTCAAATCTTGAGCGACTACCACTTGGTTTTTGGTCAGATTTCTCTGAGACTGCTGATTAATTCATTCATTCTTCAAATACAAGGTCTGGCAATTAAGTTCGTGGACTCATCCCAGAAAAAGTGCTACATACGCCTCATTGCTAAATATCATTATGGTCACCTTCAAAGTACTCCCCTTGGGAAACTATACACTGACACCAGCGCCTAGTCCGCTCTTCCAAGCAATTTTAGAACTCCTTTTCTGGAATGGTCATCAGAGCTGTTGTTGTATTATCCTTGATGTGCTGAATGTCATTATAATGTCTTCCTTTCAATATTTCCTTTATCTTCGGGTACAGAAAGAAGTCATTGGGGGCTAGATCAGGTGAGTAGGGAGGGTGTTCCAATACAGCTTTTTTGTTCACTGGCTGAAAATTCCCTCATAGACAGTGCTGTGTGAGCTGGTGCATTGTCGTGATGCAAGAGCCACGAATCGCTGGCGAAAAGTTCTGGTTGTTTTCGTTTAACCTTTTCCTGCAGCATTTTCAGCACTTCCAAATAGTAAACTTGGTTAACTGTTTGTCCAGTTGGTACAAATTCATAATGAATAATCCTTCTGATATCAACAACGGTTAGCAACATTGTTTTGACTCTTGATTTGGACTGACAGAACTTTTTTGGTCTTGGAGAATTGGCTGACTTCCATTGTGCACTTTGATGCTCTGTTTCAGGGTCATATTGGTACATGCATGTTTCATCACCAGTGATAACATGGCCCAAAACATCGTCTTGCCTCTCCAAGAGGTCTTGGCGAACTTTGACTCTCCTTCACTTTTGTTCATCGGTGAGCTCCTTCGGGCCATTTTTGCACACATCTTTCTCATGCCAAGGTTTTCAGTTAAGATTTTTCTGTTTCTCTATCGATGTTTACTTGGTCTGCTATGCTTCTCACAGTCAGCCGATGATTTTGACGCACAATTTGACAAATCTTTGCAATGTTTTCATCAATTCTGCTCGTTACTGGCTGCCCTGACCTCTCTTCATCAGCCATGCATTCTCTCCCCTCAGAAAAACATTTAATCCATTTGTACACTGCTGTTTTCTTTATGACATTATCCCCATAAACTTGGACTAACATGTTCCTGATTTCACTCTTGCCAAATTTAACAAGAAATTTAATGTTTGTTTGTTGCTCTAATTCAAGATCAGACATTCTCGCAATGGCACACGAAAACACGCAACAACAATAATGAACGCCACTCAGCAAGACACCACCACATGTTGACATGAACACAGCTGTGAGACACTGATATACCAAGGTTATGAAACCTTACTGAGCTGTTTGTACAGTGCTGCCAATGTAAGCACACGGTGGCAAGTTCACGAACTTAATTGTCAGACTTTATATTTATCAAAGGCCTCCCATGTACCAGACACTGCCCTGTGGATTCAGTGATACACAAAATCATACTCCTCATTCTCCAGAGCTCTAGTGGGTGAGCCAGACATTAATGAAATAATCACATAAACAAATGTAAATTTATAAGTGTAATAAGTCCAACCAAGCAGGTGTTCCTGATACCCCGAGTGCATATAGTAGGAGGAAGGCTTACCTCATTCAGTTGAAACAAGGCTGTTCTGAGGAAGTGACATCTGAGCTGATATTGAAAAGATGAGAAGGAACTAAAAGAGCTTAAGACAAAAGAGAAAAGCATTGCAGACAGAGTAAGCAACATGCCCAAAGTTCTGTGGCCCGCAGAGGAGACCTGGAGAGCCCCAAGAGCAGGAAGACCATGAGGAAGGTCATTGTGGCTGTGTCTCGGGGAGTTCAGGGAACGTGGTGAGAAAGGAGGCTAGGAGGTCAGCAGAGGCCAGACTACGCCAGAGCCCAGCAGGCTTTAGGAGGGTTTTGAGCCTTTATCCTCGAAGAATGGGGAACCATTGACAGGGTTGTAGCATGATCACATCAGTGTTCTAAAAAAAGGTCAAATACGCTGGTACCTGTGAGGGTGACGGGCTGGTTGTGAGTGGTGCTCTCTGAGGCAGCCCCAGAACTATCCAGGTCCCAGGTGATTGGGAAGCTTGTCTAAGGAGAGAGGCAGGAGGCTGAGGTGGGCCTGGGGGGTGATAGAGGAGTAGCAAGGAGGAAGGAGTGACTCTAAGGATCAGACAGAGGATAAAGCCAGGAGGGGCACCTCTATGATTGAGGACGGGGGACATAGAGTGGACCCATGAGCTGGGTCCTGTAGGCAGTGGAGGAAAGAGGCTGGAGCTTGGAAGAGGCTGAGCTGGTCACTGGCAAGCATAAAGCTGTGGCAGTGACTAAGTTTGTCCAGGAGAGGGCTCCACCTTGGCAAAATGGCTAAGTCTCCATGACTCAGATGATCTCTGAAATCCCCCAGAGAAAAAATGTCCAAGGGCAGGGCCTTGGGGGAACCCCTGCCATGGTTGGAAGAAAGGGAGCCAGGGACAGTGGTTGGGGGCAGGCTGAATGGTGATGGTTGAGCAAAGACGCCAGGTTAGAAGCAAGAAGGAGACCAGGAAGAGCACAGAGCCCCAGTGGCCAGTGTTCGTGAGTGGGGATGGAGTGGCGGCCACAGGCAACACGAATGTCAGCAAGCCTGGGAGGCTCTTGAGGCCCAGGCTCGCCCGTCCTCAGGGTACTGACACTGTGTGTGTTGTTTTTGCTTTCTCCTAGATGCGAAAGGGAGTGGGGAGCAGGGAGAACACTGACCGGGATGATAGGAGTAGAACTGAGATGGAAGTGACAACATCTCACCTTATTCCTACATCATCCTCCCCTTTTCTTTCTAAACCTCCCTAAGCTGCTGGAAAAATAGAAAAACAGAGGAGAAAATTTCTCTCCAATAGGAGCCAGAATTCAGGTGGCGGGAGGGAGAAGAGCAAACCTGAACAAGAACCCCATGATTCTTGTCAATATTTTTATTTTTTATTTTTTTTAAAAGATTTTTATTGGGGATTTTGGAGGATGGGAACAGTGCTGGGGAATTGGGGGAAGGGGAACAGACAAGTTGCTGTCCTTTTGTTCCTTTTGTTCTTCAGTCTAGTTGTGGAGGACATTGCGTCACTGGCCCAAGTTGGCACCATCATTGTGCTCTTCCTGGGCGAGGCAGATCAGTCGCCGGCTTCTGGACGGCCGCTCACTGCGGCTGCTGGCTGCTGGCTGCTGGCTGCTCACTGCGGCTGCTGGCTACACACGGTAGCCCATGGCAACCCACTGCCACAGGGGCTGCAGCCTATGCCGCCGTCGCCGCCGTCGCCGGAGACTCACAGCAGCCCAGCTCCAGGTTGAGCTGTTGTTCAGCATCTTAGCTGTGGAGGGCAGTGTCACTGGCCCTCATATGTGGGATCCGAACCGGGGCCCTCTGGCATCCCAAGCCAGTTCTTAACCATCGCGCCACTCGGCCGGCCCTCTTGTCAATATTTTTAAAGAGATGGGGAATAAGGTAAGTGTGGGGAATCTGAGGCTTGTGTGCACATGCATGCTTGCACACACATACATACACTCACTCAGACACCTATACGCACACTCTCACACACATTCACCCACACAGACAACACTCACACAGCACGCACTTAATGCATACTCACCCATGCTCAATCTCGTGTTCCCTCACACTCCTCCCCTCCCCCTCCAGGAGAATCCCAGGCAACAGGCAGCTGTTCACAAGAGTCCTGGATCTCTAGGGGGCTGTGTGATAAGCACGCACTGCCAAGGTGAGTGGCCCCCTAGTGTGTGGTGTGCGTGTCATTTTAAGTAAAAAGGTGATTCAGAGGGGTGATGTGTGGGTGGGTAGGGATGGGGATATGTCAAGATGTGGCATGTGTTTCTGAGGGGAATGAATGTAGTGATGTGTGCCTTCATTCATTTCTTCATTCATTCATTCATTCAGTCAGTCAGTCAGTCAGTCATTTACTTCACAAGGTTATCAGGGAGCCACCATGTTCCCCAAGCACTATGCTTGGTTAACAGTGAACCACACAGATATAACTTCTGCTTACAATCTAATGGGCTCCACTGAAGACAGGCCTTCAGGACACAGATGGCAAAAGCCATGATGGGGGATTGTGGTGGGCTATGGGAGCCAGGAAGAGGTGTAGTGACCCAGAGAATTTCCAGAGAATAGGGTGTGTGCCTTAGTGGGGTGAGTATAAGGGCTGGTCTGGAGAATGTCTCCAGGATTGAGCTGCATGTCAATGTGTTTTGGTGGGGATGTGGATTGGGGAGTGTGTGGTGTGATACGTGCATGTGTATATGGCAATGCGTGTACATAGGAAGGTGTGAGGTGTGTATCATTATCAGGATTATCAGAGCAAACCAACTCTTTATTACATGTATAATTTCCCTGCGTCCCATCAAGTCCCTCTGTGCAGGGAGAGCTGGAGTGGAACTAAACCAAATAGAGGATTTAGCAACTTCGAGGGGCTGTGGCAGAGCTTCAAGTGCTGCTGATGGATGGTGTTGGCAGGCAGGGGAGGGAAAGGAGTGTTCACCAGAAAGAATGGAGGGGAGTCATGGGGGAGGGGAATAGGGTATTGGGGGAAGGGGAGTCAGTGGTCTGGGAAGGCATGAGATGAGGGCAATATTGGAGGGACTGGGGACAGGGACCAATGCTGGTACCCACCTTCAGGGAGGGTGTCTAGGACAAGGCCAGGGATTGGTAGTCCCTGCAATAACCTAGGTGAAAAGAAGGAACAGGAAAGGTGACACCCAGCTCAGCCCAGTCCTGCCTGGGGTGGGGGGGTCAGGCCTGAGGGCCTGGCTGCACAACTGCCCCTCTTTGAGGGGTATTTCCTGCATCACCTATGTGGAAAATGGCCTGGAAGTTTAGGGGGAAGAAGTCATCAAAATGTTGGGTTAAATCTCAGCTTTGTGGTAGGATTTTTGGCGAGTTACTTTGCAGAGTGGTGTAATAATATTTACCTTGCAGGGTTGTGGTAATGATCAGTAGTAATATATAAAAACTCTGGCACCCAGTAAGCACTCAACAAATGATGGCTTTTTAAATTATATTTATTGGGGTGACATTGGTTAATAAAATTATATAGGTTTCAAGTGTACAATTCTATAATACATCATCTATATATTGCATTGTGTATTTATCACCTAAAGTCAAATCTTCTGTCACCATACATTTAACCCATTTTACCCTTTTCTACCTTCTCCCCTCCTCCCTTTCCCTCCGGTAATACTAAACTGTAGTCTGTTTTCTGTGTCTATGAGTTTTTGTTTGTTTGTTGCTTTCAGTTTTATATCCGACATGAGTGAAATCGTATGGTTCTAGACTTTTTCCATCTGACTTATTTCGCTTAGCATGATATTCTCAAGATCCATCCATAGTGTTGCAAATGGCAGTATTTCATCTTGTCTTATGGCTGAGTAGTATTCCATTGTATATATGTACTACGTATTTAGAATGATGGCTTTTTATTAAAGATGTTGGATTTGTCCATAGCGCTGCATCATCTATGTGCTAATCAATCTCCATCTCTTTAAGGTCCAAATCCAGCCCCACTTCATACCCAGCCTCAGAACTGAGCCAGGCCTGTGGGAGCAGCCCCTTCTCCCCACCTGGAGCTGAAGAAATGTTTCTGAATAAGAGTGTTTATTTCTCTGATTGTCCCTTGAAGCACGTTTCTATCATTGGTTTCTTTTTTCTTTTATTTAATTTTTCCCTGCTTAGCCAAGAATGCATACTCACTCCAGAAAATAAGTGTAAAGAAGCAGGAGAAAGAAAGTTTTATTCCCACTATCAGAAGCAATTATACAAATTGCTAATGTTTCTGGAGTGCTGCTGTATATCAGGCATTATTTCAATTGCCTTGGATGCTTTATTTCATTTCATCCTCACAATAACTCTGGGAAACAGGCACCAGCATTATCCCCACTTAACCGGAAGAACCCGAGGCACAGGCGGCAACTTGCCCAAGATCACACAGCTAGTAAGTGGTTATAGGAAGCATGCAAACTCAGGCAGACTACACTTTCCTTCCAGTCTTTTTGCTATTCTGTTTTCTGAGGACTTTCTACTGGCTTCCTGCAGCCACTGCTGTCTTAGATGAGCTAGACCTCTAGCCTTCACTTTACAAGTATTTATTACTCATTTCCTCCATCGCTGGCAAAGTGCTAGGCTCTGCTGGAAGGCAGGAAGCAGGAAGAGAAGCACTTCCAGGTCCAGCTTCCAGCAGCCCTGTAGGGCAAGGACCAGCATACAGTGATGAAGGAATGCAGAGGAAACAGCAACAATGCCTGAGTGGGGGATTGGGGAGGAACCTGTTTCCCTAAGGATTCCACCCCTCAGCTAAGCCATCTCCTAACCCACTTCTCCTGACTCCCATCATGGCACTCTGGCTCCTTCTGCGGCATGCATGGCTCTGCCACACAAAGGGCCTGAGGCCCAGGATCCCACAGTCCAGGGGGTTGCGGAAGGCCCACAAGCTGTCTCAAAGAGACAACCTGCCTCTCTCCCCTCCATCCAACCAACCTGCTTGCCAACAGGTGAATCATTTGAGCACACTGCATTATGTCCCCATCCTGCTCAAAAGCTGTAGCACTCATTTAAGTACAAACTTACTGGCTGGCATTCAGGGATGGTCTTGCTGATCTCATCTCAAACGGCCTTTACAGCCTTCTTGCTCCTACCCACCCATCACACAATAATGCCCCAAACTGGAAAACGCCTCCTTTACCACAGCTCTTTCCTTCTCTACCTATCAATGCCCCATATTTTCTTCAAGCCCTATAATAAATGCCTCTTCTTACAAAATCTTTCATGGTCACCCTCCCTAAGCACAATGACCACCAGGTGTACCTTTTCCTTTGAATTCCATAATCCTTTTCACTCCTCTCAAGACATCATCGACCCTAGTCTGCTGCTAACAGAATTATTTTTTTAATTGAAGTATAACTTATATACGGTCAAGTGAAATAATCTTATGTGAATTTTAAATGAATTTCCACATGCACATACATAACCTCTAAACAGAGATAGCACATTTCTAGCGCCCCAAAAGGATCCTTTGTGCCCTTTTCCCTAGTACCCTCTATTCTAATTGCTATCATCCTAGATCATATACTACATATTCTTTTGTGTCCAACTTATTTCACGGAACGTATCTGTGAGATTTACTTACATTCTTGCATATTTCAGTAGCCCATTCTTTTTTCTTGCTTTGTAGTATTCCAATGTGTGAATATACCAACATTTATTTACTTGTTTTCTTATGGGTGGACATTTGGGTTGTCCCAGTTTGGGACTGTTACAAAATCAGCTGCTGTGAATATTCTTGTACATGACTTTTGCTGGACATAAGCATTCATTTCTCATGGGCATATAACCCAGTGTAGTTTTGCTGAGTTGTAGGCTATACATAGCTTCATTCAATAGGTACTGCCAGACATTAGTCCAAAGTGATTCTACCAACTTATACTTCCAGCAATTTATGTGAGATCTAGCTGCTCCAGTGTTGTCAGTCTTTTTAATTATAGCCATTATAGCAGGTATTATAGTTACTTCTTTATATTTCTAAATAAAAATAATACTATTTACCATCTATTGATCAGACACGGCACTAGGAACAACTCTAGAAAATAGATATTATTATTTCCATTTTACAGGTGAGGCTCTGAGTGACTTTATAAGTTGAACAGGGTGACATGCATGATAAGTAGTAGGACCAGAATACACATGCAGAACTGTCTGACATGACACCAAAGGCCCTGTTTGTCTAAATATATCACATCGCCTCTCTCCTGCTACACAGTAGAGAGCAAGACCCTTGTCTAATTCCTTCTGAGATGCTCTGTAGTGCCTAAGTAAGAGCTTAAATACAGGATTGTTAAATAAATGAATTGATGTCCATGAAGAGACTGTTCTTGGAAGCAGATGTCACAAAGGGAAGGGCCAATCCAGCTGTTCTAAATCCCAGATTCAGGTGGAATCTGACAGGCTGCCCTAGGAATCAGGGGGTCTGGCTCTAAGAACGCAAGAGGGAGAGAGAGAGAGGGAGAAAGAGAGAGAGAGAGAGAGAGAGGAGGGAGGTAGGTCAGTCCATTACCCTTAATTAACTTGGCCTCAGTTTCCTCATCTGTAAAATGGAGATAATAATACTGACTTGGCTAACGACAGAATGAGAGGCAGTGCTTTGTCTTTTGTAAATTGTAATTTTTTTTTTTAGAAATCGACAGAATTTTAAAACCAGAACCATAATCTATGGAGCTTTATAAACTATATAGATTCCAGGGGCCCAACCCTGGAGATGCAGATTGACTTGATCCAGGATCAGCCTGTGCATATATGTTTTTAAAGAGTTTCTCAAGGTGACTCCAAGGCTCAGCTAAGGATGAGAACTGTTAGGGTAAAGATATGTATTATTATTACTTACTGTTAAAGTATTATCATCATTGTTGTCTTTTGGGGAGGGGGGTAGAAATGGGGAGACACCTTTCAGGAAAGTCTTCTGTAAAGCATGTAGATCCACCTTAAGTGGATAAGGACCACTGCCAATGTCTCCATACCCTGGCCATCCCTGACCTGGAGTCTCATGATGGGTGAGTGTGTGTGTGCGTGTGTGTGTGCGCGCGCGCGCGCGCGCAGGCGCGTTTTCATAAATATGTGCCTATAGACTTATCCTCAAGAAACAAGCAAAAGTGATCACAGGCTTGGCTCCTGGAGAAGCATGACTGTTCTTGTCACTGATTTGGCCACAGCTGGGGTCTGAGTTCACCACAGTGTCAGCCCTGCCTGCCCCTGACTATTGAGCTGGGGAAGCCCTGAGACCAGCCTGAGAATTTAGCAGCCAACCCTCTTTTTCCTGTTAGTCCCTACACCCCCACCACTACCACCAATATCCCAGGATATTATCCATCACTGAGAGATCGAAGAAGAAGGTCAGACCAGGGCAAAGACCACCCCACCTACCCACTTCCTGCCCCACTGGGCCAGTCCCTAGCCAAGGACAGAAGGCCAAGTTCTGGGTCTCTTTCATTGTTTATACTTAGGAAAGGGATCCTGGGGATGCTATGGGGCTAAGCTAGTGCCCCTGCATGTCCTGCGGTGGGAGGGAGTAGAGGTCCTGCCAAGGCTCAGAAAAAGATGTGGGAGAGGAAAGAGAAAATAAAATAGAGGGCAGGATTAATGAAGTGGCTTCAAGAGCTAATAGTGCATTTACCGACATTCTCCTCCTCTGACTCCCATCCGGGGGAACCTGACCACAGCCCTGTGGCGGCCTGTCCAGCTCCCAGTCCACCTCTTAGGGATCCCAGGGCTGGAAAGAAGCAGGACATCTCTCAGGTGAGGGAGAAAACTCCTCTTCTCTTACACGCCAACCTCTAGAAATGAAAACCCAGATCTCAGCCCCTCCTGTGCAGGTCCTTTCCAAGAGAGCTACCCAGCTTCCAAGAAGCCAGCGGGAGGTGCATTATTGGATGGTTATTTGGGGATCACCCTTCACCCTGCCATGGGGCAACAGCCCTGGCCACCTTCAACAGTTTCTTTCAGCCACTCCCCATCCCATTCCCTTCTTTCTCCCAGGCCTCCATCCTAGAAGATGACCTGGAGCTGGATTCCCAAATAAACAGTAACTAATTGGATTAGGAGCTGATAATATTGTTGACCTTTTTTAATGTCTGCTAGCTGTCTTTCCACCACACTGAGGCTTAATTGTATGGGGTTGGGGGAGGGGGAGACTTCCAGGAGTGAAATGTGACCCCTGTTAACCTCAGATAAAATGGGCTCAGCATCTTCCCAACTGCCTGTCATCCCCCATGGAGCAGGAACACACACATGCTCCCACTCTCATCAAATAATTACACAGATGATACACACATGCATAGGCATGCATGCAGAGAAGCAAACACACCCAGAGGCACATATGCATCCTCACCCAAACCCACACAGGGCACACATATGACTTTGACCATGGATTATACATGTATACAAAGTCACACTAGACGCTACACATATGATAGACAAGTATATGTACATACTCAGAGATAAATGCTTGCAAAACGCAAAGCACAGAGATACATATAAACAAATATAATTACATTTATATGCAATTACATATAATTACATTTATGATGCAAATGCATACATAGATGTACTCACGAATGAACACAGATAATACATGTAAAGAAACACTGACACGTGCATGTATACTCATATACATGATGCCTAAATAAATGAATATGCACAATACAGGACACATGTGCATACACACATATGCATACCGTGCATATACCTTTGCACACCCATGGACATGAGAGCCTCTGCCCCCTCCACATAGGCAGTCTGCCCCCGCCCAACCCCTTATCCCTTTCACAATCTCTGCTGCTCCTACTTTCTATTTTTTTCCTGGGTTCCCTGGCTGTGTTTTTGGGGTCCTGAGTTTTGAGATCTCTTGAAGCTCTGGCCTGGCCTGAGTGTTCTCCATCTCTCAGTATCCCTCGGACCCTGTATCTACATGGGTCTCTCTCATCCTGGGATGTTTAAGCTGAGAAGGGCATGGATGGTAGGGTGGTGGGGAGGGTATGAAAAGAAAAGAGATTAGAAGGGGAGGTTAGGAGAGGGGGTCCAGAAAGGATGGAGAGGTGGGTTGGGGGAGAGGACCGGGAGAGAGGGGAGCGGGCGAGGGAAGGGGAGCGAGGGGCGGGGGCGGGGCGCCTGCCTGCGCACAGCAGATGTTGCCGCTCCTCGCATGGAGCTGTTAATGTAAGTGGAGTTTCTGCAATGGTAATTAGGAGGGCCCTCATTACCCTGGCAGAGCCGGCTGAGAGCCGATAAAGCCGAGGGGGAGAGGGGCCGACATCAGGGTAATGGGGGAGCAGGGCCATTGAGGAGCTGGAGCCGAGCCGGGACCGCTCCGCGCGCAGCTGGAGCCCGGCGAGCGGGCCAGGGAAGGGGGGCACGGACGCGGCCCGCAGCCCAGTGAGGAGCCAGTGTGAGAGTGGCGAGGGGCGCCGAGCGGCTGGGTCTGCGCTGGGCCTTGGTACCCCCATGCGGGAGAGGGGGTCCTAGAGCGCGAGGTGCGAAGGCTGGATCTGTTTGCAAGAGGCAGGGGTCGAGGAGGGTTCCTCCATGTACAGCCATGGATGGGGGACATCCGAGGCCTCTGGGCCTAAATTCAGAGACCCCTGGTGGCCGGACAGTGGTGGGACCAGAGGGTGGGGCTATAGAAAGGACACCTTTCTCCTCTGGTGCCACCCCACGCCTGTGCCTGGGCATCTAGGACACTTATACAGAGTGACCAAGAACATGGACTCTAGAGTAGAATAGCCAGGATGAAAGTTCATGTCCAGATGGAAGGCTCCAGAATGTCAGGTCACAGACTCTGGGGTAGACCGACGTTCAGGAGTGGAAGTATAAGCTCTAACTCTTGCCTCCTTGGGGTAAAAGTCCTGTTCCCCACCTCCCCTCACAGGTTGTCTTTCCCTGTCTGCCTTCCTCATGTCCTCCCCTGCACCCCCTCACCCCCAATCCTAGAGGAGGGTCCCAAGCACTGAGAATGCTGGAAGCTGAGTCTGAGCAGCTCTAATCACCTTGCTTCCCTTCAGGGCTCTGCAGGAAAGGGTAGGGAGTCAGCAAGGAAGACAATGACAGCCGGGGACACCTGCAGCTCTGCTCCCCAGCCAGGAACCCAGGACCCCCTCCCACACCTCCAGAATGGGGGTCCAGGAAGGGGAGCTCATTTTGCTATTTACCCTCCTCACCCCCTGAGTATTCCAGGATGAGCTTCCAGTGCTTTTCAGACTAAGGAAGGAGTGGGCAAGCCCAGTCTTCTCAGCCCAGTGAGAGCCATCTCTACAAAACAGACCTGAGTCCCCTTCTCCTGCTCTCCCTGCCCCAGGCCAGAGGACCCTGGAAAGGCTTCCAGGAGGCAGAAACCTGCCCCGAGGGCAGGAAGAAGGGAATTGTGGGGGAGTCTTTGCAACCTCACCTCCTCCATCAGAGGACCCAATATCTGCTTTTAAAATTCCCTTTTCACACAGCCCCTCATCTGCAGCTGTTTCTGAAACCCAAGGTCATTGACTTG
>NW_017731378.1:3244906-3255853 GCF_001890085.2 Hipposideros armiger
TGACTCTTCCTTTTTGTTCGGGCTGACAGCGAGCACCTGGTGTGCTCGTGCAACAATATTGTTCCTGCCTCCCTCCCCCCAGGCCCCAGGCTCTCCTCTCTCTCCCCCTCCTCACCCTGCCGGCAGCCTTCCCCTCTGCCTCCTCTTCCCCTAGCCCCCTCCTGCCTGTGGCCTCCTAGGCACCCCCCCCATGCCCAACCACCACAAGCACCGACCCTGCGGTGTCAATAAACACAACATATGCTGCCATTAATGTGAAAATCGTGCCCTCTACTCCATTCATCGCTTCAGCCTGCCCGCCCCGCTGGGGGTAGGGGTAGGGCGGGTAGGGCGGTAGGGAAAGAAAGGTCAAGTGGGAAACATTACCCTCTTTTTTGATGTGCTCAGCCCCCACCCCCCTTCCAGCCTTAGGAGAAGGAGAGGAATTGGAGGAGCATGGATGGGATAAAGGTGGTGGTGTTCTGAGACCCAAGTTCCCTTGATATGCCCACTTGGCCTCCCCAGAGAGACTCAGGTGAGCACCTTCATCCAGCCCATTGGCCTCTTCAACTCCAGGGGCATCAGAGTGAGGCTCCTTTGGCCCTCCCACAGATAGCCATGTTGCAGACATGTCTCTCCTGGGGACAGAGGTGGTCCTAGGGGCCCCATTCTCTTGCAAATCCAGCTATCATCTTAGTTCCTGGGGACTATCTGTCCATCTGGATTATAAAAAAATAAACCAAAAGGGTTCTCCAAGTGGTGCTGGGCTTCAGAAAACCCCCAGAAAGGAGCGAAATACCTCAGATGGCTAAGGGAGTGGCCTGGCCTCAGTCTCTTCAACTAAATCACCAGTTCCAAGACAGTGGGGAATAATAAAGATAAAAATAATATAATAACAACAGCTAACATGTATTGAGGGCTTATTTATGTACCAGGTATTGTGCTAAGCACTTTACAGGCTTTATCTAATTTGCTCCCCATAAGGCTCCTATGGAGAAGTGACAACTGATATCCCCATTTTACAGCTGAGGAAAACAGGCTTAATAAGGATAGCTAGCGTGTACTGAGTGCTCACTACACACCAGGCCCTATGCTGAGTTCTCTACATACAATGTCAATGACCCTATCAGGTTAGCACCACTATTAGTGCCATTTTACAGTCCAGGAAACGGAGGTTCAGAGAGGTTCAGTAACTTGCCCAAAGTCACACAGCCAGTAAGCAGAACTTGGCCAGGAATTCGGGTATTCCTGATAGCAAAGCTTGTGATCTTAATCCCTACACAATCCTGCCTCCGTTTTCTATTTTTCTCTATCTCCAGTAGCCCACAGCATCCCCCCCCTGCCAAGCCCATGGGACTGGACACATGTAGGGCAGTGGAGACAGAGTTGAGACTCTTGTGCTCTGCCCAACTCCTCACTTGTTCCACTGCCACTCCTTGCTGCCCCTGACCTGTACCCACCCAGCCTGTATGCTCACCGTCCCCCTACCCCCATGCCCAGCCCCATTCTGAGGATTCATTGTGACAGGCAAAGTGCCCCTTTAGGCTCCCAGAGCACAAAGACATTGTGCTTGGCTTTGCAGCTTCTCACTTCTGAGACTCCAGTTGCTTTATTGATATTAACTTAACACACACGCCCCCACTTCCCCACCCACCCCAGCCCAGTCTGACGGGCAGAAATCTGCTGCCTGGGCACCACCCTGACCTCTCTTTTCCTCTTTCATTATCCGCTCTGGGCACCAGGGAGCCAGCACCAAAATTAAAACAATAACTAAGCCCGAAGTGGACCCAACAGCCCCCACTCCCACCCCAAGGGAGGGAAAAAAGCCACAAAAACACCTGGAGAGGGGAATAATCAATGGAAGGGGAGGGGTGATCCACTCCCATGCCAGCACCCCCCACACCCCATCCTGCTTTAACCCTTTATCCCCCCAAATAGTACCAGGACTCCCTGATCCCATCCCTCCTGCCCCATTCTATAAAGAAGCAGCAGCTTCTGGCAGCTGCTTAACTATTTGGTGCTTTGGGATTTGAATAAACAAATGGACAATGAGGTCCCCAGAAGTCCACAGTCAAGGGCTAAGACCCCAGAGAAGGCCAGTGCTATCACAGCAGGAAGTTCCTCCTTGGGCAAATTTCTGGAGAATTGGTTATTACTTTATAAAGTACACTACCTTATTTGGTCCTCACAACAACACCACAAGGTAGGTATTATTGTTGTCCCCATTTTTCAGATGAGGAAACTGAGGCTGAACAAGTTAAATTATCTGCCCAAGATCATATCAGCTAATAAGTGGCAGAAGCAAGCTTGAAATTCAAACTCAGGACTTCATTTCACAGCCTACGACTTAAGCCTCTTGCTGAGCTGTCTGCACGGATTTATCCAGCAAACGGTGACCTTCTAGGGAGAGGGGGCAGAGTTTGCACCACTGAACTGTCCTAAGTGTGCTGGGCTCTGCACAGAGGACCTATCTCCCCACCCTCCCCTTTCTGCCCTATGCCTCCTCAGCTCCACCTAGAGTCTATCTCAGCTATCCCCTTGACTCACACCAGGATTCCCACATTCCCCAGCAAGCCCCATCACTGCCCCCACCCCACTCTCCAGCTTCTCAGGGTCTTATAACCACCCATTATCTTGTCCTTTTTTTACCTTAATTTTGCTGATACTATGGGACTTTTCCAAAAGCACTGTACTAGAAAACTGAAGGAAAGACTAGAAAAGCCAACACTCATGTTCCTGTGTCCAGGCACTGTTCTAAGGGCATTGCCTAAAATATGCACATTAATCCTAAGAAGTAGGTACCCCTATTCTACAGATGGAGGATTGAGGGTCTAAAAACTCATAAGCTGATACATGGCACAGCTGGGATCTGAATCCAGGCGGTCTACCCTTATGTAACACTACTTTTTCCAAAGACAGAGAGAGAGAGAGAGAGAGAGAGAGAGAGAGAGAGAGAGAGAGAGAGAGAGAGAGAGAGAGAGAGAATTTAAAGTCTTCAAATTCTTTATTCTGAATTAGACTGTAGGCTCCCCAAGTGCCCATCATTTCATCCCTATAGGGTAAAGCAGAGTAGTACATCCATAAACATACACCAAAGGAATTCTAAGACAACTAAAGGCCACCTGTCACACCCCACAGGCACAGACAACATGGTGCTTCCCCTTGCCTCAATCCAGGCTAGCTGGCTTTGGTATTTGAACGAGCCACACTGACTCTTAGCTAGAGGTAGGTTCAGCTGATGTAAGAGCCAGATCTGATGAGGTCCTCAGGCCTTTCCAGAACCCTTCCCATCTTCTCATTGGTTTCCCTTGACACTGTAGGTACTGATCCAGTCTTGGCTTCTCAGCTGGTTATCATAGTTCCCTCCTCCCCTGCCCCCAAATTCCTGCCTCTACCTCCCTCCAAAGACTAGTCAACCTTTATGATGGCCCCTCATGGCCCTGCCCTTCAGAGGTCCTGGCTCCCCCAGCCCAATTTTCTTTGCTCTGCCTATTATCCTAGAGCATATTTGTGGTTAGGGCTGGCCCTGCCTTTGAGAAGCTTAGCTTCCTCACCCCACAGACTGGTTTCAAGTTGTCTTGAGGACAGATGCCCTGGCCCTAGGAGCCCCTCGGCTGCATACCTGCCCCCTGTCCACAGCTGACCAAAGACTTTCTTTTGCCACCCCCTCAACACAAGCCCTCTATTGCTCTGTCCCTGACATGAGTTTCCTCCAAATCCCATACTGCCTCCTGTGACCCACTTAGAATCCTAACTCTCCAGACTTAAAATAGAAAACACTCAACAGAAGCTTTTACACTTCCCACTACCAGCTGAATAAAGATTGCGTCTAGCAAAAACAAAATAACCACCTACTACTAATAATAGTTGCCCACCAATTCTGAGTGAGTGGCAGTCATTCATTTGCTCTGCTCTCCCCAACCCACTTCCTACCTGTCCCCAGGGTGTATAAGTGCATATAGGACCCTCGGGGGCATGGGACATGTGTGTAGGAGTCTGTTATGAATGGTGTGTACTATGTGTTTTCCCCTCCTTAGGAAAAACTCCAAAGCGACTCCTTGCCCTGGGCTCATCTGTAATCTGGGGCATTGATTGGAGTCCATTGATAGCTGATTGTTTTCACATGTGACTCGGTCACATTCCTCTAATCTCCATCCTTCTGCTCAGTTTGCATGACAAGAAGCGGCCTCAGTGGGGAGAGGTCGCTCACCTCTGACCAAGATATAATTGGAAAAAGAAGGTCATTGCTGCCTTTGCTTCTGGGGGCAGATCAGCTTTGTTCCATTTGTGTCATGAGCTCTCGCCAGCACACACTCTCAATGACATGGAGACAATGGCTGTGCCCCACAATGGAGCCCACAGAGATGTGCTTGACATGACACAAACACACCATGGGACCCACACTCACTCTCATCAGGACAGGCATGTACAACAACGCACACACAATAGGTACTCTCAATAAACGCTGATGATAACACCAATGTCACTCAGGACAACGCATGTGACATCTACACACAGCGGATGCATAAAGAGATGCATAAAACAATGCTTACCCAATGACACAGGTACCCAGTGACATACACACATAATGATACTCACACAGACATATCCATGAGGGCAAAGATTCCAGGCTGAGCTACCAAACCCAACATGAAAAACGTGCAAGAGTAATACCCTTCTTCAGGCAATACCCATGTGGGACTATATCAGAATTACCTGGGGAGCTCTGACAAAAATGAATATTTCCAGTAACCACTGCCAGCCCATACATATCCCTTACAACTTGAGTGCTTGTGGCCAGGAGATTAGGGGTCAGACAATGGCCTGGAACTGGAAGTGTTAAAACTGGGCATTGACTCTCTGGGCAACCTTGGCTGGCCCAGTTAGTTCACCCAACAGCACACGCAGACGGACCCTTCGTGAAGGGACTGTCCGGGAGACTCGCCTGTGCTCCATCGCCAGGATACACAGGCCCAAATCCCACACCGCCTCCGAAGCCGCGTCCGCTGCAGCCTTAGGTATCTTTGGGGGGCACTGGCCAGCTCCAGGCCCGGTGATCGAGCCCTTGGGGCACTTTCCTGCTTCAAGGCCCGGTGCTGTGCTCTACATTATTAAAACCAGAAAGTCCCTTCCATTCCGGACGTGGTGAGAGGGCAGGATGCCCCACCCCTGCTCCTGCCACGCCAGGAGGCCTCCGGGAGAGGGCAGAGAGAACCGCGCAAGGACCAGGTGTCAGAGGCGACGGGTCACTTGAGCCCCAGCTTGGAGGCGCGGAGATCCGCGGAGACAACACAGGGTCGCGCCGCCCCCTGGCGGCTCAATGGCAGAGTTAAGGCCAGAGGGGCGGGCGGCTGCGGGGTCTGGTTGGCCCCGGACAGGTTTCTCCTTCCCAGCTTGGAGGGGTATAAGGATGTTAAAGAGACTCCCCCTCGAAGACTGTCCCGTCCTGTCCCTTCCTTTCCGCTCTCTCTGTCCCTTTCTCCGTTTTTCTCATCTTCCTCCCCCTTCTCTCCCACGCTGCCTGCCCTTCCCCCTCCCCTGTCCCCGCTCCCTCTCCTACCCACCTCCCTTTCTCTCGTCCTTCGCCCACCCCCTCCCGCCCCCGCGGGGCAGCGCCTCGGTGAGCCCGCTTGGCAGTTAGCCCATTAGATCTCGTACTATTGATCCGCTTCTGAGCCGAAGCTGACAGCCCCCCTTCCTGGTCTCCCTTGTCCCCATTCCCGGCGCCCACCCCCCACATCTTCAGGCCTGCGCCTCCTCCATACCCCCCATGCGGGCTGCGCCGAAGTCTCGCCCTCACGAAGGACAAGAACAAATGTAATTAAAGCGACCGGCGAGGGGGTGCGCCCCTGCCAGCACCGGCGCTAGCCGGGGTCCCAGCGGCCGGCTCTCCGCCGGCCGCTTGGCTCCCACCCCGCCCCCGCGCTCCCCGCCCCCCGGAGCGGGAGCATTTGGGTTGAGCTTCGCCTGTCCTATAAATCCACATATAATTCTCGCCTTTCCTGTTCAGCTAAGGAAAATAAACGTGTAAGGCTGTTTCTGGAAGCCCAGCTCAGGGACCGCTCTAAATTCTCCTCTTATTGAGTCCGGGCTGGAAATCACTCAGCTCGGCGGCGCGCCCCCGCCCCCAGCCCTCGCCTGCGCCCGCGCCCGCCGCGCACACGCGCGCGCGCACACGCGAGGCAGGAGCCGGGTATATAAATATCTCCAGCTCTCCCCATAGCCGGGCAGATTTATTCCGCTGCCAAGCCTGCAGAAAATTGACTTGTTCATGGAGGCGGCTATTGACACATCACCGGGGGGAGGGTTAGGGGAGAAAGCAGTGGAGCCGGCGCCCCTCCATTATACGTTAATGTAATCAGCAGTGTGCGAAATGACTGCGCGGAAAATAGCATCACTGACATTTATATTAGAGGATATTGATGGCAGGAGCTGTGACCGCATCACTCTGCCTCCCGTTTCCACGGATTGACACAGGAGCCTCTTGTTGGCTCCATCCACGCTCGCCTCTCCTCCCCCTCCCCCCTCCCGCCCTCTCTCCACCCACTCTCTCTCCAGCTCTCCCCCTTTCCTCACCTCAGCCCCCACCCTCCCTATTCACTCTCCCAGTCACTCATTTTCCAAATAGTTCTTGAGCACCTACTGGGTGACACGTGCAGGGGTCTCTCCCGCATGCCTTTCTCTCTAGATGTCTCTCTCTTTATCCCCCACCATGCCCTTGCCCTCTGTCTCCCTCCTCCCCAGCTCTGCTTCCCCCTCCCCCTTCCTTGGCTCGGTGGCTGGACCGCTGCTGTCACAGCAGATAGATAATTGAAAAATGGGCCTCACCTTTGCAGCCAGCAGGAGTGGTTCAGGCAGTTACCGCCGGGGTTACCTACTCCATCTCAGGCCCAGGCTCCAAAAGAGATTCTGAGGAAATTGGATTTTACATGGATGTTTTATTCTGGCAGAGGCTTTAGTGTATATAAATACAGGCAAGGAGGCCTTGGTGGCAAGGATGAGTCAGGCGAGACAATCCTGCCTGGGGCCTGGAGGCTCAGGGGAGGCAGGCAGGCCATGTGCTCAGCTCTGGGTGCCAGTCCTGGACATCAGTGTATTTCCCCATCATCGTCTGGAACTAAAAGAGGTTAATGCCTCTGAACAACTCTTTGAAAGCTACCTTGGGAATAAAAAAGTGTGTGATTGTTGGGGATTGTTGGTAGGATTGTATACTGAGAAAAGAAGGAATAGAAGGAAATACGATGGAGAAGTTTGAGGACTGATTCTTTCAATAAATATTTATTGAACCCTTAACTTATGAGATCTTGTGTTTGGGGCACAGGAATAAGTTAGACTAGCTGCCACTTTCAAGGACAGTTTGGAGAATGACAATCTAGGGTTTCTGGTTAGGAACAAGGAAGGGGAAAGGTGGGGAAATGGGTGCTGAGATTACTTCTTTAGGACCTGACTAGCTGGGGAGCTTCGATGAAGCAACGGAAAGGAAATTGGTCAGGTTGGGGTTGGTCTTGCCAACCCTCCAGGCCCTCCTGCCTGGGCCTTACCAGAGCATCTAAGGAATATGTAGATAGTCGTGGCCGCTGAATCTATAGGCAAGTTCACATCCAAGGTGTTTGTAAGGAATCCTGGTGAGAGTCTCTGGAGGGCTAGGAGGATGGATCCTCAAGAACCAAGATGAGGCCTTTCAGAGAGATCAGCTACAAGATTGAAGAGGACTTGAGTCAGGAATCCTTTGGAGGCCTAAATTGAAGGCACGGGTGCAAATGAGGGACATCAGAAGACCAGGGAGGTGGGATGTGGGTACGGGAAGGAAGGAGTAGATGCTTGGGGCCTATGATAAAGAACCCTCCAGTAGCTAAATGCCCCTGTCCTCATAGGAAGACCTCCATTTCAGTCACAGGCAGGGTCTTTTCTGTGCCCTGTCTGATCTCTAATTAGAATTGATGTGGCTGATAGCTGCAGCCCAAATATTGGGCTGTTGGGAAAGTCATGACATAGTTTTTCTATGTTTTTCATTGCAAAAATGCGTCATGACTTCTCCAACAACCCAATAATTTTTGTTTCTTGGAAGGAGAGCTTCTCATGAGCCACTCCATGACCGAAGGGCTGGAATTAAGGTGTGTGGAACCTGGCTCAGACTGCTCACTGAAAGGCCTGCACTCCTTTTTAGTTCAGAGCAGAGACGACAGCTGCCTTACCCTGGCCACATCACTGAAAACTGGACCAGTCCTCCCTCAGATTCCAAAGGCCCCCTTGTCCTCTGCCACATTGTTACGCTGTTACATCATCAGCCTGCAGGGGCAGGACAGGTGCTGGATAGATCATAGCCATCTCTCACATCCAGGCACTCCCAGATGGCATCTGGAAGCTCCAATCCAACTGTAGGATGGGAGTACTCTGGGGTAGCTGGACTCCCTGTCTGACTTCCACCAGCATCTTCCCTCTCTTCTAAAGATTACATTCACCTTAACAGCCCAGTGGGCAGAGAGACCCTTTCCTGCTATCCAGCAGCCAGGACACTCCCACTCACCTTAGTTACCTGTGCCTCCTGCTCACCTCTGCCCTCAGAGAACCACAAGGACTCACGTCCTCACTCTTTGCCCCCAAACCTGCTCCTGGATTTGTCTTCCCTTCCTTATGGCTCATTTGATATATAGACCCGGAGATTCTGATTTCACTCCCAGTCCTGGACCCAGGAACAGGTTGGTGATGAAAATGAGTGTATATATTTGTGGGCATGCACCTGTGCTCACTTGGGCATTGCACGCCCAGGGCACAGGGATACCATTATTGAGGCAGGCTTGATCCTACCCTGCCTTCCAAATTAGGAAATTGACATTCAGAAGTAAAAATGAAGGGGCAGCCAGAGAAGTGACTTCCCACAGTGGAAAGGATGCCTTTCATTCCTCCCGGCCTTATAAAGATGGGATTCTGGGAAGTCATTCCTCCAGGATCATCTGCCCAGTAAGCCATTCAAGAGGACCCAGGATAAAAAAAAAAATAAAAAAAAAGAGGACCCAGGGAAATGAGGAGTCGAAGGTATTAGAAATAAAGCCATGTAAGACTCAACCATTCATTGCGATTCAGAGCCTGTCCATTCCCTGTCCCTACGTGAGAGAACAGCTGGAGCTGGGTCTCACAGCAGAATGGACCTTTGAAAAATAGAAAGCCTGTTTGAGGGGCGAGGAGAGGAGGGGAGACTGCACAAAGGAAGCCATTAGGAGCTGGAAGAGCTGGAAGAGTCTGCTTGGAGAAGCCAAGCTTCACAGAGGAGCATTTCCAGCCTTAGCAACAAAGCCAGTGTTAGCTGTGTGACTATGGTGAGAGTTACCTAACTTCTCTGGGCTTCAGATTCCTCATCTGTAAAATGAAAAATGTAAGGACTTTTTCGGCTCTAATTTCTAGGATTCTAAACTGGTGAGTGAATATGTTTGGAGAGCCCAACTTGGGATGAAAGAAGAAACTTCAGGGCTGAAGACCCAGAGTCTTTAAAGAGGGATAAAGAAAGGTAATTGGAGCCAATGGGGCTTGAAATTGCTGAGAGGACTCTTGGAGGCTAGGAACCTGCTGGGACCAGGACAAGGTCAGAGCAGGAAAACAACACAGCCCTGGGACAGAGGGAAGGCAGGGATAGATCCAGAAAGCAATGCCACCTAAATTATCTCAAGCTTGGCGTCTCTGCTCAGAATCCAGCTCACACAGCTTAGAGATCTTAGGGAGAAACCCCAAATTTCTTGGGGAGAAAGAAACTGTCGATCAATCCAAATGACAGGAAATCTGCACACTCTGATGTGCTTTGGAAGGGAATGGGTGGGAAGTGGGGCCTTTGCCTTGTTTCTCCAGAGTTTCTTAGTTAAATTTCCTAGTTGAGAAAGGTTAGCATCCCTTGGACTATTATCATGTAGAAGGCATCAGGGCGCCCCCAGTGGCAGAGCCTGGTGGTTGAAAGCAGCAGCACTTCCTCAAGACTTGCTAGAGTTGCTGGGGACAGAGTGTGAAGCAGATGGAGGGAGGCAGTGGGGGGCACTGTGGGTAATGGAGACACCACCACCCCCTCTTATCTTGGCTAGGAAGAAACAGGGCAGGTGACCAGGGAAGTCTTGCTGCAGAGAGCCCACCTTAGAGGTAATGTGCAGAGAGAAAAGACTAGAAGCCCAGAGCACAGGCAGCTAGGAGCCAGCAGGCAGGGGAGGGAAGGGAGGAGAAGGGAGGAAAGATATCCCTTTCCACGGATGTGCCTTGGCCCCTGCCCAGGCAAAGAGGGGCAGATTTTCTGTCTTGTCCCAAGCCCCTGCATCTGCCACCTTGTTTACCTCGTGCCTATTTATAGCGGCAGGCTCCAAGCCTGGCATGGGACTCTGCGATTTATATGACTATAAACCGCCAAAGGGCACTGAGAGCTGGCAGGGCATGGATATAGCCACAGGCAGGCTCCCAAGGTCAAAATGGCTACCCTCCCACCCCTGCTGACCTTACACCCTATTGTAGGACGAGAGGTCATAAGGTCAGGCTCAGGCAAAGAAGAAGAGATTGGCGGGAAGCCACAACACCTCTTTGACTCTTCCTACCCAAAGCTTGTCTAGTTTAGGATTTGGAGCAAGTTAGAGAGGATATGTGGTTTTTTTTTGTTTTCTTTTCTGCTTTGGAAAGAGGTAGGGATCTGCAACCCAACTCCCACCTGCCCGTCCACTTACAAGCAGAAGGGAAGAAGATTCGTACCTGATGCACTCCTGTCCCCTGGCTGCCTTCTTGGGGTGCCTTTGGAGACCTGAGCTGGCTTACCTCTCAGGACAGAGTACGATGGTTATCCAGTGCCTGGGACCCCAAGCCCCATGGTGTTCTGCTATAGTAGCTCATTGCCCAAAGCCTTCTCTGTAAGAAGCAACCCCTCCTCCGCCTCTGGCTGACCCTCTATTTTATGTTCCTCTTCATTGCTTCTTGCCCTCTAGTCCCCAATGTGTTTTGACTGCA
>NW_017731378.1:3262853-3270518 GCF_001890085.2 Hipposideros armiger
TGTCACTGGCCCTCATATGTGGGATCCGAACCGGGGCCCTCTGGCATCCCAAGCGAGTTCTTAACCATCGCGCCACTCGGCCAGCCCTGGACATCGCAGTTTTGATAAGATGCTGGTAATAATCAATGTTACTTACAATCATAAAAAGGAAGGGGACAGCAGCCCAGACAATTCCAAACAGTAAATCATCCAAAAACCGGTTCTCAGGAATATCTGAAGGAGTACTGGAATTTTAATATAATTTATTTTACTTATTGCAACTGATTGATCTACTTCTCTTTTGCTGAAATGATTGAGCCCAGGAAGAGGCTACCTAGATTCTAGCACTGATGGCCAAGATAGAATGGACCAGAAGGATCATGGAAAAGCCCTAGACTCTGCACCCCTGCTCAGGATCCTTCTAAAGTCAGTGGCCTGAGTGCCTGGGAACTAACTCTGCTTTATGGCCTAGTCCCCAGGGGAGAGACCCAAGAAGGGATACCTGGGTGATCCTTGGGAGAGGGTCATCACACATCCTGATGGAGTTTATAACAAACATGGAGTTAAATCACTGGGATTGGATATAACTTCCTTATATCAAGGCCAAGGAGTGTGTGGACACTCCTTGTCAGTCCCCTGCCCCAATACAAGCTTGTTGTGAGGATTAAAAGCAGGAGGGGCGTTTCAGGGGCCCCAGATGCATGTGTGATGGCTCTACCACATGGGTCAGCTGTGCAGAGCCCTCCCCCCACCCCATTTCCATTGACACCCTTTGTGCTTTACAGAATGTCACTACCAGGGAGAGGGAAGAAGGGGTGAGTGTGAGCAGTAGACTTGGGTCTCACTGGGTGGACAAGGAGGAGGCAGAGAGGTGAGAGGTGGGCAAGAGGTAGCGAGGGAGGCAAGCTGTGGGTGGGCAGCTCCCCTGTAAGGGTCCTTATGCTTCCTTACAGACGCTCTTGCTTCTTAGGGGTCTGATATTGGTGAATACACAGATGGCTTCATGTATCTTTATGGGTCAGTGTGTCTCTGCACATGTTGTACTTCCACTCTGTTCAGTACTTTGTGACCCTATGGCTAGGGAGAGGTGTGTCACCAGCAAGATCAATAAACCAGGGAGTTACCCAGCACACCAAAACCAGGCCCACCTGGGACTTTGGTTTGCTGAGCAGTGTTTAAAACAAAAACAACAACAACATGAAATTGAATGCCTTTAGAGAGGCGTGTGCTTTTGAGGTACAGTCACAGACCCCACCCTTCCCTAGTGCATCTCACTGGTTGCTTCGTGTTTATCTGTCTGGCACTGAAGTCTTGAGTCTGTGACTTCTAAAGAGAAGGAGATATGCTCCTGTTTGTCCAAGAATTGGCTCCTGGATAATAGCCTCCTTCAGAGACGAAGTCTCGGTCCAACTACCAGATTCTCTGGGACTAAGGGGTACCTGAAGCCACTTTTTTTTTTTTCAGTCGGTTAGGAATACATGTACTGAGAGGAAGAAAGAAGTTCCATCTTTCTATGAGAGACAGGCTCAAGATCATACAGGTGAGACTGGAACCCTGGCTGCATCAGTGGAACTCAGAACTCATTGCACACTGTCTCTTCTCTTTACTAAGTCCGTTCTGAACTGAGGCAGAGAAATGAGAGATAGAGAGAGAGCAAACACAGAGATCCTGAGGGACTCATTAATTTCTGACTGCTGTATCCTGGACATGGGCCTCTGCCAGAGGATGGACAGGGGTTTGACCTGATGGTATGGCTGTTAGGTAGACGGGTTGCTCAAACAGCCCATTCTGTGGCCTTGCAGATAGACAGGGCTCCCTTCCTGTCTAGCATCATATCACTACACTCCATCTTCCTGAGAGAGAGGGAAACTTGCAGGCCTGAAAGAAGGAAGACTCTACTTTCTCCGGGAAGCTTAGAAGAGGTAGCTGGGAAAGTGTGGGGCTTGATTTGGGGCTCGGGATAGGGCTTGCTCTTAGTCTCTGCTTCACCCTTGCAATCAGCTTTCCAGAACTCTCAGTGGACCTTGTAGTCCAACAAGTAGATTTTTTGTTTGTTTTAGTATAAGTATATCCCAAATATTACATGGGATATAGTTATGCCAGAATAGTTAGATGTTGATCTGAAACTCAAATTTAACTGGGCAGCCTACATTTTACCTGACAACTGTGGTGGGGACCAAAGCCCTGCCCTGCCCCATTCCCCTAGAAAGCCCAGAAGGAAATAGGCCTCAGGTAAAAGGCGATCTGAGCTCAACAGACTGCTCAGGCTACACTGACAGCCCTTTTCTCTCTTCCTGAATATGGCTGAGGCCTCCAAGAGTGGAGCGGTTCTTGGAGTTTGGGCTGACCTGGCCAGCCCCTAGCTCTGCACTGGGGGTCAGATATCATACCCATTTACCAATCAGTAGGGATGGGCCCTTTTTCATCCCAGCACTGGGCTGCTCAACAGACAGCAGGCAGGGGCAGACCACAGGTGGAGGTACCGGCACACAGGAGTCCCTGAAAAAGAAATTAAAGAACAAAAATCAAGAAATTGGAGACATCAAAAAAGCATCATCATTGGAAAAATTAAATCTTCCTGACATTTACTGTACAGCTTAGCACTGAATTACACAATGGGCATGGGTTGGATCAACTGCTTAAATGAGTTCAAGGTTTCTGACCTCTGGAGGTCTAGCCCAACCCTCCCTTCAGGGCGGGCTTAACCCTGGGCTGGCCTTGGAGGGGGAGATGGTGGAACAAGCTCCTTCTCACATCCTAGTCCCCAGGCTTCCCCCCTCCTCTGTCAGGCCTCAGCTGAGCCCAGGTCCTGGTCCTGCCCTACGTCCCACTCTGGTTCAAGGTCATGGTCCCCCTTCTTAGAGCTCTGCGCAGCTCCACCCCAGACTCCATCGCCCGCTCCAGCGCTGCTCAGGCTTCAGCTCCAGCTCAGCTGTCAGCTTGAGCTCAGGCTCCGTCCCCACTCCTGCATGGCTTGTTCAGCTTGCTTGGGGCGTCTCCCTATTGAAGAATTATGTTGCATAAAGCAGCCGCCACCATCTTGAACTGGCAGTGAACTTTGCTTTCTACATATAAATACAGATAGCAATCACACCCCAATCAGCGCTGAGGCTTCAGGGCATCATCTCAGCAACTCTAACTTTCCCATTACGATAATGTGATTTTCACTCAGTCTATAATATCACCAGCCATGAATAAAGCAACTGGCTCTTTCTGTCTCTCTCCCCCCTCCCCCCTTTCTCTGCCTCTCTCCCATCCCCCTCGGTCTCCTTTCTTTTCCTTCCTTACTCCCTCCTCTTCTGTCTTTCTCTGCAACCCCTCCTGGTGTCTGTGTCCATCTCTATCTCTATATCTCTGAGCATCTCGGCCTCCTTCTTCCAGTCTCTCCCTCATCCTCGGGGACTCACATTCCCTAAATACTAATGACAGGGATCTGCAGTGCCTTGAGGGCTCAGTTAAGTTCTGCTCCGCAGCTCTGCCATCATCTGCCTATGCCTGGAGGTGAGAAACTGCAGGGTTGGATGTGGTGGGGGCAGCCTTCAAGGCTTTGGGGAGGGTGAGGAGATGGGTAGGGGGGGCTAGGAATTGGCCCCTTCCTTCCTTTCTCCCTCTTTCCTCAGGGGCCAGGATGGCTCTCTGCAAGGATTCCCATTAGGAATGCCAAAGCTAGAATATCAGGAACCAAAGGAACCAGCAGAGAGAGCCGAAAACTACCTGCTTGGAGGAGGGTCCTGGGAGCCCTGGGGCCCCCAAACCCAACCAGATTCCAAGTGCTAGACTATTGTGAATAGATACAGCTGGTGAGAGGGCGCTCTGGAGAGGCCTGGGGGGAAAAGAGGAACTAGCTCAGTTTTCTAGGGTCATCTCTGAGTACCCTGGGTCCTGAACTTGGCAGAGCTATCCAGGCTGGAGCTGCCTTTACCAGGACATGGGATAAAAGCCCACAGACAGCCTCAATTAAGGTGTCAGTTACCTTTTCAGAGCTCCTGGAAAGGCCTTGCCTTCATGGACATTCTCCAGAATGGTAGTGGTGCTGGTGGAGGGATTGTCTGTGCCTCTCTCTGGTCATTCATTTATCCTTTCCCAGTGTTTGCATCCTAGTTCTTTCACCTACTAGCTTTGGGATCGTGGACAATTCTCTTAACTTCTATAAGCCTCAGTGTTCTCATCTGTAAAATGGGAATAATAATTCCTATCTAGTGAATAAAATAATGTGTATAAATTGCTTAAAAGTGGCACATTGTTAAATGTTCTATAAATGTTAGCTATTATTATTGTTACTATTAGCAAATATGGAATGTTCACCTGCTATGTGTGTACGCAGTTCACCATGGAGGTAAAGGGCCTAGGGTTTTGAAGTCAGACTGTCTGAGTTTGAACCCTAGCTTACCCACTTACCTGGTTTGCCATCTTGGAAAAGTCACTTAGCCTGGCTGAGACTGTTTCCTCATCTGTAGCAGGAATAATAATAGTTCCTACTTTGTAAGGTTGTTGTGAGGGTTACGCAAGCTAATCTAGCTAAGCTTGGCACAATGCTGACATATGGCAAAGGCTCTAAGAATACTAGCCAGTAAGGGTCAGGCGTGGCAGATCCATCTGTGAGTGGGGCCAATGCTGCCCTGGGTGTCCCGGAGACCATGTTTTGTCTGTGAGTTATTCTCTGGGCCCCTGACTTTTTCTATTGCTCAAGACCATTGGTAGCCTTGACCTTTCACTTCTGTGGAGGATGAGGGCTTGCTTTAATTTCCCTGGTAAGAAGTGTATCTTTTCAGCTGCCCACCTGCCTGGAGTGAGACTACAATTCCTGCCTAGTCTCTTCCTTGGGCAAGGGTGGGGAGGAAAGGTGCTCCCTTAGGCAGGGGTGACTAATTAGAATCAGACTTCTGCTTTCTGTCCATTTCTGTATTTCTAAGTGTTTGCTTGGTTGCTTGCTTTTAGTTTTGCTTGGTTTCTCTCTGTAGGTTCCTATGGTGGCATTCCAGTCTGATCTCAAATGAAAAAGGGGAAACAAGACTCTACTCTCACCTTGGTGGGGCAACGAAGGATCACCAGGTATTGTGGCAGTCAGAGCTCCCAGCTGTAGGGTCTGAAGAAGCAGACCCAGGGGAGAAAGCTAGGGGCACAGTGGCTGACCAGTGGCTTATTTGGATCTCTTCGCTCATACCAAGTCTTTCTGCTTGGTTCTAGGAGGAAGTTACCTACCCTTCAAAATCCAGAGCCATAAGCCAAAGCATTCTTTTTTTTTTTAAATTGGGGAATTGGGGGATGGGAACAGCACTGGGGAATTGGGGGAAGGGGAACAGACAAGTTGCTGTCGGTTTTTTTTTGTTCTTCAATCTAGTTGTGGAGGACGCTGCTTCACTGGCCCAAGTTGGCACCCTCATTGCGCTCTTCCCTGGCGAGGAAGATCAGTCGCCGGCTTCTGGACGGCCGCTCACTGCGGCTGCTGGCCGCTNATTTGGGGGAGGGCAGGAGTGGGGGGAGGTGGGTGGATTGCCAGCCACCCACAGGGCCCTCCAGGGGAGTGCGGTGACATTTCTTGAGAGACCTTCCTTCGACACCCATCTCAAGCAGGGGTCATTTTATCCAACCTCCAGCTTTTGAGCAGATTAGCCCCTTCCTCTGTCCCAGAGGCACTGGGCAATTTTCTGTTCTCTCTTGCCTGCTAACAGGGAGTTCCTGGGTCAAGTGCCTCATCTCTCTTCCCTCTATTACAAACAGAATATTCTTTGCCACACCTCAGTTCCCCTTGCGGGTCATTTTAGGGATTGGGGACATAGTCCCAATCCCCCAACAGAGCTGTATAGACACAGCCCAAAGGGGCATAAAATAGGACCTTCAGAGGGATCTGAAAAAAATGAGCCACCAGCCAAGTCTCCTGACTTTAGAGATGTTTCATTTTTGTCCTCAAAGACTCATGTCTCTAAGACAGGACAGAAGTCATCTCCTTGGACCCTTCCCTACATCTCTAAGGTGACAAATCCTTATTCAGTGAGCCTTCTCCTGACTTCTGTGTGATTTGGGTAGTCATTCCCTAAGGTGTGGACATCGCAGTTTTTTGGTTTTTTTTTAAAGATTTTTATTGGGGAATTGGGGGGAGGAGAACAACACTGGGGAATCGGGGGAAAGGGAACAGACAAGTTGCTGTCCTTTTGTTCTTTAGTCTAGTTGTGGAGGATGTTGCCTCACTGGCCCAAGCTGGCACCATCATTGCGCTCTTCCTGGGCGATGCAGATCAGTCGCTGGCTTCTGGACGGCCGCTCACGCTGGCTGCCGGCTACACAAGGTAGCTTATGGCAGCCCACTGCAGCAGGGGACTGCAGCCTATGCTGTTGCCGGCGACCCACGGTCCAGTCCTAGGTTGAGCTGCCGTTCACCATCTTAGCTGCAGAGGGCAGTGTCACTGGCTCTCGTATGTGGGATCCGAACCAGGGCCCTCTGGCATCCCAAACCAGTTCTTAACCAATGTGCCACTCAGCTGGCCCAAGTCAGCCTATTCTTGATCTGGCCCCCACAAGCTCCTCTATTCATCCCTAAGTGGAGGCTCCTCTCCTTCATGTCTACAGTTTGGAAAACATACTTCTGTCCACCCCCACCACCTCCTTACATTCCTCACCCTCAACACCCCAACTCCCTACCTTCCGCATCCCCTTGGGGGCCATGACCTAGCTGAGTCACTACCCTGAAGAGGCCCAGGCTCTCTGCGGAAGCTGCTCTGTGCCTACAGGGCCATGACCATGACAAGTAAACTTAGTTTAGTTGATCCCCAATCTTCCCTAGGAGTTTTGAACGAGGGTCAGGCCCACATACTCCTGATGTCTCCCTCCTACCCCCACTTAGGTACTCACCAGGCTACTTACCTGGGTATGAGGACCAGGTGTGGACCTGGAGATGTACAGAAAGATAGTCTCCATACTGTGGATCAGGCTGACACAGGGGCTGCAGCTAGGTGGGGGAGATCTGTCATGTGGCCTTGAGTGAAGTGAAAAATCAGTGTCTCCTAGCCTAGAAACATTTCCCTCCCCACCAGCATGGCACCTCTGTGGTCCCGCTGCCTGATTGGAAATGTGTGTGTGGTGGCGGGTGGCAGTGAAAGCCATAGGCAGGTGGGGAGGGTGGTAGAGGGGTGGTTAGGGCACTGGTCAAGGAAACTAATATCTCCATTACTGGCAGCTCAAAGTTGGGAAATTAGAAGGAAAAGTTAGACCCTGCGGCAGAGAAACATCTCCTGAGGGACCACGTGGGCATGGGGCGGAGATAGCTAGGTACAAAATGGTCTCCGTTGAAGGATGATCTTATCCAAAAGGAAAGTAAGAGTGACCGGGTTTTCAAGAAGAAAGAGGGCCAAGGAGTTCCTTGGCAACCTTTACAGGGGTGTGAGTGGCTGGGAGAACCGAAGACCTGAACTTTGGGAAGCTGAGAGCCCAATAAAAAGGCACCCATGTGTTCGTAACCAGCTCATTATTCCTTGTTACAGCTACAAAGAGGCAGGGTGAGGGAGTGGATGGATGGCATTTGCCCCTCTCGCCCAGTCTCCTGTTGTTGGTTCCAAAAAACCTGGGGCTCAGAGCTTCCACAATGTAAGGCAGCAGGCACCCTACAGGTCATCTAGCCTAGCACCCATTTTACAGGTAGGGAAAGGGAGACTCAGGGGAGGAAAGGAAGCCCGAGGTCCCAGACCATCCT
>NW_017731378.1:3276133-3293702 GCF_001890085.2 Hipposideros armiger
CTCACTCTACTCCTCAAAACCAAATAAGCCATGGCCCATGTGATCACATGAAAATAAAGAAGTAAAATACAGAGTGAGAGGCTACGTAATAGAGAGAACTACAGAGTACGGTAGGGACAAAAAGAGAGTGGTCGGTTCCAGCCGTGCAGCCAGGTACCACTTGCTAGAGTAGCTAGTGCTTCAGCTAATTGGTAAATACGGGCATCCGGGAGAGGGGAAGGAAGGAAGGGCATTTACGTCAAGGGGAATAGCATATGCAAAAGCCTTGAGGTGTCACACAGCCTGGAACATTTGGAAAACTGAAGAGTGAGGTAGAGAGGTCACTTTGGGAGAGGCCAATGGAAGGGGACAGAGAGTCAAGGGCCATTTGAAGTTGTGCTTTTATCCTGAAGGGCTTTAGCAGTGGAGTGATATGCATTTCAAAAAAAAAAATAGCTCTGAGGTTGATGAAGAGAATGGGGGAAGGGTGCAGCCCAAAAAGCTGGAGGCTGGGAGACCAGTGGGGAAGCTCTTACAACTGATTGTACAGGCAAGAGACAAAGAGGACCTGAGTAATGGCAGTGGCGGTGGGGCTATTGAGGAGTGAGGTTGGAGAGGGCCTTACAAGTGAATTGACAGGGTTTTGTGCCTGACTGGATGTGGGAGATGACGTGGGAGAAGATGCCTAGATGACCACCAGGTTCTTGCCATGGGTAAATGGCTAGAAATGACAGAGAGAGGGGAATAGAAGAGGTGGAATAAGTCTGGGGAGAGTGCAAAATAATTGAGTTTTGATTAGGACATGTACCTGGGATGGAAGGTCTGAAGCACGTCTCAGTAAAGATATCCAGGAGGTTAAGAGAATATTAAGAACAACTTTATCTCCATACATTTGGAAATTAAGATGTCTGGTAGGGAGTTGGAAATATGCGTGTGGAGTTCAAGAGAGCAGTCTTGTCAGGGTATATGGATTTGAGATTCACCAGCATATGGATGATAATTGAGGCCATGGAAGGAGGTCAATTGCTTGGGAAAGACAAATGAGGAGAGATGAAGGCCAGGAGTAGCGTCTTAGTAAGGAGTATCAACATTTAGAAGAGTGGGTTTGGACCTTGGTAGTAAGTATATTTGGATCAGCCAGGAAACTTGAAAAACACATGTCTGGGCCCCGCCCCAGACCAACTAAATCTGAATTTCTGGGAGTGAAGCTGTAAAGGTCCCTTAGAGGATTCCATAATAATATGGAGTCGGAGCAGAGAACCAGTGACTCAGAGGGAGAGCAGAGGAACAAGGCTAGCAAAGCAGACGGAGAAAAAATGTTCAGGAAGATAGGAAGAATTTCCAGAAGGGAGAGTTCTAAGGCCTCAAATGATGCAGAGTAATGATGGTTAGCTCCGACCGAGTACTTGTGCTGTGTCAGGGACTTTACATGAACTCCTTGAATCCTCCCAGAGACCCTATTACTTGGTACTATTACTTTTATTACCATTCTAAAGATAAGGAAACTGAGGCACAGGGATGTTAAGGACTGACATAAAGTCACACAATTAGTAAGCAGAAAGCAGGATTCAAACCTAGGCAGGCTACCGCTGAGTCTGTGCTCCTAACCGCTGTGCTAGGCTGTCCCTTTTGCAGAGGGCTGAGTGAGATGAGCTCTGTCCATGGCTTTTGCAGTTAGCTGGCCAGTATAACCTTCAAAGGGGTCAGCTCTCCTCTTCTGTCCCTTCTTTCTGTTCCTTTCCTTTTTTTCTCTCATCCTAGGTCCCTAAGGCAGCTGCCCCTCACCGTCCTGGCATTCTCCTGGCTGATGGGACTACGTGGAGCTGGTTCGCCTCACTCCTTTTTGGTGAGACAACACAGTCTGGCCCCGAACGGGTGGCCAGAACTGTGGGGCACCTGGCAAATAGCCTCTGCATTTTCCAGGTTGAGCTGAGCATCCTTTTAAGTCTCCACAGTCTGGGAGGGAGTGGTGAGTTGGTTTGATTCAGAAGAAACAGAGGATCTGATCTTGGGAAGTAGATGCAGAGACAGACCTTGAGGAGGAAAGAGACCGGCCTCTTCATTCACAGGGAGGGGATGTGAACATAATCAGACACCTGGGACAGCCGCACGCACAGCTCCTGCCTGACATCGCCAAGCCCTGGAGCAGGGGTTCTCAACCAGCCTGCATGTTAGAGTTCCTGGGGGGGCTTCAAAAAACCCTGCCACCTCCAGACAATTAGATTAGAATCTCTGGGGGTGGGGCCCAGGCACTGGTGGGTTTTGAAAACTCCTGGGGCGATTTTAATGTATAGGCAGAGTTGAGAATACAACCTCAAGAAAAGAGTTCTGGATAAGTGTAACCTTAGCTTTGCCACTTCCTAGCTGGGTGGTCTTGGGCAACCCATTGGACCTCTTCGGGCCTCAGTTTTCTTATATGTGCAAAATGGGGGTGGTAACCTTGACCCTGCCTACTTTACACAAGTTATTATAATGCTCCAGTAGACCATTGGATGTGATATATTTTGTTAATTATGGGCACTATATAAAAGTGAGGTGGAATTAATCTATACAGACACTAAAATGCAAATAAGCACATATGTTCACTTGACATAAGTAGGTACACTGGAGTGAGTACACACACACACACACACACACACACACACACACACACACACACACACAGAGCCAGCCACTGGTTAGGTTCTGAAACAGAGCTGTGGTTTCCTAGACATAGGCTTTTTTTTCCAGCCTTCAGAATATGCCATTAAAATATGGAGAGATGATCTGGTGTGTGTGAGTGAGTGTGTGTGTGTGTGTGTGTGTGTGTGTGTGTGTGTAAAAATGATTGCTAAAGTGCAGCATCATTTGAGTCCGCCTGTCAGCCTATCAGAAACGTCATCTATAACCTTCACTGTTTGCAGTTTAATCTCCCCTGCCTCCCCGCAGGCCCTGTTCTGACATTTTAAACCCCATAAATGACAGTAGTGCTCTAAGCCATTTTGAAAAAAGCCAAGCATTTGGAAAAAACACACATAGAGACATACCCCTATACTCCCCTTCCCCTGAACACATGCTCACTCATGCTCATAAGTGGAATCACACACATACTCATACCTCTGTACTGGCCAATTTGGGGAAAATCACAGATACTGGCCAACATAAGTGCATACGCATGACAGCAGGACGCAGATGCATAAAAGCACAGCCCTGTATCTGGCGCCCATGCGTGCATTCCGGCAGACGCATAGCAGACACACCTTTCTGCTCCCATCGTCAAGTCCCATCCATTCCTCTGCTCCTTGGCCTTGAAAGAGAATGGAAGAATCCAGGGTCCTTGGAAGGCTGGTGCTGAGAGTGATGGGATGACACGGGAGGCTGAGGGGCCCCAAATCTTGGAATGTAGTGTCAGAAAAGGATGTACACCAACAGACTCTTGGAAAGCCCATGGGTAGAAGGGGATAATAAACAAAGTGCACCCCACCCTACCAGCAACCAGATAGCTCACCACATTTGGGAAACTAGATAGAAAAAGAAAACCTAGAGATACTTATTAAAGGGATAAGCATGTGAGTAGAGGACGTGATATAAGATGTTGAGAGTGAGACTCATAAAGGCAAGGCCCTGTTAGCTCCTGGCTTTATCCCTAGGGCCTAGAAGAGGGTCTACAACATACCAGAGACTCGTAAATACTTGTTGAGTGAATGACTAAAAGAATATGTAAGCTCTAGAGTGAGTAAGTGGTAAGGGGAGTAGTTGAATGTGTGTGTGTGTGTGTGTGTGTGTGTGAGTGTGATGGAGAAGAATGGGAGATTGGCTAGTTAAGGACGGTTTCTTAGAAGAGATAACCTGATCTGAGGAGGAGAGAGGCCCATATCATATCTGATACTCATTTGTTCTAGGATAAATGGTAACTTTTCTTGCTTTGGACTATCTCTGACTTTGTAGCAAGATCTCCTCACTTAAAGACCAGAGAGACTCCCAGATACAGTGGGAAATAATAGTGAATAGTGAATTAGGATTACCTTTGTGCAGTCCCGGGCATTTTCCTGAGCTGGTAAACTTTTCTCCTTATGTGCAAAGAATGTGCACCAGCAGAAGATTGAGACTCTGAGCAGTCCTGCTTGATTCTGAGGGGTTCTGTGAATTCTCTGTGGCAGGGCAGGCTTCTATGGCTCTCCCTCCCACCACCTCAAGTCATCATTCACTTTAAGGGACTTGTTTCCGTGGCAACCAATTAGTATCAGCAAGTGAGGGCTGTGACGTCAGGATGGGGGTGGAGTGAGAAACCTCCATCCCCCACATTCCTGGCTCCCCATCAGGGTCTGCAGCCTTGCAGGAAAAGCTCCAGAAGAGATGCAGGACACCACACTCTTGAGGAGCACAGGTTCTGGGTGGATCTAATTCACCTGCCACTCCATTCCAAAAATGCTGACAAGGCTGTGGGCCCAGTAGTGAGACAGTGTGAGCATACTTAGAAGGCTAGCAATAGCCTGGGACCATTGCCCATGCCCCTCCCTGTCCTCTAGCAGACAGGGATCCTAGGCTTTCTTTATTTGAGGGGTGGGCTGTACACAAAGCCCAGAAGGAAGTCTTGGCTCAAAGGGGAGGAGACGCTGCTCTCAGGCCTCAGTTGAGACCTGCCACCACCCCACACCTCAAGGATGGATGCTTCAGTTTATGGGAGGAAAGTCCATGCTTTAAGTAAAGGAGTAGGGAGCCCAGCTAGGAACACATCCAGAGAGTGTTGGAGAGAGAATCCGGTGGGCACTTAGCTCACTGATTCTTGGGGCAAAGAATGAGATGTGGGTAACAGAACTCCAGCAGTTTTAGCCCCTAACCCTTGGGACCATGGCTAAGCTTCCTGAGGGACAGTCTGGCCAATTTGGGAAGGTCATGTCATTTTAATTAGAAGATAAAAGGCAGAATGCAAAAGACTGCCCTTAGGAGAAAAAAGAAGGGTGGTCATTTACTTACTGGTCAGAATATGCTAACTAACCCCATCACACCAGCTGGGTAGGCCCTGCTGTGAAGATGATGAAGAGGACAATGATGATGATTATGATGATAAACAGCAGCAGCTATATTTTTCACGCCATGTTACTTAACAAAACATCCTCATCTTAACAAAACATCCTTGTAGTAACCCCATTGGTATAATAGATAGGACAGGAATAGTGTTTGCAGGTTGGATCTGGAAGTACACTCTGGGATAGAGAGTACTGTGCAGGAGCTTTACAGGGACAGGCCCTTGCGATCATCACCAGTGCAAGGGAAAGAACTAGAAAGAAGCAGGACTGGACAGAGGGAGAAGGTGGGCTGTGCTGCAGTCTCAAAAAAGACCTTAGCAGACCACAAGGGGGGCTCTGAGGCTGGGATGGCCCTTCAGAACTGTCCTGGGTTGGGGAGAGGTAGCTGGGCCTTCATATACCACTCATGTCCAGGCATTGGAATGCAGGCTGCCCAGGGAAAGGGGCATGACCTTAGGCGAGGCAGCTCTCTTCAGCAGAGATAAATCCAGGGAAGCCTGACAGGTCAGGACAACAGCTGGGGAAGGTCCTTCAGAACCGAGGGAAGTGCGGCATTATACTACGGCCTCCACCACAACAATTATCATTCTCCTTTGAAGATGAGGAAATTGAAGTTCAGAGATAATGTGATGACCTGCCTTGTCACACAGCTATCATACCGGCAGGGTTAGAGTATAGCTTCAGCACCGTAAACTTAGTCTTGGCTTCACAGAGAAGGGCTTTCAGTGTAAAACTCCTTCAGTGTGACTGCATGAGTAGATCAATCATTAAGGGAACCCTTGCCATGGGCTCCATGGAGGACAGGCAGTCGGAGCTGAGGGTGCATTGATTTGGGGGGCGGGGAGTGGGGGGTTAGTTCAGTGCACTGTCCCCTGGCAAAGAGTCAGGTTGCAGAGACCCTACGCCAGGCCTCTGGAGGGCCTGCCCAGTTCTGTCAAGGCCCAGAGAGCCTCCTCCTCTTTTGGAAAGTGGAGACTGTGGCCTTAATCCCTCTCAGCGCAGAGGCCACAGAGCTGGCTGAGCCGGGTCGCAAGAGAAAATTTCCTGACAGATGTGTCAGATTGACCAAAAGACGAGGGGCTTTGAGGAGATTATTCTGTCTGCTTGATGCCTGGTCCCTGAGCCCCCAAGGAATGGAATCCTTCAGGGCTTCCAGAAGGGAACAGAGCAGTCAACGGGGGCCCAGCAATGGTCAACGTCTCTGGCTAGTCTCAGGGGCAACCAGCTGCCTCAGGAAGGCCTGGCAGAAGACACTTGCTGAGGGATTGACAGAGGGGTGGGAAGGAGTGGACAAAGTGACAGAAGGTGAGAAATATCAAGGTAGAGGCCAAGACAACAGGGAGAGAGCTGGCTGTCTCAGAACCAGCCACTCCCACAGAAACAAACTGAAGGAAGGATGTCCCTGGTCTGGGCTTGTTTGCAGGTTGCTGGGCTGGGCCATCTAGGTCCTATTAAGAATTTTGGAGGTCAGTGAAGAGTGTTATGAATGTGTGTGGTGGAGGCCATGACACGAGCAGATGAGTGTGGGAAATGGGGTAAAGGGAGTCCGCGCCCCTCCCTCACCTTCACATTGGAATTGCTAGTCCACAGGCTGGGTGACAATGGTCCTTGCTTTCCTTTCTCTAGACTCTCCCTGGCTAGGAAGTGGGAAGGAGCCAAGCTGCTACCGGGAAAGTACTGAGAGAAGGGCCAGGAACCTAATGACAGCTCCAGAGTCTCTATCAGGGAGACTCCAGAAGATCTACCAGCCCCTCCCCAGTCCCCACTTTGCCCTGAGGGCAATGGGTGTGTGCCCCAGGGACCTGGACCTCCCTGCCCTTTTGTGTGGGACAAGAGTGAGTGGCCATAGCTTCTATCCTGGAAACTCTGATCAGAAAGAAATTGTTGTTTTTTTGTTTTCTTAAACTCTGCCACCTTGCCCCTCCCCACATACAAATTCCCCTTCATGACCTTGTGACTCCTCCATTAGGTCTCCTTTCTTCTTGCTTCAAGAAAAGCCAGGCAGGGAGGGCTGGGGATCAGGGAGGGAGGCGAGATGGCGAAGAGGCTGAGCCAATCGTGGGTCTGCAAGGTGCAAAGCAATCAGCGGAGCCGCTGGTGAGCGGGGTCACTCAGTAGTGTGCACATCAGGGTGAAATCCTTTCAGCTCTTCGCCAAACCCCTAGTGAAAGACAATCAGGCTCGCTGTCACCGAGCTAATTCTGTCTATATAAAAGCAGTAATGAAATTCACGGCAGGATTACCCTCTCCATCCAATGGGCCAGCGTCGTGGTGACATATCTCTCTTATTGCCCGAATGTAACACACCATCTAATTTACGTCGTGTAGCGAGCAGGAATGAAATGTTCATAAAGAATTGCTGCATCTCGTCACCTTAACTGCGGCCCGGGGCTCTGAGGCATCTGTCAGGGAGAGGAGCAGGAGGAGGGAGGGCGGGCGGGGCTCAGGGAGCAGCAGCCAGGGGCAGGAGTTCTGGGGGGTTGTTGTTTCTTAATAGGGTGAAGTGGAGGCAGAGAGAGGCAGGAGCTGAGTGGGGTAGGGAGAAGAGTGGGGAAGGGGGGCATGGAAGGCTTTGGGGAGGCAAGGATAAATAAGGGTAGGATGAAGTGGTCTGGAGGGAGTATTTGGAAGTCTGTGTAAGTCTGGGGAGCCAGAGAGTCTGAGAGTATGCGTGTTTGGGTTTGGGTGAGTATGGGAGGATGAATGAGTGCCAAGGGGCTTGGTTGGGAAAATGACCCTCTAGGTACCTGTCAGATACCCCGGGGCCCTTGGTAGTCTCATTCTCTGGAAGTGGAAATCCATCTACCTCTGAAGGTTATCAGAACCAAAGTCTCCAGCGGACGAGAAAGGAGACTTTGTATAGAGGTTACCAAGGAGCAGACAGACACTAGGAGCAAGTTCTGCAAAGCTGGGAGTTTTTCATGGGTCCTCCTGCTCATTCGTCTGCAGCTGTAGGACACGGCCCTCAGCGAGCCCTTTCACCTGCCCTCTACACTGTTTCTCTAATCCATCCTTTCTCTCTGTCTCCACCACCCCAGTCCAGGGCCACACCATCTGTTGCCTAGCTAACTCAACACCCTCCTGACTAGTTTCCCCACATGCCCTCTTGCTCCCTCAACTCAGCCAGGCAGTGGAGTAGCCATGTCACTGTTACCATCCCTCAACTTGAAACCCTGCTGTGGTGTCCCCTTGCTCTTAGGATAAAGACCAGAACCCACATCTTCAGCTTCTTTGCCCCACACTCCCAGTTGCAAACTGTGCTCCAGCTACATTGATCTTATCCTATTGTCTGAATGTGCCATCTTTTAACCAGCCACTGAGGCTGTGCACGTGCCGTTTCTTCTCTGTGGAAGAGCCTCCACCTCAGCATGGCCTCAACTCCTACTCCCACTTCAGATGCCAGCTGCAATGTCACATCCTGGGGGAAGCCTTCTGCGACAACCCAGACTTGGTTAGCTCTTCTTTGATATGCTGTCTTAGTAGTAGCATCATTTACTTCCTTTTACAAGACAGAGCACACTCTGTAAGGATATGTTTCCTCTTGTGACTATTTCATTACAGGCTGTATTCTCCCACTGAACTCTGAGCTCCATGAGGACAGGGGCCATGTCCATTTTGCTCGCCATTATACCTCCAGCACCTGGTACAGTACCTGGGAACATAAATATTTGTTGAATGAAGGAATGGGCGGACTGCACAACCACTGGAAACCCTGTTCCTTCCTTCTTTCATTCATTCAGCAAACATCGACCGAATGTCTCTTGTGTGCCAGGCACTGTCAGAGTCACTGTGGCCACAATGTCAAACAAATGCAGACAATCCCTGCCCCTGAGGAGCTCACAGTCTAAGGAGGGAGACAGACAAGCAAATAAGACCACCATTGTGCTAAACCTATCTTGCGCGGCTTCACGTCAGAGAAGGGCCACGTCTTCACTGTCAGGGTCACCGACAAGATTGGCTGAGATTCTGGGGCCATACAAAATTCTCCCCCAACTTCCCCCAGACACAGCTCAACTGCCTTTGGGGGATAAAAACAAGCAAAAGGAAGAGATTTTGTTAAAGAGCCATCATTGGAAGTCTCTTGCTAGTGATAATAACAAGAAGAAGCAGTAATGGAGAATCAACTATTTGCCAAGCACCCTATCTCATGTAATCCTTACAACAACTGTGACACCAAGGTATTATTATCCCTGTTTTATAGATAAGGAAACTGAAGCCAACTGAGTTTAAATAGCTCGCCCGGAAAAGGTCACACACCTGGCCCACAATGGATGCTTAATAAATATTTATTGAGTGAATGAATGGATGAGAAGCTAATAAGTAGAAAGGACAGGGATCACGCCAAGAATTTTTGGCTCCAAAGCTTCTGGTCTTTCTACTATTTATTTCAGGCAACTGTTGTTGGCTTTTCAGAGTCTGGTCAGAATTGGAGAAGTTACCTGAGGGTGTTCTCTGGATCCATGCTTCCCCTGATCCGGACCCATAACCTTCTCACAGATACACATGACACCTCAGGTACCAGGCCTGGCCAGGGCAGCAATATTAGGCTTAGAGAAGACAAGAACCCTTTCCAATCCTGCCCTGTTCTTCCTCCAACACCGCAGGGTTAGCTTATCAAGACGTCTAGGGAGGGGTCTTTGTGAGAGACGGAACATCACTCCTGCATGTATAGAATCAACCATGTCATGTAATATGTCCCTTGTGCCTAAGGTATGCAGTCCTTTCTCATGAATTCAGAAATATTGGGTTGTCGGAAAAGTCATGATGCATTTTTGCAATGAAAAACATAGAAAAAACACGTCATGACTTTTCTGACAACCCAATAGTTAATGCTATATGTCATGTGTGCATGTTGTGTGTAGCTATGTGTTCACGTATGTATACATATGTATCGTCAGTAAACTCATCCTTTCATTAGCTCTGTCCTACCCCAGTGGTTTATACTCTCGGTATATGCAGATACCTGAGTCTGTACCTTAAAGTTCCCTCCCTGCAGACATCTATGGATATGTGTCCCTGTAGCTGCCTTCCACCCTTACTTCTTCTGTCCTCTGTGCCTAGAAATTGTACATGACCTTCCAGCTAATGCTGGCAGGCCACAGAGTGGGATTGTATGCCACATGCCTCCTCTTTATTTTGAGGAAAGTTCTGCTTCCTGGCAATGGGTAACTTTCTCTTTATCAAAGAGCTAATGCATAGATGTATCATCAAAGAGATAATATATGCCTGACATACAGTCATCTCTCAATTTCATGTTAGCTATTAACATTATTATAGCTCATTCATCCTCCCTGACCAGAGGGCATCCCTCCTTCTCCCCACAGCCCTTCTAAGGCTGGAAGTACAAGTACCCATATCCATTCCTGCCAGGGAGCGGTGTGAGGCTTGGTGCACTTACAAGGATCTCCTGGGGTTGGCGGGCTCCAGGCCATTGTCATCTATATTACTCAGTAGGACAAAAGTCTCACACAACCCTGGCAGGCAGGACTCACTCAGATTTTTTTAAAGTCTCCATAAAATATATCTCAGGGGTCTTTTTAGACATTGCATCCAGAACCTTAAACTTCTAAGACACAAATTGTTTCCTAAACCCATCCTTCCGCAGCTGATACCTTTCCTCTAAGGCCAGACCCACTGGCCAACGCCCACCAGAGAAGAGCAGTTTCAGTCAGGACACCTGATAATCCTAACACCTTTCCTTTGGCCCAGGTGGCTTACCTTCCCAGCTAGTGATCGGTTTTGTGACTCTGCCAGGAGCTGACATTCTAAACCAGACCCACTTCTTCAGGTGAAGCAAGATAGCACTGAAGTTGGATGGAGAGAGAGCATTCAGTAAGCAGGGGCAGGGGAGGGAAGGAATGAAAAAGGAACACAACAACTGTATCAAAGAGTCAGGATTCTTCAAACAATATCTGTCCTTAAATTGGCATCAGACGTTCTTTTCAGGGTCTGTGGAAACCCAGGAGTCTGTGCCTACAGGTGTACTAAGATTAGGTTTTGTTTGATTGTCTTTGGACAGGCAAGAAGGGGATGGAAGATTCTGTGGAACAGATAAACTAGAAGAGTTTGGTGATGGATTAAAAATTGGAATCTAATCCTGTCAATGTGTTTATTTGATTTCCACGTTTTCCTGTCCCCTTTATTCCCACTCCTCTTTCCCCTCCCCCAGACTGACATACATGATACCCTGATGGCTATTTCAGCTGCAACCTTATATATCCAGGGGAGCCTGAGCTCCCCAGCTGCTGGCCAGCTCTGATCCTCTAAACCCAGAGGGACCAAACTGGTAAAAATTCTCAGGGATGGCAGATCCCAAGTGCAGATTTGGCTTCTGCTACCAACAGACTCTGATCATAGCCAGATTACTTATCTTCTGTGTATTGACCTTAACATTAGCCCCCTGCTCCCCCTCCACTTATACCATCCCAGGTGACAGTGAGAAGCATCCTGTATTTCTTGCAAAACTGTTCTAGAAAGTCACTTTTCCATTTCCCATCATAATTACCAGATCAGAGTAGAGTCCTCAGGAGGATTAACTTGGTCTTGGGTGGGCCAGTCCTCTTCACTGCTGGCCTAGACAGCTGTTTAGTCATCGGCCAGTAGGACAGAGTGAGAGTAGATCTGTGTAGCTCAGCCCTGCTGCTAAGTGTGTGACCTATTCTGATAGCAGCAAAAATAATTTTCCAGCCTCCTGGTTTGTCTGAGGGCTTTGTGAGTACCTACAAATACTACAGGGTTTAAAACTGTATCATCAGAAAGAAACAGCCAGTATCCCACCTGCTTGGAGTTCAGTATGATGGTGAGGGGATGTCTAGCATGTAGATAAAAATGAAAGGCCCTCAAAATGGAGGACTTGAAGAAATAGGCATAAATTCCTGTTAAGTATGGCTCAACTCCCATGCTCTCCAGGCCCTCCCAAAGCCAGAAACTCGGTTTGGTGGTCATTACCTGCTCGGTGTCATTAAATTGTCTGGCAATCTTCAGGGATATGTAATTATGCTGTAGTTAGTGATTGTTCACTAAGTAAACCCTTGGTGTAGTTACCATGTAAGTCAACGGTATTTACAGGATATTTTTTCTGCCTGTAACTCAAAGCCTTACCGAAACAAATTGGAATTGCCTTCTGGAGGCCGTTGTTATAAATTACAGACCCAACATCTGTCCACATCTGCAATGTCTAGACAGCCTGTCTCAGCTACAAGAGAGGAGAGAGATGAACAGGGAAAAACGAGGGAGACGTGAGGAGTGGCAGAGGGAAATCTCAGATTCGCACAATTTTTCTCTTCAGAGGTTTACCCACGTGAATCCTGTGCTGACTGCTGAAATAGACCTGAATCTTCAGCAGCCCATTGCCAAGCTCTGGTGGGTTCAGGGCCTGGCCATCACCATGGATGTGTCGCCACTGCAGCCACTTCCGTTGGGCAGCATCTCTGCCCTGACAGGCTCTCAGAGGTCATAGTGGGGCCCGGAAGATGGAGTTACAAATAGAGACTGATGACAGCCAAATCCGGAGAGTTGGCTGCGTCTCCAAATTCGCTCCATCCCCTCTCCTGCTCCTCCGTGACTGTCACCCCCACCTGGCTCAGCTTTTGGGGACAAGGCATTCATTTGCTTGCCTTTCCTATGGTCCCTCCCCTGCACCCACGATAAGGAGCCTGCCCGTCAGCTGAGTGATTGTATTTTTTTACAGTTCCTAGCACAAACCTTCTCATTTATATGTAAAGCAGCCATTAGTCATAGCTCCGTTCCCACACACTGCCTGATGTACAATCACATTTTGCAGCGGATGAATCTTTCCACACAGCTGCTCTGCTATGAATAATCCGTCTCCAGGCCCATAAATCAGAAAAAAATCATGCACCTCGTTCGCCTGATCCTTACACAAAGTCATATATTTTACATGAGGACGAGCTAAATATTCATGAGTCTTAAAGGCTTTTTTCACAGGCACTTGTTGGGGTTGTTTTCTACTATTGGGGGGATACTAAGGTTTTATTTAGGAGAACTAGGGATTTGATAGAGAAAGAGGAGGAAGGATAGAATGTGTGTGTGTGTGTGTGTGTGTGTGTGTGTGTGTGTGTGTGTGTGTGTGAGAGAGAGAGAGAGAGAGAGAGAGAGAAGATTGATTGAGATTCCAAGCTTATCTCTTAGTCTAGGAGTCACGTGGGACAAAGAATGCTCATGTGAGGTCTTAAAAACATGATAAATACTTGTTTACCTGAGCTTCTATCCTGCTCAGAGCCATGGACATTGCCTACCTGACTTTCAAGGTCATTTCATGAACCTTTGCCCTCTAATCTATACAGCAATGATTTTGGCCCTTCTCTGTGTCGGGAGCTGCCTAGCAGCCCCACCTTGACTTGGTAAAAGCAGAATTTTGGGTGAGGGCGGGGAGACAGTGGGACATTTGCAGATGTAAAGGAAACCACTCTGATGCTAACAAAGCCTTGGACCTACACACAACTTCGGGCCTCCAGCAGCTTCCTGGGATTTTGTTTAGACATTCTGTTTCCAGAGAGCATTTAGGGTGGCTTTCTTCACCCTCTGCTTTATCTCTGTCCCCTAGTCTATCTCCTTCCACTCACCCTCTTAGCTTCCCAGGCCCTGATCACTGCACTTTCTTCCATCTAAGGCTTCTGCTCATACAGTCCACAGGCTCTGCCAGGAATACTCTTCCTGCGCTACTCCTCAAGCTCTCTCTCTTCCCCCAAATACAAAATTTCACCCCTCCAAGAAGCCCCCTTCCACTCAATAGAAGGGAGGGAGTTACTTGCCTTACCGTGCAAGCCCCTGCCCCCTCCTTCCCTAGCTAAGTCACTCATCATACCAACCCCTCTGCTGGCAGGTGCTTTTTCATTTTATTCTGGCATTCGCTCAACATTTGTCTGTGTGTTCAGTGGTGCTGTCTGTCTGACTCATTAATGCCATGGTCTGCAGTGGTGATGATGATGTGTCTTCACTTCCCTTGGAAGGGCAGAAAATTCTTCTTCCTGGATTTCATTGACAAGATTAAGGACATTTCTAGGTAGAGGTTTCTTGGATTTAGCTTTAGAGCTGGAAATACACATAAGTCCTCAGACTTTTTTAGTCTTTGGTGGATAATGATAATGTCTTGGGTTCCAATAGCTGTCCTCAGATGAAGAACTGTATCAAAACTGCAGTGGCACCTCTGTGGGGAAAATCACTTCTGTCTTTAACAGATGGGCAAACTGAGGTATAACCTTGGCAAATTACTTTCTCAAAGTCAAATCAAGAGGAAAGACAGGAAGCTGCCATTACATCTGAGCTAACTTTTGTGATTTTGACTCAGGGCATCAAGTTTTTACCACCAACCCTCAGGGCCAAGGCCAGGGATCAAAGCCTTTTCTCATTTCTCTAAGTTCCACGGGTTGACCTACTCTGCTGCCCCTTGCTCTTCCCGCTCTCAGCCCACTCTTGCTAACGTTCAGAAAGAATTAAGTAAAAAACCTGCCAGAGAGGAGGAAAAAGTCCAAACAATCACAGATGGCAGACTCGCAAATTTAATTTAAAATCATTCTTTATTATCCAAAATATTAAAATTAAAGCTATAATGCCCAAAGGAAAACACAGATTAAAACCCCCTATGTTCCACAGGCTCTTCCTCAGGGGGTCCCAAAACCACTGAGTGAGAATGCTTTGAAAAGAAAGCAGGAGTGCAGGCGCAAAGAGCCAGCTGTAGATCATTGAGCCAAACACTCAGTGACTGACCCAATCAGCTTCCCTTAAAGCAAAACACCAACTGTTTCATATGCAATTAATGATTGCCCTGGCAAATGAAAGTGCATCAAGTCATCACAGGCATCTTTGAATGAGAAGACACACAGCAGTCACAGGTAGCTCATCCCTGGCATCTACATAATGATATTACCAGGCTAATCTAGGCTCAGAGATTTAATTCTGCAAAACACCATGCACTAAATATTTATATTCATAAAAGGGCTAAGGAGAAAAAATTGCTCATGTGCTGCCTCTAGGCTCCCCATTTGTCTAGAATAGGCTGCTGGCACATTTGCCAGGGTGTATGGTTGGGGGTCAAGAGCATCAGTCAAGTGTCAGAATCCTAGTGTTTCAGGCCCCCAACTTCACCCTCCGAAGGGGGCTCATTGCTGGATTGGGTATGTAGAGGCACCAAAGAGAAGGCAAAGCCCCTTCCTTCTCTGGAGCCGCCAAAGCAGAAAAGGAGGCCCTCTCATGTGCCAGAACCAAGAAAGGGGCAGTGGAGTGGATGAAAATGTCTGTACCCCATTCTTTGGTGCAGAAAATCAAAGTCCAGAGAAGACCAGAGACTGATAGAGTCGTCTTTTACACATTTCAAATTCTCAGTTATAGACACAATTCTGATTCCCGATGCCGCCATGCTTGAACTGTAAAACTGAAGAAGAGGGACTCTTCAAATAATCATAAATAAACCAATGCTGATGGAAAGAACATGTGTTTTCTTTGGCCTTTTGCATTTGTCTGTATTCCCTCTACTGAAGCCTAATTCTGAGCTATGCCTTTATTGAAATGTTCTTCTTGCAGCACACTGCTGGGCCCGAGTACCTCCAGCATATGAGGCACAGGACCTAATTCCGCTTGGCCTAGCGCCTCTCCTCAGGGGCTTGCAAGGATCAATTTTGTGTCCATCCTGGAGACCGCACTCCTCTCCCCACTGGGATCTCAAATCCAGCTCTTTCAGTTCAGCCCTCTCTGCCCTTTTTTCTCTTCTTGGCAGAAAATACAGATGATGAAGCCTGTCGGTTCCCTGTGTACACCATGACTTGGAGCCTTCAGCAACTTTTCCAGGGCTCTGCATATTATAATCAAGATGGGATCACCTAATAAAAATTACATTGGTTACAATCCAGAAAGATTAACCAGCCTTAAGGGTTTCATGGCTATGCATTACACTTTTCAATTTTCCTACAATTAAGCTAACAACAAATAATATTGACAAATAAACTGCCAGATCTGCTAGCTGAAACCCTGCTGTGGGAAAGGAGGGTTGTTTTGCAGTGGAGCAATTGTCCAGCCATTGCCTGATCATGAGGTCCAGGCTGTGATTTCTAGCACACTGGGGCATTGGCACCCAAGCCGCTTGGGTGGAGGGTGATGAGGAATGGTTGCTGGCTTTGCTCCTAAAAAATTTAAAAGATAATTATCCGGAGTCTTGCCCTCCTGTAACCTCAGGAATTTTCCTGGTTTTCACTGATTTCTCAACCTCCTGCTAGAGAAAATCCAGGGTAAGGAGACCTATATTCTCACGAGGCACAACTATATCAACTCATTAACTAATTTGGAGTTACAAATCCAGGGCCTAAAATAAATGAGACCTAGTACTAATAAAGTTTGGGGGCGGGTAAGATCAAGAGTCTCAGTGGAAAACCTCTCCCATGCAGATGCCCATAGAGGTCTACGGATGCCAGACTTCTTTCTGTCTGGCTGCCCTGGCACTGCGGAGGGCAGGAGTCTGCAAGATGTTTTGGACCCTACCTGCAAATCTAAGGCCCAATTACTTCTCCAGTTATTTCTAGTCCTCAGTGTTGGAGAAGAAGACAGCAGGAGAAAGGGCGAGGAGAGGAGGACTACAAAGGGAATAAGGATTAGTTATCATTTAATGAGTCTTTCCCAAGTGCCAGGCACTGTGTTAAGTGCTTTCACTCAGTAATTTATTTAACCCTCATAATAATCCTATGAAGTAGATCCTATTGGCTATCCCCATTTTACAGCTGAAGAAACTAAGGCTTAAAGTTAAATAACAGCTCCAGGAATTGAACTCAGGTTTTGGTTCCAGAGCCTTTACTCTTAACTACAAAATCAGTGTGAACTGCCAAACGATGCTGGGTACAAAAAGTGCATTTCCGTAGCAGGATGTACATTCTGGCCTACCCTAGAAACAGGGCATCTAGCCTTAAAGTCATGCTTATTTTGTTACTACATTTGATCTTCATCAAAATCAACAAATATCTGACAAGAACCTAGGATCCTGGGCCAAATGGGAGAGTGAGAGACTGTTCTGTGTTTCTCAAATTATGGCCAGACGATGATCTTTTTAACTAAATCATCTGGGAAGCTTGTTAAATTGCAGGTTCATGGGTCCCACCCAACCTTCTTGATCAGAATCTCTGAATGTGGGGCTCATTATTCTTCTGTTTAACAAGCTCTCCAAATGATTATTATGCATCCAAAATTGGAAAACCATTAGGATAAACTGAATCTGCCCTCAAATAATTTCTAATTAAACCCAAACTCCCCACCATGGCATCCGGACCACTAATCTGACCCTAGGCAGCCCTCACCTCCACTCTCCCTCATCTCTTCATTCTTTCACACATGCCAACTGCATTTCTTACTCCTGTCTTTGTTCTAATTCACCCTGGTCCCTGCCCTCACCTATGCTTTCCCCTCCATTTCTTACCTGTATTTATGTTTTACACACCTGGGCTTGTATGGCCTCTTTCTCTCCTTGTTTTCTAATGTAATTTTTATTTAAGTACAATATACATATAGAAAAGTGTCCAATTTTGCATATGCAGTTAGGAGATTCTGTTCAGTATAAAACTTGGAAATATTTTTTTTTT
>NW_017731378.1:3294697-3313999 GCF_001890085.2 Hipposideros armiger
TCTCTCTCTCTCTCTCTCTCTCTCTCTCTCTCTCTCTCTCTCTCTCTCTCTCTCTCTTTCTCTCTCTCACTAAATAGCACTGAAGTGTAATTTGTCTTTAGTCTCTTAAAGGGGCAACAAAAAAGGGAAATTCCACCATACATGACTCCTTAAAGATTTCTCCTTATAGAAGCTTCTCCCCACCCAAATCTCTCCCTTCTTCCCTTCCTTTCATTCCTTTCACAAATATTTATTGAGCACCTACCATATTAGATGCTGGGTGGATAATGGTGAATAAGATATACCTGGGTACAGCTTTCATGGCTCGTACAGTCTCATGGGGGAGACAAATGAAACACAAGCAAGTAAACGATAATTATAAAGTGTGATGGATGTGCTGAGGGGACTAACTGAGGGGCTCTGATGCCTGAAGCGGGAGGAGGACCAGCAAGGACAGGAGAGAAAGCAGCTTAGGTAAGAGTATGAGGCAAGGACAAGGCCCTGAGGTGGAGCATACCTTGGCTTAAGGGAGGAATCTCTCCTTTCTCCTCTGACTTTGGTGGCCTCTCTTCAGCCTCCTCCTCCCACTTTCAGAATCTTTTCTTTTCCACCAGAAGCTTTCTACCCTGTCCGCTTCCACTTATACAGGACACTACCAGTTTCTTTCTTGCAGCATAAGAAAGGTTCAGCAACACAAACCCTGACTACTTAGTGAGGTAGAGAAGAGGGAAAGAATTTGTGAAAGAATGTGAACTTGTGCTTTGATTCTTTTTTTTTTTTGCCCCAGAAATGTTTGAGTAGGATTTATCCACCTTCTCTTTGGCATCAACCCTCAGTTCATTCTCAATGGAGGTAGGTGTCCCTGAACTAGTTCTGCAGGAAACCTCTGAGTTGTCTCCTTTCTCTGGTTTCTCACAGTTAGTGCTGGGAGAATCACAGAGGAGCTCTGTCCAGAGCTCAGAGGTTTAGGATGGAGGAGCCTCACTGGTGGTTTTAGCAGCTACACTGCTTTGTTTCCTAGGTGACACTGTCACTTATACCCCTGGCATTGAAGGGAGGGTCTGTGCCCCAAAGGGTTTGGCTGTGAGCCATTCAAATTCTTACCTAGTACTGATACTTGAATAAAAATGTTACAACCACAAAGAGACCTGAGGATTCAAGAGGGGTTGCTGGCTCTGTCATTGGCTTTCTTCAAGCCCATGTCCGTGTGAGGCCTTTATGTCCTATGACCCTCGAGGGAGGCCCAGCATGTCTTTCCACTTGCCTCTTCTCTCCCTTTTCTACTTCCACCCACCAGCCCAGCCTAAGATCCTCTTTCAGTCCTGTCTCCCATGGTCTGGCCCCTTCCTTGAAGGACTCCTTCAGTCAGATTCCCTGACAGATGACTGAACTGGGGAGAATGTTGGGAGGTGAGTGAGCCCTCATAACGAAATATAAAAGCTCAGTTTTACATCTCTTTGCACGTAGATCATCTCATTCTGTTAAATTCTCCATGTTCTAGAGAAGGTGAATTAAAACAAGTAAATAAAACAAATAAAAAACTATGCTGCCATACTTAGATTCAGGTTAAGGCCTCAAAGGCAAATCTTGGTAAATGAACCTTTGTTATGTTCTCTGGGCCTCAGTTCTTGACAGGATTCTGTCAGGTCCTTGTCATCATCATCATTGTCACCACCATCTAACATTTACTGAGTCCCTATAATGAGCTGGGGCCCAGGCAAAGTGTTTTACATGCATCTTTCCTCCTGGTCCAGCAAACCTGGATTACTAAGCTTGAACCAGGACGGTGGTTCTGAGGGTCAGTCTCCAGAGCTCTACTGGGAATGAGGCAGACTCTCAGGCCAGCACTGGGACCAGCAGGGAGAACCCAAACACTGGGGATAAAGCTTAGATAGGTTGCGCTCTGACAGTTAAGACATGGTTGGGACAGTTCTCTGGCAGAGACTAGAGAGCAGCGTTCAGTCATGTGTCCATTTACTTACAATGTAGGAAGATACTAGGTTAGGATTAGGGAATTCTGTGCTCAGGAAAGCTTTGAGATTGGAAATGAGTACAGAGCTTTATGACCTTATATATTGTGAGCTACTGACATATTCATGGCTGAAATGATATATCTGAGATTTATGTCAATATAATCCAGAAGACAGGGGAAAGAAGTGGGTGGGTGTACACATGAAACAAAAGTGACCATAAGTCATTATTTTTGAAGCTGAGTAATGAGTAAAAAGAGGTTTATTATATTCTTCTTTTTACCTTTCTATATGTTTGAAATTTTACATAATTGAAAGCTAAACACACACACACACACACACACACACACACACACTCCAACTTTTCTTTCTGTGTGTGTGTGTGTGTGTGTGTGTGTGTGTGTGTGTGTGCGCGCGCGCGCGCGCATGCACGTGCATGTGTGTTTTCTAGGTTTTCTTTTTCTTGGTTTTCTTATTGTTTCTGAAGAAAGGTGCCTTTATTTATTTATTTTTTAAATGTCAGCCTATTTTAGCTGTGCTGAGGACAAACCAAGTCAAATGGGTTTCATTTGCAACTGGGCCAGTGAGAAAAGGATCGAGGGACAATGGTGGTAGAAGGAAAAATTGTGGGAGAACCCCAAGACAAATATTCTGGGGTAGGGAATCCAGACCTCTTTGTATAGCTGTTCTGGTTCCCTCCTCTACACTGCTGCCCCGCCTCAGAGTTGTTCCCCTCAAAAATTGTCTCTTGATACATGGAAAATATTGCACTTGATTTAAAGGGTAATTCTCTCACACTAAAGCCCTGCCTTGCCCCCATCTCCTGCCCCAATCTGCTCCCAGACCTGTCTAAGGCTGACAGCCTGGCTGTCTGGTTTCTCTCTGTTCACCTACTAACTAATGTGCCCCCACTTGGAAGCTCCTGCTAGCTGAAAGTCCCCCCCGGATTTTCCCCTGTGGCCTCCCTAAATGACCGCCCTGCCCTGCAGGGCTGTCCAGATTCCAAACCACATCCAACCCTAAGTTGGTCTCATGCAGAAGTCTTTCACTTGCCCTTCCAGAGACACTATTCTTTTCTACCCTGTCTGCACTTGGGAAACAACCCATATGAACTACATCTTGCCCTCTGGCTTCTGTTTGTTTGGCCAACAGGAAATGTAAGATTAGAGGGCAGAGGACAGTGATGTGGTATAAATCCTTCCAGATCCTCCCTGTTGAGTTACTAGGAATGGGCTGAATCCCCTTTTGAAGGCCATAGCTATTGTCAAGTGGGCCTCTACCCACATCTACCTTCTCTGGGTCTTGGTAATCACTCCCTCTGCTTAACCCTTCAGGCCCAGGAACGGTATGGCTCCCTGCTGTTGCTAGTCCAAGGTATGCACTTTCCCTGTTGGTCCCCCTAAATTCTGCCCACACCTTTGCAAATAGGCCCTTAATTAAACGCTCCTCAAATTAATCAAGTTTACATGAGCCAGGACCCTGACTGATATAGGCCCATACCGTTGTCAAGAGAGTCCTTGTTAGTACACATTTTTATATTTTGTTTCCCTTACAGAACACAAAGCTTCTTGAAGACAGAGCCCATCTCTTACCTATCTACAGAGTGACAAACACACAGTATTAAATACTCACTGATAGAACTAATCCTGGTCCTGATCACCTCTTTCTCAAATGGCATTTGTGGGAAGGGAAGGGAATCAAATGAAAAATAGCTTCAGATCATGTAAATGTCTGGAAAATGATAGCAGCCAGGTAAAGGAAATCATCAACTTGAAGGAATAGTAGTGCTGGGATCTAGACAAAGGCTAGTTAAAAAAAACCTGCATAAACATCAACCAATGTCTATAGAATAAGGTGTGGCAAATATTATTGTATTTGTTAAACAGTGACTAACAAATCTAAGCAAAGAAATCATGGGAATGATAGCTTTGTCAGCACAAAAGGCTGATTAATCTTCCAAACTGGGAAAAACATGTAGCAAATATGTGAAGTATTTTCTTATAACCAAAATGAATACTCTTTTTGTCTGTTTGGACAAGGGTTTCTGATTTCGATTCTACTGTTAATAGATGAGACACTGTCACTGTGTTTAGGCTCTGGGGTTAGACTACCTGTAAGAGAATCTGTATTAATTATCTATTGCTGCATAACAAATAACTCCAAAACTTACCAGCTTAAAACAACAATAAACATTTATTATCTCACATGGGTCAGGAATTCAGGAACAGTTTAGCTGACCACTCACCCAGTGTCTCACAAGATTGTACTCAAGGTGTTGGCTGGGGTTGTAGTCACCTGAAGGCTTAACCTGAAGGGCTGTTGGATATGCCCCAAAATGGCTCACTCATGTTACTGGCTATTTGGTGCTGACTCTTAGCAGAAGACTTCAGTTCCTTCCTACGAGGACTTCTTCGTAGAGTTGTTTGAGATTCCTCACAACATAGCAGCTATTTCCCCAAAGCAAGTGATCCAAATGAGTAAGGAAGAAACCACAATTCTTTTATAACCTTATCTTGGGAGTCAACCTCCATTATTTCTGTAATATTTTATTGGTTACCCACACCAGCCTTAATCAATATAGGAGGGATGTGGGCCAGCTGAGTGGCGCGTTGGTTAAGAGCTGGCTTGGGATGCCAGAGGGCCCCAGTTTGGATCCCACATATGAGGGCCAGTGACAATGCCCTCTACAGCTAAGATGCTGAACAACAGCTCAACCTGGAGCTGGGCTGCTGTGAGTCACCAGTGACCACGTAGGCTGCAGCCCCTTGCCGCAGTGGGTTGCCATGGGCTACCGTGTGTAGCCAGCAGCCAGCATAAGCGGCCAGCAGCCGCCGTGAGCGGCCGTCCAGAAGCTGGCGACTGATCTGCCTCGCCTGGGAAGAGCGCAATGATGGTGCCAACTTGGGCCAGTGAAGCAACATCCTCCATAACTAGACTGAAGAACAAAAAAACAAAAAAATATATATATAAGGGATGTGAATACCAGGAGGCAAGAATTACTGGGTGTCACCTTGGAGGTAGCCATCACATCTTTGTTCTTCTCGTTGCATTCTACCAGGGGCCCACAATTTCAATTTGCCTCATTCCTGATGATGTTCGCTGTGATCACTTGATTAAAGTTACAACTGTCAGGCTTCTCCACTGTGAAGTTACTCTTTCTTTTTTAATCATTAAGTATTTTGGGAGGTGAAACGATGTGTCCTTTTATCTCCATCATTCTTTGACTACATCCTTGTGTTCTGGCGCAAAATGTTCTAGGTTCGTCTTGTACTTTCCATGTCCTCGCCTTGGAATCAGCCACTTTTCCAAGGGACACTGATGCCTTTTAGTGGTGAATGGTATTTACAAGTTAAGATGTGGACACTAACTGTTCTCATTGTTGTTGGGTATTGTTGCTCCAAGACCCTCTCGGTGGGCAGAGCTAGGGAATGTAAGTATGTATGTATGTATATGCATGTTACCAATCTCTTATGCGAGCTTCTTCCTCCATATGGATGCCCTTACCACACCACTTGGGCTTCAACAGCTCATGTCAGACCACTCCTCAGCATGGATATCAACCTCATTCTGCCCTACATAATGGTTTTAAGACTAAATTGTTCAGGAAGGAGAAGGTACAAACTGAGCCCATCTTGATTATATATGCAAATTATGTGAAATTTAGAATTATTAATTGCTAACATTTATTGACTACTTACTTTGTGCCAGGTAATATTCTAAGGATTTTCTATGAATCCTTAGAGCTGCCCAATGAGATAGGAACTATTATGGTGCCCATTTTGCTGATGAGGCATAGAGAAGTTAAGTAGCTCACCCACGGTCACACAGTTACCACTGAGATAGCAGAAATGTTTTATGGACTTCTAGAGCATATCCTTAAAGAGGAGGAGGTATCTTGTGTTCTCCATAACATCCTCCTACGGCAGGCCTGGAGCACAGATATTGCTAAATATCCTCTGGGGACAAATTGCCCCCATGGAGAACCACTGGTTTAGAACAACATTAATTTAATCTAAGAAAAAGTACTTTTTGATTATTTGTGCTAACAAATGAAAGAAAGGGGATAAACATAATCCAGAGCACAGAAAATGCAAAAATCTCATTTCTTTGTGTGGCAGAGATTGCCAATTGTCTGCTCTAATGTCCATTAGATGGGGATTTCCTCAACCTTTCTCCTCCAACTCTATACCTGACCTACTTTTGCACCCATACTCTCTCCTCCTTCCTCTCTGTCACCGGAGGCTAATTCCTCCGTCCAGATCTCATTCTGTCTTACCTTCTCAGGACTTGGCTCCAACATAATCCTGTCTCTTGCTTTTATCTTCGACTTTTCTCTCTCTAATGAATCCTTTTTGTCAGCATTTCAATATGCTCAAGTCTCTCACTTCTTTCTACTCCCCAAGTTTTTATTTTGGAAAACTTCAAACCCTCATTAAAGTCCCAAGAAGGGTACAAAGAATACCCATAACTCTTCATGGAGATCCACCAATCATTAACATTTTGCTGCATTTGCTTTAGTTTTCTAGCTCTCTCCCTTCCCCACTCCCTCTTTCTCCAAAAACACACACTTCCCCCTCTCCCCCCAAACCATTTGTGAATTAGTTGCAGTCATCGTAACACTTCACCCTAAACACTTCAGAGAACAAGGACATTCTCTAGCTCTCTTATTCTCACAATATAATTATCACACTTGGGAACTTTAACACTGATGTAATATTATTATTTAATACAACCCGTATTCAGTTTTCCCAGATTGTGCCAATAATATCTATAATAGCTGTTTTCTCTTCTGTGTGTCGGTGTATGTGTGTTTGTTGTTCCAGGGCACAATCAGAGATCAGTCATTGCATTTAGTCGTCATTTCTCTTCTGTTTCCTTTGAACTAAAATCTTCCTGCTTTCAAACAAAATAATGAACACTTTCCCTGGACTCCCAAATTCTACCACTGTGCTGTCTCTCCTATCCTTCCCTTGACAGCCACATTTTGTAAGAGACTCAACAGTCTTCATTTCCTCACCTTCCCTCTTTAACTCACTGCAATATGGCATCTGCCTCCCACCATGATTTACACTTGCCAGATTGTCCTCCTGCCTCTCTGGTCACTTCTTGGGCTTCTTTGCTGGCCCCCCTTCTTCTGTTCATCCTGTAAATCTTAAGGATTTCCAGGGTTCTGTCTTAAATCTGCTGTTCTTTACACTGCTTGCACTTACTCTGGGTGAGTTCATCCTTTCCTAGGGGGCTTCAATTATTACTACTATATGCTGAAGATCCCTACTTGCAGCCCAGGCATTTCTCTCCAGCTTCAGTTCCAAATATCCAACTGCCTCCTCGATGTCTGAATCCATGTGGAAGTCTCGCAGGTACCTTGAAGCAATATGTCCAAGAAAAAACCGATTATACTCCCACCACCTGTTCCTTCTATTGTGTTTCCTGTCTCAAAAAAAGGCACTTCTCATTCATCCTGTTTCCTGAGCCAGATACCTAGAAGTTATCTTTGACACATCCCTCTGACATCATCCATGACATATCAAATTAATCACCAAGTCCTATAGATTCTATCTCCTCAGTATCTTTGGAATGTGTTTACTTCTTTCTGTTCTCATCACCTCCTTCATCAGGCCTCCATCATCTCTTTCAGCAAGATTTCAGAAAACTCATAATCTTTCCCCAGACTCCAGCCATAAGGGATTTTCTAAAAGTACAAATCTGACCATGCTACAACCCTGATTAAAATTTTTCAGTAGTTTCTACAGCCTTCAGGACAAAGTCCAAATTCCTTAATTTTGCCTATAAACTGGGATGAAAATCAAGATAGTTTATAGCTGGTAAGGCACAGGTGCTGACCTCAGAAAGGATGTCAGCTGGTTCACCTGCCTAGGGTATGCTGGCTGAATAATAGCTTGCCCATAGAGTCCCATGCTATTGTTCTCTGCAGTCTCATCTAGTGCTATTCTTCCCCTAAGTCACACTAGCCTTGTTTTGGTTCTCAGAAGTGCAGCATCGAAAATGGTGCCCTTTGGGCCGGCCGAGTGGCATGTTGGTTAAGAGTTGGCTTGGGATGCCAGCTCTGAGCAGCAGGACCCTGGTACGAATCCCACATGTGGGCCAGTGATGCTGTGTCCTCTACAGCTAAGATGGTGAACAACAGCTCGACCTGGAGCTGAGCGGCTGTGAGTCACCAGCGACAGCGTGGGCTGCAGTGGGGCTGGCTGGCAGCCGGCGTGAGCTTTCATGAGTCTCTGTGAGGGGCTGTCCAATGGCCGGCAAGCGATTGCCTCATCCGGGAAGAGCGCAATGATAATACCAACATGGGCCAGTGAAGTGACATCCTCCACAACTAGACTGAAGAACAAAAGGACAGCAACTTGTCTGTTCCCCTTCCCTGATTCCCCAATGCTGTTCCCCTCCGCCAATTCCCCAATAAAATCTTTAAAAAAAAATGGTGCACTTTGTCTGGAACTCTCTTTTGGACAGCCCCATTATCATCCCACCCTATCATCTGCACTCCACAGAGCTGCCCTGAAGGGGACTGACTGCTCTATCCAGATAAGGATGGCCTTGGTCTGTGACATGGGGAGCATCTGTTAAGGGAACCTAATTTGGATCACAGTTCACTGTTAATAATGCCTCCTTCCACTTAGGCACAAGAACATAGAACCCCAGTGAGGTCAGCAAACTTTTAGAAGTAGGGAACTGACTCTTGACCTTTTATGAGGACAAAGAAGTGAGGAGAAGGGGAAAAATCTTTATTTAGCCCCCAACTAAAATAGTATCTCTTCTGCCAACTGAAATACAAATAACCTTTCCTACCTCCACTGGACCTCTTAACCTTAGGATTAAACCTATCAAATATTCAAATAGTTGATGGCTTTTTAATCAGTTAATCACTTTGTTTCCATTCAACCCTGAGCTTTAATTGGCTGTCCTTGGTAAATAGAGGGTTTTTTTGGGGGGGGAGGGGGGAAGAGTATGAGGGAGAATAATTCTTTGGAAGGCAAGTTAGATATGGAGGGGGACTCTGGACAGCCAGAGGTCAGTAAAAAGGCACTGGGCATCTAAACCCCAAGGCAGTGGTCTCAAATCTGGCTGTAGATTAGAATCACCTGGGGACCTTTTACAATTACCATTGCCGAGGACCTAGCACAGATCTATTAAATCAGAATACCTTGGGGGTAGAGCTTGGGCATCAATATTTTTCATGAAGCTCCTAAAATGACTCTTATGTGCAATCAGAGTTGAGAATCCCACCAGGTACAGAAGAGGGGAATGCCATGCCATGAGAAAAAAGTGCAGGCATATGTGGAATATTTCTGACTCCAGCTTGCTATGTGTTATAAGCACACACTACAGAGATGGGAGTTAGAAGAGCAGAAGGGGATGATTCTTGTGGATGGGGTGTTGCCAGAGAATGTAAAATGTGTAAACTGGCCAAAAAAAAAAAAAAAGTGGAAAGCTCAGTGATGCCAAGTGTGGTGGAGTAGTGTGGTGGAAGTGTAGACTGTTGTCATCTTTCTGTACTGCAGTTTGACATTACATAGTTCAAGTAAGTATCCTTAATAGCCTACGAACCAGCAAGTATGATTTTTAGGTAAATATTCTCAAAATAGTGTCTCTCAGGGGGCACGGAGGAGGTTGATCACTGCTGCGTGAGTGGAAGTAATTGGGAACTGGAAGCTTTTCTGGGAGAGTAGATAGGTAGAATGTGGGGGCAACACACCATCAGACTATAATTATTCAGCAGTTAGAAGCAACAGGTTAGATGTACATATAGCAACACGAATGGATCTTAAAACTATAGACATTGGGTGCAAAAGTTATGAGACATAATAAGATACATAAAACAATATTACATTCGTGAATTATAAATGTAGCACACACAAAAATGCAGCACACAAAACAATATTTATTTTGAAAGACCCATACAAATAAACGCTGCCTGTGGGGCGAGGGAAAAGGGAGCAGGCTGTTGTGCTAAAAGGGAATAGGTACCTATTTTTTAAAATTAAGATTTAGGGCCGGCCGAGTGGCTCAGTTGGTTAGGAATGTGAGCGCTGAGCAACAGGGTTGCCGGTTCGATTCCCACATGGGCCAGTGAGCTGGGCCGAGCTGAGCTGCCACTGAGCTGCCAACAGGTGGCAGGATGGCTCAGCTGGTGAGAGCACGTGCTCCTAACAACAAGGTTGCCGGTTGGACTCTCGCAGGGATGGTGGGCTGTGCCCCCCTCTCCCAGCTAAGATTGAATATGGCCCCTTGAGCTGAGTGGCCACAAGCTGCTGATGGGCAGCCAGATGGCGACTGGACTCGGTTGGAGCTGAGCTAGCTGCGCCCTCCACAACTAAGATTGAAGGACAACAACTTGGCTGTTCCCCTTCCCCAACTCCCCAACACTGTTCCCCTCCCCCAATTCCCCAATTTAAAAAAAATCTTTAAAAAAATTAAAAAAGTCTTTCATTAAAAAATAATAAAATAAAATAAAAGTAAGATTTAAATCAGACCTTGAAAGATGAGTAGGAAAGAGGAGGAAAGGGAAGCCTTCTAGAATGGCAAAATGACTCCCCCAAGCTAAGGCCATGAGGCAGGAGTGTGCTGAGCAGGTGGAGTAGGGGAACTGTCTATTTGGAGCAGAGGGGTATATTAGAACAAGTGGGCAGTAAGGCTAAAGAGGGAGGATTGGATAAGATTTTGAAGGTCTGGAAAGTTAGACAAAGAGATTTAAGCGATGATAAAGTAGTTAAGAGAGCCGTAAAAGGATTGATCAGGGAAGAAATGGGATGAAAGTGAAGTCAGATGAGGTGGATGGAGAGAGCCTGGAGTCAGAGAACTGGACTGGAAGTGAATAAACACTATAGTGAATTAAGAAAAAAGATGAAGGGGCGGTCGGTTAGCTCAGGTGGTGAGAGACAGACTCATAACACCAAAGTTGCCGGTTTGATTCCCACATGGGACAAGGAACTGCGCCCTCCACAACTAGATCGAAGACAACTACTTGACTTGGAGCTGATGGGTCCTGGAAAGACACACTGTTCCCCAATAAAGTAAAAAAAAAAATGTGTAACTGTTAAAAAAAAAAAAAGAAAAAGAAAAAAGATGAAGAAGGTAGTCTGGAACAGGATTGCATTGGAGGTGGAGGCTGGAAGAGACATATTGATAGATTACTGGCTGAATACAAACACGGATAGACAAAGTTAAGTCAGAGTACTTTGTGGTCTTAAACAAGGAAGTTAGGGGAAGAAATTAAGTCTAGAAGTAGCTGCGATTTCTCATGCTGGAAATCCAGTTTTCCAGTAACGTGGAACTTAAAAGGTTCTAATGATTCAGTCTTCTCCTTGAACAAGCACCATAAAGCCGGGCTCATAGGTACACCCATTTTAGAGTTGGCAGAGATCTTTGCTTTCCAGATGACAAAAGAGGACCAGACAGGCTCAGTTAATTGCACAAATTCAACCAATTAACTGGAGAAAAGATGGGCTAGAACCAGGCCTCTTAACTATTAGTCCACTGAACTTTCCTAAGCTTTGTTGGATATGAGAGGCTTGAAAATCAAGGCAATGCACATTTAGATTTCGCAGTTTGCCTGAACATGAGTGGTCAATTTTCAAGAAAGAGGACCCAGCCCCTGCCAGCTCACTTTCAATCCATATGCATATGAACTCTCCAGCTGGCTGGGCTTCTAAACAAAAAATCCTTGCATTTGCTTTACTAATCCTTATCTCTACCTGACTGGACAAAGTGAGGACTGTCACTGACTGCCAGCCTCATCAGGTAATATTTTCATACTCCTCTCTGGATAAAAAAGTAAAACAAAGAACTTCTAGAAGGAATAAAATCTTAGAGTTTAAAAGGTCTTAACCTCCCACCCAAACTGAAACCCCCTAGACAATATCCCTGACAGATGGTCATCCTACCTCTATGTTTTCAGCAATGGGGCAGTTCATTCCTTTGTCAGGACAGCTCTGACTACTAGAAAGCTCTGAGTCTGAGTCCTATGTCACTGCAGTGTGATTCAGTGAAAATAGCACAGGCCTTGGAGTCAAGCAGACTTGAGTTAGAATCCTAACTATGTAATTTGCTGCATGACTTGAGCAAGTTATTTATCTTCTATCAGTCTCATTCACTTCATCTGTCCGTTAAGGATAATATCTGTTTTACAGAGTCACTATGAATATTAGAGATTATGAATGTAAAATGCCTAGTACAGTGCCTGGCACAAAGAGCTAATAAAGTGATAGCTGTTATTATCATCATCATAATTATTGTCACACCCATTGGTCCTAGTTTGCCTTATGGTGCTACATACATATGCCTTTCAATACTTTTGAATACTTAAATTTAGTTGTCATGTTATTCCTAAGTGTTCTTTTTTTTAGAGTAAGCATCCATCAGTATATTCTCTTTTGGTTATCCTGCCCTTGGCTGTGCTCCTGCATATGATGTTTGTAGAACATGGTGCCCGTAACTAAACAAAGTACTCCAGGTGTGACCTGAACACTTCAAAACAGAGTAAGACCATAAGCCTCTATTCCCCAGACACCACTCTTCAAGCTGCCTAGGATTCCTTTAGCTTTTTTGGCGACCATGTCACAACTGTCCTAGTTCTATGAAAACCTCCAGGTGTTTTTCATGTGAATGAATTTTAAGTCTTCCCCATTTTGCACTTGTGCAGAATTTATTTTTAAAATTCAAGGGTAAACTTTTTATTGTTGAAAGCTTATTATGTATTAGGTACTGTGCTCAGTTCAATACATAGGGATGACTAGGACAGAGTTTCAACATATTAGAAATGCAAGCTCTACAAAACTGGGTCTATCGTGTTCACTAATGAATCCCCATTTCTTGGAATGATGTCTCCACATGGTTATGTGTTTTCTGTTGTTGAATTAATTAATAAATAAAATATTTTACAATGGAAATTTTCCTTATAAGTGAAAAGGCATTTCCCCAGTTCACTTGTTTTATAAATCCAGATTTTATTTTTTTACAAGCCTATCATTTTAGCCCAACCTTAGTGTATTTTCCATCTAGGGTAGACCTAATTTCCAAAATAAATTTGTACTGTCCCTTTCAAGGCCGAACTAAATACTTATATGCTTTATTTGCTGGATGGCCATTATATTCCACTGTTGGAAGGCCTTTGGTAAGTACTTGTTTGACCCTTAATGCAGGGCTTACATCTCATGGTTAGCAGTAGCAGCTCAACTTTCTGAGTGCTAACCCGAGAATTTCTGGACCCTAGTTCTATTGGGCCCTGACTTGCCGTGGAGAATAAGGTCCTCGGGAGAAGTGTGACTTAGCGGAGGGGAGACCTTGAAATTCTGCATTCATCTGTAAAGGGCTGCCAGGTGCTTATAGGCCCAGCGCTTCCGGGTCGAAATCCATCCTGCAGCCTTCAGATATATGAAATTTAGGGGTGTCCAATTCTCTAAAACCACAGTTGGGGAGGTCTTAGGAGCTCTAGAGTCCTCTCACAGTTTCCTCCAGTATTTGGGCTACAGGTGAGGCACTGGTCACCATCTTGCTATCAAATGCCAGGCAAGCGGCCCCTGGCGTCGCTCGGTAACCACGGAGACACCCTTGCCCCTCCCGTTTTTCATCCTGTAGAGGCTATAAACTACGATTCCCATCACCTGATTTTCGCCACTAGAAAGCTAAGTTGTCTAGATTTGGCTTGTCAGCCCCGTGACCCTGCCGCAGTGAACCGCGGGAGTTGCAGTTCGCGGTGGGGCCTCACTTTTTGCTGCGTAAAGCTACAGAACTACAAATCCAGTGAGCCAGTGGGCTTACACATGCGCCCGAAACAGCCGGTCCTCCCTGGCCCACTCTGCGGGTGCCTGGGAGGTAAGAGGGCGGAGGGAAGGAAGAGGAGGCGGGATCCGGGCCCTGCGTTGGCTGCGGCCTGGCACCAAGGGGGCGGCCCCGGCGGAGTGCAGACCCAGTGGCTCCCGGCGATTATGGACCCGGCCGAGGCGGTGCTGCAGGAAAAAACGCTCAAGTTTATGGTAAGGAGAAGGTGCAGGCCGGGGCATGGTGTAGGCGGTGGCGTTGGCGGCGTCGCTGAGGCTCGGGCCTGGGCCGCCTGTCCACCGGAGGAGGGGGCAGCGGGACTGTGGGCCGAGGCCGGCGGCGGGGGCTGCTGAAGGGGACGGGACAGGAGCTCCAGGGAGGCGGGAAGGGGTGGCGGTGAGGACCCGGGGTGGGGGCCGCAGCTCCGCCATCTTGTGGATGAGAGGCCAAGTGACAGCGGGAGCTTAATCGGGGAGGGGGCTCCGGGCGGCGCGCGGGGCCCTGGAGGGAAAGGGGCGTGGGGACAGTTACTGAAGTGCTCGAAGGAGAGACGCGGTGAGGCCAGGGTTACGGGTAAGGCTTGGGAGAAGAGATGCATTCAGGAGTGGGGAAGGGGAGCGCGGAATAGTGGGAGGAAAGAGATTGGGGGGGGGAGGGGGACCGGCAAGGCTCGATGCAGATGGATCTAAGGGTGGAGGAAAGCCCGGGCTGGTGAGAGACTTGTAGTTTCGTAGAATGAGGGCGTAGAGGTAAGCCTTTACCTTCAGGCTGCAACCCCAGCTTGGCCAAACTACTGTTGACAAACTCTGGAAAGGAAGAGGTCTTACTTAGGAAGATAAAAATTGGGGATGGGGATCTAGGGTTATGGTGACAGTCTCTGGGAAAGGAAGGGGATGTTGACTAGGAGCCAGAATTACAAATGTCAGAAAAGGGGATACATACTCTACTTTGAAAGGAGAGGCTAAATATTGTAGTAAGGATGAGGTGATGAAAAGCAAGAGGTTGATTGGTCAAGGAAACCTGTGTCTACGAGATTGGGGGCAAAATTAATATTAATGGGGTAAAACAAAACAAAAGTGCTGAATTGTAGAGATAGTAACGTGGGGGCCAGACGCTGTATCACTTTCTGGGAAAGGAAAGGAAAGGCGGTGGCGATTAGAATCATAAGACCCGTAGGTGATGAGATCAGTGGAGAAATTCAGGAGATAAAAGGGGGAATGCAGGTAATGGGAAATGGCAGATGTCAGGATTGGTGGTTACTTTCAGTTTTAGGTTGGAGCACACAGTAGGAGCTGGGATTGAATTTTTTAGGTGTGTTTAAATCCTTTGGAGCCCAGTTTTTAAACTTTGTATCAAGCTTTTCTTCTGCTATGTTTGGCAATTTTTTATAGTCTGATATTTGATGCTTTTAATCTGATGCTTCTTGTATATCCTAGGTGTAAAACCAGACTTTGTGGTTACAGCTAAAGAATGATGGGATGCATAGACTTCTATCTTAACAGGTGGCCTTAGGGACATTGATATTATTTGCAGTCAACTCTTGCGTTTTCAGAAATAATTGTAACTTGTCACTACAAATCTTATTTCTTAGTTATTTTGTGTCTTTGCCTGAAATACCAAAATAAATTTAAATAATCATGGACACTAACCTAATTCAATCTAGGCTGTAACTGGCCCTATTTACAAGAATACATTTTCAGAGACTGGTCAGATTTACTAAAATTTTATTTTGTATTAGCGCTTTCAAAAACACCTAACTAAAGTTTGAGTATATCATCAACAAAATTCCATTTTGGAGAAAGTTCTTGAGTTTCTGCCCAATGTTGAGATTCTAAAATATTAAGACTTTGACATTTTTTGGACTTTAAAAGTAAAAGGAAGTTGCTTTATATGTACAGCCATCTTCTATAGTGAAGTCAGAAAAGTGGCAGCTGCTTATTTTTATTTTCCTCCTTAGAGATTGACTTAACCCTAATCTTGACACTTGTGTCAGATTTATGTAATAGTGTGATTTACAGATCATAAAGAGACATTATGAGATCATCTACTCTCCATCAGACCTCAGCCTAGGAACATTCTCAACTACTTGATCTCTGCTTTGTACCAGTGAGTTATAATTCGATAATGGTCTCCTGATTCAGTTAAAGTGGATCTGGAGATGGCCATGCGTAGTTGGCAGCTTTTAGGGCACCACACATTATTAAATGTTGAGTCAGTTTCCATAGGGAGAAGCCAGTTTTTTCTTTAATTTTAGTTACTTTTCATTTTTGACCTTGCCTGCTATTGTGGCTGCTGTTTGAGAAAAGACCAACTGGAAGAGGGTCACCAAGAATGTCACCTTAATAACTGAAGCAGAGAATGGAGAGTTAGAGATTTGGTATTCTTTTTCAGCTCAGTAACTGCCTTATTATGAATCTGAGTAAGTCTCAACTTGCCTTTGGTCCCATTTACCCTGCTATAACATCTGTTTACTCGGAATCAGTTTTGAGGTAGGAAGATACTTTATTTGTGCTTGCACCAGGTGATTAGTACACAGTACACATGGAAGGGCTATGCTTTTAATCAAATTGAACATTTTATATAGTGTGTGGCTTTGTTTTGGCCTTATCATTCCCTCAGTTGTGAATTATGAATGACAGTTTTTGTACGGATGCCCTGATTTCCATAGTTTAAGAAAATGCAGTTTGTTTAAAATGCCAAGATGAAGTGAATATTCCCTTTTATGAATTTTACTCATTACTGCATTAATGTAGTGCTTCAGTTAGGAATTTTACAATAAAATCTCATATTAAGACTGCTTATTCAGAGTTGCCCATAATTCACACGTAGTCTAGACTTAAAAGTTTACTCTTGGATACTTGTGAAAAGTAGTTTAACGTCTAGAAACAAATATTAAAGCAGTAGTTTACATTAATCTATACGCTAATACCTCTCATTCAGCTTTAGCAGGTCCTCAAGGATCTTTCCCAATACTTCCTTGGGCAACAAAATTATAATTCCTCAGAAAAGATAATTGGGAACTGGAAGAGGACCTGAGAAGAGAAATGAATATAATTGAGGGAATGTAGGCATCATGTAGCAGATATATATTTAAAAATATATATATATATATATATATATGGGATGCAAAGACAAGTTGAGGGATGAATTTTAAATTTATTTAAGAAAATGGACAGGATAAACCAGTTCCAGAATCTTAGAACTGGGGAAACATTTGAAACTTGGATGAAATAATTTTAGAGCATATAAAAGAGTTTTTTATACAGTTGATAGATAAGTGAAACTGTATAAAAGATAACTTGCTGTGTAACAAAACACCCCAAAATTTAGTAGCTTAAAAAAAAAAACCCAATTTATTATTTCTTTCAGATCTGTGGTTAACTGATGGGGTTTCTGCTTTACTTGGTGTTGGCAGGGGCACCAGCATAACTGGAATGTTCAAAATGGCCACACTTCCATGGCTGGCCACGGACTGAGAGTTCAGCTGGCTCTTGAGGTCTTCAGGCCTCCTTTTTGTGGGCCTCCTCTTTCCATACGGCCTTTGGAGTTCCTTAAAGCATGGAGCATTCCAAGAGATAGGAAATAGAAGCCAATAAGCCAGTTCTCTCAAGTCCTAGGTTTGAAAGTCTGAGAATGTCACTATTGGTCAAAGATAGTCAGGGGCAGCCCAGAGTCAGAGGGAGGGGAAGTAATCTCTATCTACAGACGTGAAGAGTGGCATGCATAAGCAGAGGGAGAAGTTGCTGGGGGTGGGTGTGCCCTTTTGAGGCTGGCTACCATAGATGCTATTCTAGTTGGATGTTCAGGCTAAAAATACAGATGGGATCAGCCATATTTGTGGGTTATTACACTAGGTATGCTTTGGAGGCATCTCTTTTTGGAGGTTAACTTCTTACGGAACTAACATGCATGAACTTGCATGACTTGCCTTAATAATGTTACTGTAGACATAATACTGGGTGAATTAATATGATTCAGTAACTTTTCTTATTAGCTTGAGAAGCATTATATCTAAAAGCAAGAAATTGCATTTAAAAATAAATACATACTCAGATTTTTTACTGTAACAGGCTTTTCTTTAAATTGGTGAGATTGATTACCAGCTGGTTGGATGAACATTTGAAACCACTTCTTAGTTTAAGTTATCAGAGTTTCTATGTATCCCTTACCTGTTCCCAGTTTACATTAGCTTTCAGTTTCTTTTCGGGATACTTTTATACAGTATAGGTGTTGGGGTATAAAATTACAAATTAGTGCTTTTTCTTAGTGCTAATTTTCTTGATTCGTCTTTGTAATAAGTGCACATAATAAATTATTGGAAGTTAATTATAGATGTGGAATAAAAATTCTTCTATTTTGAGTGGTTGTCAGAAATTTTTTTATTGCTAAATTAGATAATGAGCTTTTAAGAGACCATGTGTTATTCTGTATTATTTGTATACGGTTTAAATCCTTAAAGAAAGGAAGCAGATAAGAATTTTTTTTCCTTGCTAAAGGGAGACAGAACATTATATAAGATCTTTTATTTATTTGATTTACTTTTTCACAGTTACTCTGACCCTCAGCAGCTCACCTCATTATCTTTTCCTCTGTTGTGCTCTAGGCTGGCCCTCTTCCACTCACCAACATTCAGTGACAGCCCCCAACCAGTCATTCTGACACCAGCCCATCCTCACAGCCTGCCGAGAACCTCCCCACATCACAGTCCCACGGGCCCCAGAATAAGGTCAAGACCACTCATAGCCTGGTTCCCAGGCTTCCCCTGCCCAGCCCCTGCCCCAGTTCAGACGACCCCATGCCCTGCAGTCTCCTTCTCCAACTCAAGGTTTCCTCATCACAACTTTCACCTGTTACTGCTCACTGACCCTACTACATGTCCCAGGGGCAGGGCGGGTGTAGAATTGATTCGTCTTTGTATTCCCAGAAGCCAGCATGACTCCTGGCATGCAGCAGGCACCCAATAAATACTTGCTGGCATGCAGCAGGCACCCAATAAATATTTGCTGAACTTAATAACTCACGCTGCAAAGCTGATCACCACCGTCTAGGGCACCCTGTCACCTCATCCTGCAACAGACCTTCCTTTTCATCTTCACCATTTGGCTTTCAGTCAGCTATGTAGAATAGAACTAGGAGCTCTTGATATATATTGACCCTAACCAAAATATATTCCTGAAGATTCTCTGAAAGCCTTCATAGGAAATGTCTGTCATTGGAGAGTCAGTTAAGACAGCGGACTCAACCAGGACGGAAAGGGTAGCTAAGCAAGAAGAGCGACAGAAGCCGTTTCTCCTTTTCAGAGGTCCTTGAGCTAAAATCTTGATCATGTATAGATAAGATTATATTATGGTAAATGGCATTACAATAAAAAAAATAATGAAATTGAAGAAAGAAAAAAAGTGTTTTTGTGGTATTTAAATATTTTAAAATCCCATCTACTTTCTAGCGATATTTTAAAGCACAGAAGTGCTTTCTAAATGTGCATGAGAATTCATTGAGGATGAAACAGAAAATATTTACCAAAGTTGAACAACTTGGTCACTATGAAGAAAGCTGCTTTTTTTTTTTTTTT
>NW_017731378.1:3314974-3337239 GCF_001890085.2 Hipposideros armiger
TTTTTTGTTTTTTTTTTTTAAGCTGAGCCATCCTGCCACCTGTTGGCAGCTCAGCAGCTGCTCAGCTTGGGCCAGGAATTGAACCGCTGTTGCTCAGAGCTCAAACTCCTGAGTGAGCTCTTAACCAACTGAGCCACTCGGCCGGCCCTCATTTATTGTTTACTGTGTGCAGTTCTAAATGCTCTGTTCTAACTTTTTTACAAGTATTATCTCATTTAATCCTCGTAATAATTCTGTAAGATAGATTCAGTACTATTGTTACCCCATTTTTCAGATGAGAAAACTGATTTCCAGAGAGGTTAAGTAACTTGCACAAAGTCACTCTACTAGCAAGAAGCCTGAGGCCAAACCCAGGCAGTCTGACTTGAGACCCTGACTTACACTATACAGTATTTCATCCTTGAAGAGCAGAGACGCAATAAAATATGATGGCAGTTTCTTTGCTTGTCAGGTTGTGGCTGGAGTGGAGGAGTTACTATAGATTTTATACATATAGATTTTCTGATCATTTGAATTACTGAGGAAATGGAATAAGACTTTACAGTTGTCACAGTATCATTGTATCAGGTAGCTATTGTTGTGTGATAAAGAAACAAAATATGTCATATATTGGTAGATACTTATTTGCATGAATATGTGGATTTGCTAGGTGTTGCTAGGTGTAAGACTGGGCTTAGTTGGGTGGCTCTGGTCTTGGCTGCTTATTCAGGACTGTTACACTTGTTATTCGGGACTCAGACTAAAGAGGCAATGATTTGCCTGGCAAAGCTCTTCTCATAGCTACAGCAAAGACAAAATAAAGCAAGTGCAATTGTTCAAGTGCCTTTCAATCATTTGTTGTGTCACACCTGGCTAATATTTGATTAATCAAAGCAAATCACATGGTCAAGCCCAAAGTCAAGGGATAGAGGGAGTAATTTGCACAATAATCTACTATAGCAACAATAAACTATGATAATCTAGTACACTTGGTTTATAGAAGAATGATCAAGTGCTTACTGTGATAACTATTGTGCTTTTTTCTTGCTTTCCATTGTTGGCATTATCCTGACTAGCACTTTCTCATTTGGGTTACTGAACGACAGCTGTTGGTTGGATACTCCAAGAATCACAATTTAATTACAGCAGATATCTCTGCATCATGTTATGTAGGGAAAAAAGGCATATAGAAATAATCAGAATCTTGACTTTCATCCACAGTAATGCCTTGAAAAGCTTATCAATATCACAATGTTGTTCTTTCCTTGGGAAAGATAAAGTTGATGTTACTCCAATGGCGTCTGCAACAGAATTTGAATCAAGGCCAAACATAATTCCCTAGCAACTACCTTGGTAGCAGGTTTAGAGCTCTTCAGTCCTTTCTCTGCACCCAAACTTAAGGCCACAAAGGTATGTGCTAATATTTTCAGATGTCTGGGACGTTCAGGCTTTCACTGAAAAGTCACGGAGATATCCAGGAATTGTAGCATGTGGATAATGGTTTTGCAGCACAGATGCATTCATTAATCCTTGTACTCAGGAAGTACTATACTAAACTAAACTATTAACGTGGTTATTTGTGACTTGCTCGATTCTGCGAAATATTTCGAAATATTTAATGTGAAAATGTCCTAGTAAACACAAAAAAAGAATTACTTAGGTGATTTTTCTTTTCTTCATATTCTTTGTTTTCTAGATTTTTCTACAGTGAATATTGTTTTGAAACAGAAAAATTAAAATGCAGTGTATTAAGAGTATATGTTGATTAAACAAGTACCCCAAATGAACACCTGTACTTGATCGTGGATTGTAGTGTAGCAGGTTTACTGCCCAGTGGACTGATAGTGATGGCTTGAACAGGCACCTCACTCTGAGCTTATTTTCTTAACTGGAAATTGGCTATCTTTAGCCTTAACCTACTTAAGAAGGGTCTCTCTCTTTTAATTTTTCCTCCTCTCAGTTATTGTAAATTGTAAATTACCATGTGTAATGTGGTAATTAATAATTTACACTGTAAAACTCCTATATGTATTCAAGATTTTCAGTGGGAATTTAGGACTATATGTACTTAAATTGTGTTGGAGCTTTGCATTTTCCTGTTCAATAGTACTTGGCAAAATCAGTGGGCTGGGAACTGAAGTTGAGACCATAATAGTTGGCATGCAACCTGATTTGAAAAATATGACCATAAACTGTGTGCAAAACGTGTTACATGTGGAAGGAGGTGGTTATGGGGGCAGGAGGGGATGAAGATACAAAGTTAAATAAAACTTCTGTCTGCTCTAGAACTTCACAATCTATTGAAAAGATAGGCATTTGTAAATCTCTTTAAGGCACACTTTGGTAAATGCCAGAATAGAAGCACAAAGGGCCGTAGAAGTTAAGGGAGGGGAAGTTAGTTTTAACTGGAGAGAGCTTTGGAAGTTTTGTGGAAGAAGAAGGCTTCATATTGGATCTTGTAGAATAGATTTTGACAGATTTGTTTCTGAGATGAGCAATTCCAGGAAGAGGAGTAGTTTGGGCGAAGGCCAGATGATCAGGAGATGGGCAGGCATAGGGTAAGTAGATAGATATGGCTTGACCATAAGGTGCATAGCAAACAAGAAAGAAAAGATAGGTTGGGAGGCTGGGAAGTTTGGACTGAGTTCAGTTTGTATTTAAGAATAATATTCTAGTGTACTTTATGTATGTGTCTGTGTAAGCTTTTTATTGAAGTAAAATAAATATACAAAAAAAGCTACAAATCATTAAGTATACAGCTCACTGGGTTTTTACCCAGTGATCACGTCTGTGTAACCATTATCTAATATCTATAGATTAGTTTTAACCTTATTGGTATTCAACCTCATATAAATGGAATCATTCCAGGATATATTCTTTAGTGCCTGGCATCTTTTGTCTCACAATGTGTGTAAGAAGATTCATTCACGTTGTTGTTTGTTGTGGTATGTTCATTCTTATTGCTGTGTCGTACTCCACTTGTGAATATGCTTGAAATTTTTAGCCATTCTGTTGTTGATGGTCATTTGGGTTATTTCCTTTTTGGCTACTGTGAATTGTTCTGTTATGAATAATCTTATATATGTCTTTTCTTGAATATACATGCACATATTTCTGTTGGGTATATTACCTAGGTGTATAAATGCTGGGTCATAGAGTATGAAAATGTTTAGCTTTAGTAGGTACTATGAAAACTATTTTCCATTTTACACTTCCTACATTAGTATATGAGAGCTCCAGCTGCACATTGTTGTAATACTCACTTGATATTGTCGTTTTCATTTTAGATGAGTGGTATTATCTTACTGTTTCAATTTGCATTTCCTTAATGATGGCTATAATCAAACACCTTTTTAGGTTTATTGGCTTTTTAGATATGCCCTCTTTTTTGTGAAGTTGTCTATTCAAGCCTTGGTCATTTTTTCTATTGAATTGTCTGCCTTTTTCTTATTGATTCATTTCTTATACAGTAACCCCCCCCTTATCTGCAGAGGGTATGTTCCAAGACCCCCCGTGGATGCCTGAAACTGTGGATAGTACTGAACCCTATATATATTGGCTTTTCCTATGCATTCATTCCTATGATAAAGTTTAATTTATAAGTTAGGCACAGTAGGAGATTAATAATAACTAATAAAATAAATAATTATAATAATATACTGCCATAAAAGTTATGTGAACATTGTCTCAAAATATCTTCTTATACTGTACTCACCCTTCTTTTTTGTAATGATGCAAGATGATACAATATCTGCGTAATGAGATAAAGTGAGGTACTCAGAACAACATGCAATTTAAAACCTATGAATTGTTTATTTCTGGAATTTTCCATTTAATATTTTCAGACCATAGTTGACCTTGGGTAACAAACTGCCAAAAGTGAAACTGGATAAGGGAGGACTACTGTATTCTGAAAAATACAAATCTCTTGTCAAGGAAATGGTGTTTTTGTAGGAACACAATGTTTTGTTTTCACTTTTTCACTTGAGACCAATAAAAGATGTCAGAATTTACAGGATTTACAGGGTTAGCAAGTTTTTTTTTTCTATATACCAATACTTAAAAAAGAATCACCACTATTAGCACCATCATTTTATAAAAGAAAGACTACTTTAATGCCTCAAAAGTAGAAAGGACATAATCTTAGAATAAAGGAAACTCTTTGAGGTAGGCAGATTAATGTATCCCCACCCCCTAGAAAGTCCAGTCTAATCCTTAGAACCTGTAAATATGTTAAATGACATCTAAGGGGTATTAACTTTGCTAATCAGTTGACCTTAAAATAGGTAGATTATCTTGAATTATCTGGGCTGGGTCCAGTGTAATCACAAAGACCTTAAATGTGTAAGAGAGGCAGAAGAGGGTGTCAGTCTGAGTGATACCATGTAAGAACCCAGTCAGCTGTTGCTGGCTTTGAAGATGGGGGAAGAGAGCTATAGCCAAGGGCTGTGAGCAGCCTCTAGAAGCTGGAGTGGACAAGCTAGAGCCACCAGAACAGATCACAGCTCCATCAACACCTTGATTTTGGTTCAGTGAGACTCATTTCAGACTTCTGAACTCCAGAACTGTAAAATAATAAATTTATGTTATTTTGTTATTTTTAAATATGTGGTAATTTGTTATAGCAACCATGGAAAACTAATATGTACAGTCTTTCTTAAGAGAAGATGTTTATCCTAATTCAGGTTATGTGTGTGTGTCTCCCACAAATGCACATGCGTATACATATACGCATGCATACACACACACACACACACACACACACACACACACACAGTATCTTTATTTTTAATGCTTGGTAACTATCAGTGCAGTTCTTTCTCTTAACATTTAATTTTGAATCAATCTCAAAATTACAGAAAAGTTTAAAGTACAACCCAAATGGCATTTTTCCTGAATTATTTGAGGGTAAGTTGTCACATCATCACCAAATGATTTAGTGTATATTTTCTACAAACAAGGACATTTTACATAACTATAATATAATCATCAAAATTTGGAAGTTAACATACAGTGCAATTATAGTTCTAACCCTCAGACTTCAGATCCCATTAAAACTTAGCCATTTGTTCCAATAATGTTTGTTTTTGTTGTTGTTGTTTTGCTTCAGAAAGCTTTGTTGTTTCAATTTGGTCCATGGCATGGGAGAGGGCTCCAGGGTGGTTAGAAAGATGTCTAGTGGTTGTAGGGAGAGGCTCAGGCAGAAGCCCAACACCAGGGGAATGCAAAGGGGCCCCTCAAAGGCCTCTGGGCTCCAAAGGCTCCTAGTCATGCTTGAGGGTGAGCCTTTCAAAGAGAGAAGAGATACTTGCCCAGCCCAGCCTGGGGGCCGGCCGGCCTGGGAGGTTAGTCAGGTGGTTGCCCACTTGATGAGTTTTACCTCCTCATCTAGAAAGAGACGCTCCAGGAAGTGACAGAGATGGGGGTCTGTGTGGACAGAACCCGGGGCATGCAGATCCAAAAGGGCCTAGTTCAGGTTCTTCATGACCATGGTGGCTTCCATGGCATCTTGAGTTTTACCCCACTCATCTTGGAAGAGGATACGGTCGCCATGCTGATTTTGCATCTTCGAGAGACACTTGGCGCCTTTGCGCTTCTCCTTTGCCAGCTTGCAGAAGAGGTGGCTCACGTCCTCCAGAGCCACATTGTCCCGGTCGAAATAGAAACCCAGAGAGAGGTAGGTGTAGGAGGCCCACAGATGCAGGTTGAACAGGCGGTTGACAGTGGCCTCCACCTCAGTGGAATAATTCTGATGAACTTGGGAGCTCAGGGTTGCTCGGCAATAAGGAATTAAGCTAAAAAAATGGTGTTTGTTGGTCTTGGAGGCCAAGATGGCTGAGATGGTTTTGAAGGTTGAGACTGGAAAAGAGATTAGAGGGTGGTCAGAGGCTGGAAGAAGGGGGACCCCTGGGTCTGTTTCATCCAAACACTGTTGAAGCAAGAGAGAGATCTGGGGGAACCCTGAGGATACTGCCTCAGTAATGTTCTTTATAACAAAAGGATTCAACCCAGAATCATACATTGAATTTAGTTGTCATGTCTCTTTAGTCTCCTTCAATCTGGAACGGTTCCTTCCTTAATCTTTCTTTGACTTTCATGACTGTGGCAGTTTTGAAGATTATAGGCTAGTTATTTTGTAGATTCGTCCCTTAATTTTGATTTATCTGATGATGTTTCCTCATGATTATATCGCTGTTATGTATTCTTGGCAGAAGTCCCACAGACGTGATGCTGTGTTTTACTTATTGCATCCTATCAGGTGACACATGATTTTTGTTTTATAACTTTGTTTACTTGATTAAGGTGGCATCTGCCAGTTTCTTCCTTTAAAATTAATGTTTTTCTCTTTGTAGTAAGTATGGGAAGGTATTTTCAAACCATGTAACTATTCAGATACTCATTCAATCTATTTATAACAGAATGTGTTTAAGAACTCCTGTCTTATTTGATGGGTTATAATCCAGTACTATCATTTATTTTGATGCTTAAATTGTTCTCTATTTGGCCAATGAGAGTGTTTTCAAGCTGCTTCCTTTGTCTTTTTTATGTATCCCCATCATTCTTTGAGCATTTTCTTATTTTGTGGTATCAGAAGATATTTTAGGCTCATCTTGTACATTTTTGCTTCAGCTTTGAAATCAGTGATTTCTTCAAGGAGCCCTGGTTTCTTTTAGTAGAGAATGATATTTAGAAGTCAAGGTCTGGATGTCAGGTGTGCTCATTGTTGTTGGGTTCTCATCACTCCCGGGCCCTCTCCCTGGAAAGAGGTAGGAAATATATGTATATGTAAACACACACACACACACACACACACACACACACACACACANACACACACACACACACACACACACACACACACACACACACACACACACACCTCCCCCCACTTTTAAATTTTTATCTACATATTTATTTAAAACCATAAATTGTCACTGATACCTCCAATTCTAGTCTAACACCACAGGGTTCATTCAGTAGTTTCCTTTTATAATTTTACCTTCCTTTTCTGACAGTTAAGTTGGCTCTTATTATCCTCAACGTTTTGTTTTTTTTTAATTGGGGAAGGGGAACAGTGTTGGGGAATTGGGGAAGGGGAACAGCCAAGTTGTTGTTCTTCAGTCTTAGTTGTGGATGGCGCAGCTAGCTCAGCTCCAAGTCCAGTCGCCATCCGGCTACCCGTCGGCAGCTCACGGCCACTCAGCTCATGGTGCCATGTTCAATCTTAGTTGTGGGTGGGCATAGCCCACCATCCCATGCGGGAGTCGAACAGGCAACCTTGTTGTTAGGAGCACGTGCTCTCACCAGCTGAGCCATCCTGCCACCTGTTGGCAGCTCAGTGGCAGCTCAGCTTGGGTGCAGCTTACTGACCCATGTGGAAATTGAACCAGCGACCATGTTGCTCAGAGCTCGTGCTCTTAACCAACTGAGCCACTTGGCCAGCCCTATTCTCAGCATATTTTCTTAATCAACCCTCCTGTATGTGACAAATCTCTGCTGTAGCTGCTCTTCCAGATACCCACCACGTGGATGCCATCGTCTCCTTACTCAGGCTCTAAAATCCTGTATCAAGCTGCTGTCCCTACCCCTCAGTTTGAACACCCTTTTCACTTCAGGCTCGGATACCCTGCACTAGGTTGCTCTCTTCACTCTATTTGGACTCCAGCACCTTGTGTTGGGCTACCAAGGGTGCCATATTCCTGTATGGACATCCTCTTTTATCTTGCTAGGGCTCTGACATACTGCAGTAGATCACTGCTGATCCTACCACTTCATCTCATGTAGACACCTGTTTTGCTTGGCCCTTACTAAACTCAATACAGGTTTTTCATCTTGAAAAACTGAAACTAGTATTCATTAAACAACAACTCTCCAATTCCCTCTCTCCCCAGCCCTTGGCAACCACTATTCTTTTTTTTTTTTTTTTAAGATTTTATTGGGGAAGGGGAATAGTGTTGGAGAATCAGGGAAGGGGAACAGACAAGTTGCTGTCCTTTTCTTCAGTCTAGTTTTGGAGGATGTCGCTTCACTGGCCCATGTTGGTATTATCATTGCACTCTTCCTGGGTGAGGCAGTTGCTCGCCAGCCATTGGACAGCCACTCACGGCGGCTCATGACAGCTCACAAAAGCGCACGCCAGCTGCCGGCCAGCCCCACTGCAGCCTACGCCGTCGCCGGCGACTCATGGCAGCCCAGCTCCAGGTCGAGCTGTTGTTCACCATCTTAGCTGTAGAGGGCGCAGCGTCACTGGCCCTCATGTGGTATCTGAACCGGGGCCCTGCTGCTCAGAGCTGGCGTCCCAAGCCAGCTCCTAACCAATGCGCCACTCAACCGGCCCTGGCAACCACTATTCTATGTTTCTATGAATTTGAGTATTCTAGATATCGCATATAAATGGAATCATACAGTGTTAGTCTTTTTGTGTGACTGGCTTATTTTTCATAGCGTAATGTCCTCAAGGTTCATCCATGTTGTAGCATATGTCAGAATTACCTTCCTTTTTAAGGGTGAATGATATTCCATTGTATATACATGCCATATTTTGTTTGTCCATTCTTTTCTTGCCAGACAGGATACTTTCACCTTTCGGCTATTGTGAATAATGCTGCTCTAAACATGGGTCTACAAATATCCCTTCAAGACCCTGAAAAGCATTATTGTTTTACCTTTTACATTTAGATCTACTCTCCGTCTGGAATTAATTTTTTTGTTTGGTGCAAGGTAGACAACAGAATTCTGTTTTTTTTTTTCCTTTTATATCTTATTGATCCAGTGCCATTTATTGAAAAGATTGCTCTTTCTCTGTTGCATTGCATTGTCACTTTTGTCATACTGTCTGTCTATGTGTGTGGGCCTGTTTCCAGGATTCTATGTTCTGTTCCATGGGTCTGTTTATTCTTGTGCCAATATCACACTTTCTTAATTATATATTTTTATATCAATTCTTGATATCTAAGAGTATATGCCCTCCTCTACCCCCTACCCCTCTGCAAAATTGCATTAGCCATTCTTGGCTCTTTGCATTCCGATACACCAGGGGATGCCAAAATAATTTATATATGACTTGTATTCATCTTTTGGTATCGGTATATATTGAGTATTACACTTTTAATACAGTTTTTTTCCTTTCTTAAAACGTGTGTACATTTTTTTGGCACCCTCTGTATTTTGGTATCAGCTTGTTAAGTTCCACAAAACATCCTGCTGTAGTTTTTATTGGAATTACATTGGATCTGTATATAAATTTGGGGAGAACTGAGATCTTAACACTTGAATTTTACAATCCATGAAAATGGTATATCTTTCTATTTATTTGGGTCTTTAATTTCTCTTTGTAGAAATTTTTGTACACCCATTGTTAGATTTATTCCTAGGTACTTGGTGTTTTTCAATGCTATTTTTAAATTTAATTTTCTGTTTGATGCTGATAGTGTAAAGGTTTTAAATCTGAGGTCCCCATTCAAGGTCCAAACACATGGGAGTACCTTTTTCTGAAAAGTCTATAATTTACATCTGAATCTGATTCCCACTGGGGACAGTAACAACAAAGAAGATTAAATACCACTTTAGCAGTTTGATTTAGAGTATTGGACTAGGGAGCAAGGAACAGTCAGAGGCAAGGCCGCTTAAAGGCTGCATAATAGTCTAAGCAAGAAGCCATGTGGGCTTGAGCTAGGGCAGTAGGGATGGACAGAAGGAAAGACATTTAAGGGCTATTCTGGAGACAGAGTGAATAAGGTGTGCCTGGAGTAGGATATGAGAAATGAAGAAAAAGAGAAAAAAGTAAAATATGGCTGGTGTCAGGCATGCTCAGGATCTTTAGTTAAAGGGAAGGTTGCCATAGCAATAGGTATGGGAAAAGGAGTGTTTGGTGATAAAGACGTTAGAGTAGTCCCTAACTTTAATAAAAAGACTAAATTTAAGATATATTCACATAGATAAAAATGGGCAAAATGATATAATATTTGGGGTTTGCTGTGAGATTTGGAAGGTGAAAAGCTGAGTGATGGGGATTCATTATATACTATCCCATACTTTTCTGTATGTAGGTATAAATGTATTCATAATAAGGTTAAAAAAGAAAGACTTATTCACATAGAGAGTGAGCTACACTGAAGTTCCCTGGACCAGCTCCACTCAAATTCCTATGTGATAGAAATATCAAGATTCATCTAAACATGACTTTTTTTTTTTTTAATTGGATAACAGTGTTTTTTGGGGGGGACCCATCAACTCCAAGTTAAGTCGTTGTCCTTCAACCTAGTTGTGGAGGGCGCAACTCAGCTCCAAGTCCAGTCGCTGTTTCCAGTTGAGTTGCAGGGGGCACAGCCCACCACCATCCCATGTGGGAATCGAACTGGCAACCTTGTCGTTAAGAGCTAACCTACTGAGCCACCCGGCTGCCTGACATTTGGTTTCTGAGTAATTTCATAGTCACTGTCTGTTGTACTGGGGATACTGTTTTATGAAGATTAGCCAGATAAGGAGGTACAAAGCTACAGAGCTAGGCCTTGCTAACTGAGGTGGGTCAAGTGCTTGGGTGTGGCTAGGAGTCGAGGAGAGGAAAATTAGCCAGGCAGACTGAACATGATATGTACTGGCCCAACCAGATTTGTGGACTCAGTGAAGTTTAGCAAGGGCAGGATATACTTTCACTGGGAAATAGTGACAAGGAATCTGGGTGCAGATATTCTGGACAGGCAGAGAGCACCAGTGAATACTGAAAACAGGTGGCAAGGCCCACGTTTCAAGTTGGGCTCAAAAGTGGAACTGGAATACCCAGCAAGGAACTAAAGAATTCATTCATTTAATTAATTAATTCATCCAACCTGTACTCATTAGTGCCCACTGAAATAGTCCTATACTATGCATAAGAATTATTGGAGAGCATGTGAGAACGTAGTGCAGATTCTCAGTTCCTCTTCCATTCACTCAGTTTGGTAGGCCTCAAAAATCTGTATGTTTAATAAGCACCTCAGTGTTCCTGATGCAGATATTTCTCAGATCAATGCTTTGACAAAATGTCTAGTTCACTGTATCCTGGCCAGTATACCAACACAGAGGGAGTGGGAGAAATATGGTGGCTAGAGCCTTGTACATGGGAAATGTAGCAGGAAAGAGCTGAGGTAACTGGAATCAAGAATGAAGGCAGGTGGTAATCATTTTGAATATATAAGTGTATTAAATCAACTTGTGCACCTTAAATTTGCACAATATCCATTATATCTCAATAAAGCTGGAAAAAAGAGTGAAGGCAGAGTGAGACAAACCTCATGCCAGAGGCTTGGGATCTCTCTGAATTCCAACTGCTTAGTAATAAGTTGGTTTCTAAAAAGAATTTTCTTCTGGAGGCTGTTTGCAGCTAGAGAAATTGGTAAACTATGACGGCAGAGAAATAAGATATTGCGTTCATAAGATAGAGATCTAGAAGAACAATTGCGACATCCCAGAATGTGACCACTCTAGGTATTTTATGGTCACATCACATTACAACTGGTAGTCCTTCCTGGTGCTATGTAAAAGTTGTGGATAGTTATAACATTATTTTTATTGCTAATATTCTATGACCCTATCACATATATGAAAATAAATAATAGACTACTTCAATAGTTGTTTTATAGTGCTCTTAAGTGGAAGTAATGTCAAGGAATGAAAAGAATTTTGAGGAATCACTGAAGTGTTGCTTAAAGTAAAAAGGCGTAACTGAATGGTTGGGAAAGTTATGACAGAAGACTAGTTTCTTGTACAACTACATAGACTGAAGTTGGTCTTTTGAGCGAGGGCCTCATGCTGACCTCAGGTGAGAGACACATAGCCATAGGCTCCCTGGGTAGTAAGAGATTCCATCTGAAAAGGTCTTTTTATCTCCATCCCTTAGATCATAATCACCATCAGCCACAGCATTTTTAAAATAGAAGATGTAATTTGATACAGTTAAACCAGGTAAATGTGAAGGTGCTTTCTAGGCCATAAGCATATATGGTGATGGTGATACTTGTTTAATTAATTACACAAATAATTCACACATATTCCCAAGGTTTATCCAATAGGCAGGCATTCCATCCCTATTTCATTTTACCGTTTAAATGTACGAGTATGTTGATTCATGCCTGCAGTGCGCAAATTTTTGGTCTTAGTTCTTTTTTAAAAATTGCATCCAGTAAAACTAACTTTTTTTAGTGTACAGGTCTCACAATATCAACAAATGTATAGATTTGTGTAGCCACTGCCACAATCAGAATCCAGAACAGTTCCATCCCCCCCCCCTCCCAAAAAAAACCTCCCTCCAACTCTTAACTCCTAGGAACTGTATTCTCCCTCCTTTTGGTTTTATCTTTTTGAGCATATCATGTATCTTTTTGAGAATATCATATAAATGGAATAATACAATATGTAATCTTTTGCTACTGACGTCTTTCACTCAACATAATACCTTTGAGATGGATTCATTCAAGTTGTTGTATGTATCAGTAATCCATTACTTTTTATTGCTTAGTAGTCTATTGTATGGATTATATCACATATTGTTTATCCATTTGGGTTGTTTCCATTTTTTGGTGATTATGAATAGAGCTGCTATAAATACTTGTGTATAGGTTTGTGTGAATATAAATTTTCACTTCTCTAGGATAAGTACCCAGGAGGGGAATTGCTAGGTCACATTATGTTTAACTGTATAAGAAATTACCAAACTATTTTCCAGAGTGGCTGTACCATTTCGCATTCCTACAAGTAATGCATGAGAGTTTTAGTTCCTCTACATCCTTGCTGGCACTTGGGATTGTCAGTATTTTTTATTTTAGCAATTCTAATGGGTATATAGTAGTATCTTATTGTGGTTTTAACTTGCATTTCCCTATTACATGCTTCAATTCTTGGTGACTTGATCTATTGGGCTCAAACACAAAAGATAATCATCAGAAGAATGGTCATCAGAATGATATGCTTGAGCTTAACATTCTATGAAAGACTTTCTGTGAATATTTTTTTTTTTTTAAGATTTTTTTTTGGGGTTTTGAGGGAAAGGGAACAGGACAATGTCATTGCTATCCTTTTGTTCTTCAGTCTAGTTGTGGAGGACCTTGCTTCACTAGCCCAAGTTGGCACCATCATTGCTCTCTGCCCGGGCAAGGCACATCAGTCGCTGGCTTCTGGACGGCCGCTCACTGCGGCTGCTGGCTACACACGGTAGCCCATGGCAACCCACTGTAGCAGGGGCTGCAGCCAAGCCAATGCTGGCGACTCAGGGCAGCCCAGCTCCAGGTTGAGCTGTTGTTCAGCATCTTAGCTGTAGAGGGCAGTGTCACTGGCACTCATATGTGGGATCCGAACCGGGGCCCTCTGGTGTCCCAAGCCAGTTCTTAACCATCACGCCACTCGGCCGGCCCTCTGTGAATATTTTTAAAAGAAGCTGTGTAGGGCCGGCCGAGTGGCTCAGTTGATTAGGAACTTGCTCAAGAGTGCGAGCTCTGAGCAACAGCAGTTCGATGCCTGGCCCGAGCTGAGTTGCTGCTGAGCTGCCAACAAGTGGCAGGATGGCTCAGCTAAAAAAAAAAAAAAAAAAAAAAAAAAAAAAAAAAAAAGGAGCTGCGCTAATGAATGTTCATGGTTTTTCAGTGAAGCGTGAGTCCTCTGAAATCTATCTACAAAGTTTCAAGTAAGCCCTGTGACAGTGAGAGTGACTTGTGTTTTGTTTTTGTTTTTGTTTTGCTGGTGGCTTTTGGTGTTATGTAGAACATTTGTTGCTTTTAATAAACTGAGAAAGAGGCAAATGAAAAAGAAAACTATCTGATCATCCTATAATTTAAAAAAAAAATAAAGTAAACTAAGTGAGAAACACTCATGGTCATGATCGTGATGAACATTTACTGATCTCCTATTCCTGGTAGCATAGGTCAGTGGTATGATTTTAAATAACTTGCTTATTCAGAGAAATAATTTAGATAGATGAAAGGAGGGCATTCCCTGAGTATTATGTTTGTTTGCCCCCCTTCTACTTCTCCCTTCATAAATCTTCCCGAGCAACAGTCTGTATTACAAGAAGCAAACCAAATAATTGCTAAATAAATGTTTAGTGTTTATTTTAGTTGGTTATTAGCTTGAGGTCAAATTTGTTTAATGAGTAAATATGGAAGAGTTATGTTTTTTTACACTTTGAACACATACTTGCGGATCATTGCTATGTTACTCCCATTTTATGAAGCTGGAATGTAATTTTCTTGGTTTTAATGACTGTAGAAGTTTATAGTTATTGGATCTTTGTTTTGATGTTGTTAGGCATGTCAGTGCTTTTTTGGATATGAAGTTCTCAGTTAGGAAATAGCCTCTCGATTATAACTTGTTTCCCTGTGAAAAAATAGTCCACTTTGAAGCAGTTTCCAGTAATATATTGCTGCAGAAATAGACTGTCAATTGGTGACTCAGGTTTAGTGTTCAGTGTGATTTAGAAAAGGTGACTTAAGTAGAAGACCATTGATGCATCTGTTTTTCAAATTCCAGCTAATTATCATGACAGCTTATAAGATCTACTTCATTCTTTCTCTCTTGGAATTTTGCCTAACTTTACAAATTTTACATGATATGGGTTAAAAATGGACAATTTAAAATTAGTCAAATGAATTAATTGAAAAGAATCCTGCCTTACCAAATCATGCTTCTAAAGGTTTTTCACACCCTCCAGTCATATTCAGGTATGGTGTTTTGAAAATCAAAATGATTGCTTGAGCTTTTATCAGAGATTGTGTAGCTCCTTTTATTCAGGTATGTGTCATCTTTGATGATACGGTAATCTTCTGGATGTAATCCCTTTATCCAACACATTAATGACTGCATCAACCAACTTTATAATCCTTGTTATGTTTATATGTGGTCGTGTGGAAAAGTGTTTCTTAAGTATTCTTAAAGGTGTTTTACCAGTATCTTTTGGGAAGATATTTATAATTTTTTGAAAGTGTTCATGTTAAGAATTAGAAATGATGTTTATCTCATTTGGACCTGTATCTCTTACTGTATCATTAAAGTGTAGGTACAATATATAAGAATTCATACTATAGGATCAACTGTGACTTTGATTTAAATATATTATAAATTATAGATGGAAGTCTGCATAAGATACTACATTTTTGTTTTCTAAAGAAGCTTCTTTAAATGGTTCTGTTAAGTGTAAGAATGTTCTGATGATTATCTTTTTAATTAAAATGGGAAATCTTTGTTTAAAGTGGCATTCTTTTTTTACGGCCTGTTACAGTCTCTGTAACAATCATTTCTTAAGTCTGAACGTTTTATTTCCAGGAATCCATTTATATAAAACTATGTTTAGACTTAATTAAGGAACGATTCTTACAAAGCTTGTAAATAGCCAGGAAAAAAGGGGCCGAAAATAAAACTGACATTCACATTTAACAAAATGATTGTAACAAGGTATGTAATAAGCTATAAAAATACAATAAATCCCTTTTTATAAGAGTTCATATTTTTTGATCCTTGTTTTCAAGGGTATTTAAGAAAAATATCAAAGCTCTGTAAAGTGTGACATCTGTTTTGCTGAATGGACTAGTGATAACTTCTTTTGTCTATAACTGACAATACTGGAATTCTACCTGTCTTCTTAGTGCAGTTTTCTTTGAAACACCTCATAATAATTGTTTTAGATTGCAACCTAAATTTTGCATTGTGCTATAGTGAAAATAAGAACTGGTTATCATCCCACTTCTACTTTCTAGAAGTCATAAAACATTGGGCAGCTTGCTTCACCTCTCTTGAGTCTCATTTTCCTCATCTAGAAAGTGAAGATAATTTCTTCCTACTTCAAAGAACTGTTGTGAGGATTAAGTGAAATTATAAATAGTGAAAATATTTTGGGAATTATGTAGGACTGTGAGCATCCAAGCTATATTTTTTTCTGTTGTTTTTTTTTAAAAATCTGACCTTGGGTAGTGGTAGTAGCAGTAACAATAAAATAACAATAATAATAGCAGCAAACACTCATAGCTCAGTATGTACCATGCAGGAGTCTAGGCACTCTACATATATTAACTCACTTGATCCTTTCACCTTATTAGATATATATTATTATCCCTGATTTCCAAATGTGGAAACTGAAGCACAGAGAGGTTAAGTTACTTACTCATGATCGTCAGTTGGAGAAATATGGTTTCAAAGAGGGATATGGATAATATCTTTTTTCATATCTACAGAAAAAATTGTGAGAAAAGCATAATGGTTACTCATATACATACGTCTTACCTGGATCAACCAATTGTTAACATTTTGCCACATTTGATTTTTTTCTCTCTATAGCTATACTCTTCCTTCTGAATCATTTGAGAGTTGCAGACATGGTATTTCACTTCTGCTTCACCGTGGGTTTCCTAAGAACAAGAGCTTTGTCTTTTGTAACAACAACACAAGATCCCACTCAGGAAATTTAACAGCAATAACGTTTTATTGTTTAATATATGGTCCATATCTAAATTTCCCCAATTGTCCCAGTAATATCCTTTGCAGTTTTTTTAATGCATCATGCAATCACGTTATATATATTTGTCTCTTTAGTCCCCTTTAATTTACAACAGCTACCTAGTCTTTTTATTCATGAAATTGAGATTTTTGAAGAGTCTAGGCTAGTTTTACAGAGCATCTCATTTGGATTTGTCTGATTTTTTTCTTCATGATTAGATTCAGGTTAAAAAAATAATGGAGGAATATATGTTGTGTCTATCTCAGTGTATTACATCAGGAGGTACATCATGTCAGTTTTTTCCTTTATTGGTGATACTGTTTGAATATTTTATTAAGGTTGTATTCACCAGATTTCTCCATTGTGAAGGTATATTTGTAATTAATAAGTGCTCAGTGGAACGAAACTTGGAAACTGTAAATATCTTGTTTTTTCCACATTGTGTCTCCCAATAGTTTTAGCACGCGTTGATGATGATTCTTTTGTGATAGTGGTAAAATCAGCCCATTTGTCTTTAGGCAGTTCTAAATCACTTTTTTTCTTTCTCCTTGACTTTCAAATGGTGACTGTTTTCGATTTGGGGACAACATTGTATAGACTTTATTATTTTAATTTTATTTTTGTTTTTGAACTTAGGCTAATTAAAATACCCTTTTTCTGTTCTAATTTGCAAGTTATATGCTTTATAATTTTTATTTTTAGTGGAAAATACTGCTAAAGCTGCTTTAAAGACTTGAATTTAGTTTTTAAGGGCTTGTGGTAGTTAAACACTGCATCAGGAGTTCCTTGAGGGCTTATGTTTTCTATTCAGCAGGCGTGGGCAGGGCCTGAAGATTTGCATTTCTGATTAGTGTCCCGGTGATGCTGCTGGTTCTGGGATCACACTTGGAGAACCACTGTGGCTGCTCTAGGTCTTTCAAGCCACTATCTTTTTTTTTTTTTTTTTTTTTTTCTCCCGGCTTGCACAGGTAGCTGTGTTAGAGAAGGTAGCACTTTTTTTTAAGATTTTACTGGGGAATTGGGAAAGGGGAACAGCCAAGTTGTTGTCCTTCAATCTTAGTTGTGGAGGGCGCAGCTAGCTCAGCTCCAACCGAGTCCAGTCGCCATCCGGCTGCCGGTCAGCAGCTTGCCTCCGCTTAGCTCAAGGTGCTGTGTTCAATTTTAGTTGCGGGGTTGCGTAGCCCACCATCCCATGCAGGAGTCCAACCGAAACCTTGTTGCTAAGAGCGCACGCTCTAACCACTGAGCCATCCTGTCACCCAACGGCAGCTCAGGACAGCTCAGCTCAAGGTGCCGTGTTCAATCTTAGTTGCGGGTGGACATAGCCCACCATCACATGCAGGAGTTGCACCTGGCAACCTTGTTAGGAGCATGTGCTCTCACCAGCTGAGCCACCCTGCCACCTGTTGGCAACTCAGTGGCAGCTCAGTTCAGGCGCAGCTCACTGGCCCATGTGGGAATCGAACCTGGGACCCTGTTGTTCAGAGCTCACGCTCTTAACTAACTGAGCCAGTCAGCTGGCCCTCAAGCCACTTTCTTGCTTATGGTTATTTGGGCCTTTTACTACTTGCTTACTTTCTCTGCTAGACATGGGAGTAGTGTGGATATAGTGTAGTGGATTAAGTTGAAGTTTATATTAGTTAATTTTGATAAAATGTTGGGAAAATTGTGGGAATTGGCTAAATTACTGAATAGGATCTCATTAACCTGGCTAATCCAAAATCAATGGTATTGTAAGAAAATGGCTATAAGCTGTTTTAAACCTTATCATGGTGTTTATATTTGCTGTATTTTCTTTGCTTAATGAAACACTGATCACTTAGTTTTGATCAAATTAGATGTCCATAGTGGTCAGTTTGGGCTTTCAGTACTTAAGTGATCTCTGCATACATCCCAGCAACTTGGTTCTGTTAATTAGCAAAGCAAGTGGCACATTTGTTATGTCATAGAGATATTTTTGCTTCTACAGAATTTGGCCAGCTAGCCCTCCTCCCTTGCTTCCTGATTAGAAATACTATAAACAACAGAGAGAAAAGGACGTCCTTAATATTTGCTTCCCAGACTAAATCACAGCCTTGAAGCAGTTCTTTCTTTCCGAGTAAAAAGTTTAATTTTATGCCCTGATGAGTGCTAGTGTGCATACAGGTGGATATTTATTTTATGCAGCTAAACTGATTTGTTTTTCAAATTATTTGCCACTCAGCAGAGCTATAATTTCTTATGAGTAGTTGGTGGGGAGTTATAATTCTCATAAGTAAGTTTTGTGTGTGTGTGTGTGTGTGTGTGTGTGTGTGTGTGTGTGTGTTTTAAGTATGTGTTTATGAGGTGGGAGTGGTAATTGGTCACCAAATGTTGGCCCGACTAGGCTTTGACTAATAGTTTTTTTCAAAGGCTCAGGGAGTATTGAAATTGGACTAACACATGCCTGGTGGAAAAGACCAAAGAAGAGAGTCTCTTTTTTTACTGAGAAATACAATATGTTATAGTTAAAATTTGAGTGTTTAGAGAGGCTTAAAAAGTAAGGCAATAAACAGGGCAAGATACAGAAGATTTTGAAATTGGAGGGTACTATTGAACTCAACTTTTAATTGCTTAATTGAAGCCATGAAATTTAAAAAAAATTATTTTAAAGCAAGACTGATTTTTATTGTACTTGGATTAAGAGAAAATGTGAAGAATCAGGAGGCAAAGTTCTATTTCCTTAATAAGTGGGTCAGTTATTTGCCTTAAGTAAAAATGTCACTGAATTTGTGTGGGGTCATAGGCTTTAAGAGTCAGGAGGGATCATCTGATTCAAGGCTTCATAAACTTTTTTGTTTATGACCTCACAGAGAATCTTTTATATGTCATGAGATACCCCAGACATGCACAAGCACATACATTTTATACACAAATTCAAGAAGTTCAGAGGTACTTGAATTGTATCCATGGATCCTAAGTAAAGATCCTTAATCTAGCCTTATTTTAGTGTTGTTACATAATGTATTTTAATTAAAAAGCTTTTGTTGATAATTATCATTCCAACATAACTAGTTGTGATTGTTTTAATAAGGGTATGACTATTGGGTCTGAGCTTCATGATAAATGTCATTTTGAGAAGCTAATGAAATGTTGAGTGTGTTATTTGGTAGTGTCAGGAAAAATGGTACAGAAATGACTTGGCTGGTAGTTATCAAAAATCCTACTGGAACGTCCTGTTCTTAATTTTCTCATTCCCCTAGCCACCCAGGCAAGCAGCCACAATTTATCCCTGTCTATGATGATGGAATTTTACTTGTCAGGGATATATGGATGGACACACTTAAATCCTTTGATTGCTATTCTATTGATATTTCCAGGATCCTTCTACTTTTATCAGTTTTATTAGAGAAATAGTATGACCAAGCAAATGCCCAGCAAGGTCAGTTTACTCCAGTGATTGCACTTTACATCTAGGAGCATTTGGAATACACTCTTTTTTACCAAGGTCAACCTTAAACACTGTCAGCATGTTCAGTTATTTATACGCTGCAGTTCTGGAAGGACTGGAAAACACTTATCTTCTTTTTCTTCATCCTCTTAAGGTATCAACATTGGGAATGCTGCCCACTTAATTCATTTAAAAAACAGTGGTTCGTGATCATTTTTAGATCAGTAGTACACTTTGGGCAAAAGACCTTGTTGGGATTACAGAATATGGCTCCTAACCTTTAAAAATGAGCAAACTAGGGCCGGCCGAGTGGCGCGTTGGTGAAGAGTTGGCTTTGCGACGCCAGCTCTGAGCAGCAGGGCCCCGGTTCGGATCCCACATGAGGGCCAGTGACACTGCCCTCTACAGCTTAGATGGTGAACAACAGCTCGACCTGGAGCTGGGCTGTCGTGAGTCGCCAGCAATGACATAGGCTGCAGGCCCTGCTGCAGTGGGCTGCCATAAGCTACCGTGTGTAGCCAGCAACCAGCGTGAGCGGCCAGCAGCTGGTGTGAGCTGCCAGGAGCCGCCGTGAGCGGCCGTCCAGAGGCCAGCAACCGATCTGCCTCAGCTGGGAAGAGCATAATGATCACAATACCAACATGGGCTAGTGAAGCGATGTCCTCCACAACTAGACTGAAAAACAAAAGGACAGCAACTTGTCTGTTCCCCTCCGCCAATTCTCCAAATTAAAAAAAAAAAAATCTTAAAAAAAATAAAAAAATAAAATTGAACAAACTGAGAGGCAGAGATCATGTGACTTGTCCAAGTTGACGACAGCCTGGATTAGAGCCCACATTTCCAAATCCAAGCCTAGTTGTGCCTTTTCGACTCTTTTTTGTGGTTGAGCTTATAACTGATAGGTGAATTGAAGGGTCTCTGTGTGTGTGTGTGTGTGTGTGTGTGTGTGTGTGTTAGTGCTTATGTGACTTAAGAAAACCTTTGCTCCACTAAGGTCATGAAAATAGTCTCTGTACTAGAAACTTTATAGTTTTGCCTTTTACATTTAGAAATTTAGCCTCTCTAAAATTGATTTTTGTGTTTCATGTGAGAAAGGGATTCCATATCATTTTTTTCCATATGGATTTCCAATGCCCCCCAGCATCATCTATTGGAAGAATATGTATTCCCCATTGATCTACAGTGCTTGCTCCATCATAAATCATGTCCTTAAGTGCATTGGTCTGTTTCTGAACTCATTATTCTATTGTATTTATCTATTTAGCTATCCCTATATCAGTACGATACAACCTTACTCAACGTAGCTTTATAATAAGCCTTGCTATATGATAATTAAATTCCCATACCTTGTTGTATTTCTTCAAGAGTGTCTTAGCTATTTGTGACTTTTTATACCTTCATAAAAATTTTATAATTTGTCAAGTTCAGCAAAAACAACCTAAAGGCAAACAATAATAAATCTATTGGGGTTCAAGTTAATTATTGATAAAAATTAGTTATTTAAAAATATTTGTTTTTGAATATGTAAGACATGCAATACAGTACAAAATTCAAAAGTACAAAAATATATATAGTGAAAAATCTCTCTCTCACTCATCTTCTTACCATTCAGTTTCCCTCTCCGCAGGCCACCACTTGTTCTTGATTATTTTAAGTTAGATTCTATAAGGAGTTTTTTTAGAACCCATTTAGAAGACACCTTCCATGGATTAAATACTAAAATTTGAGGACCTTTGGCTGTGGAAGATTTTTTTTTTTAATGTTAATTGAGGTGTAATGAAAGAGTATTCTTTTGAGCCAGATCATTTAATAAGCACTTGATGCTTAGACAAATCTTCTATATGCTAGAGTTTTTTAGCCCCCTTGGTCTTGGGCTTTCTTATATTTCCTGTCTGTACTTTCTTCCTAAGTGATTTCATGTATTCCCTTGACTTTGAAATATCTATGTGCTGATGACTCTTAATGTGCCAGTGATCTCCAACTCATCCTTTTACTCTGACTTCTAGATTTTTTATATTTAACTTGCTGTTCACTTGAATGTTGCCTTAGTGACCTCAAACTTAATATATCAAAAATAGAAATCTTGATTTTTATTTTTTTTGTGTGGTCTTCTTAGTCCAATAAATGGTAACACCATTAACCTAGTTACTGAAGCCTCAAACCTGGGATCATCCTTGACTCATCATTTTTCTTTGCCCTGATATCCAGTCCGTCATCAGATTCTATCTTTTACTTCGAAAATATATCTCAAATTCATTCACTTTTCTCTACCTCCATTGTCATCAACTTACTATAAATTATTATAATTTATTTTTATTTATAATACTTTTTATTTATTTATTTTATTTATTTATTTTTTCAGCTGAGCCATCCTGCCACCTGTTGGCAGCTCAACGGCTGCTTAGCTCAGGTCAGGCA
>NW_017731378.1:3337853-3338717 GCF_001890085.2 Hipposideros armiger
GTCCCCATTAAATCCAATTTCCATACAGAAGGTAGAGTGATGTTTTAAAAAAAAACCTAAATTTAAAACTTTTCAATATCTTTCCTTTGCACTTAGGTCGTACATGATAAGACTTTGACTTTTGTTCTGCCAGGCAGATCTGGTCCTTTCCTACCTACCTCTTTCACTATCTAGTGCTAATACTTCCTCTCCAGTTATGTTCTAATTACCTTGGCCTTTTGCCAAACTCATTTTAAGACCACTGGAAGGCCCTTTCTCTTACTGTTTTCTCTGACCCTGGCTTTTTTTTTTCTTTTTTTTTTTAAGATTTTTATTGGGGAATTGGGGGGATGGGAACAGCGCTGGGGAATTGTGGGAAGGGAAACAGACAAGTTGCTGTCGTTTTGTTCTTCAGTCTAGTTGTGGAGGACCTTGCTTCACTGGCCCAAGTTGGCACCATCATTGCGCTCTTCCCAGGTGAGGCAGATCAGTTGCCGGCTTCTGGAAGGCCGCTCACGGAGGCTGCTGGCCGCTCACGCTGGCTGCGGGCTACACACAGTAGCCCATGGTAACCCACTACAGCAGGGGCTACAGCCTAGCCGTTACCAGTGACTCGTGGCAGCCCAGCTCCAGGTTGAGCTGTTGTTCAGCATCTTAGCTGTAGATGGCAGTGTCACTGGCCTTCATATGTGGGATCCAAACCGGGGCTCTCTGGTATCCCAAGCCAGCTCTTAACCATCGTGTCACTCGGCTGGCCCTGACCCTGGCCTTTTAACTTGAATCCGTCTTCTGTCTTTTGTATCTCAGTTCAAAATCACTTCCTTAAAGACTACCCTATCTAAAGTAAATGCTCCTCCTTGCATTTTCTGTTATTTCTACTAGAAA
>NW_017731378.1:3342052-3342941 GCF_001890085.2 Hipposideros armiger
GGAAGAGCACAATGATAATACCAACATGGGCCAGTGAAGCAACATCCTCCACAACTAGACTGAAGAACAAAAAGGACAGCAACTTCTCTGTTCCCCTTCCCTGATTCCCCAACGTTGTTCCCCTCCCCCAATTCCCCAATAAAATCTTTAAAAAAAAACCCAACGATTAATATACTATCCAACAGTCTTCTAATTTTTTGGTCCCAAGCAGCTTCCAAATATTTTCAAGTGGTCACATCACTTATAGTTCATTAATTTTATAGTTTCAAGGTCATGTGGGTAATTCAAATGTGTATTTTGATGCTTGTGTGAAAAGAGGTAAAATAAATGCTTCTGCATCATATTTAGAAATTTTACTCTTGAAAATTAAAATTTTTATAAGAACTTTGCCTAAAGAACTTTTCCTGAAACTAGTCTTTATACAGTCGTTCATATAATTTCTTGATATAGCATACAATCTGATTTATTTTTTTAAACAACCTATAGAGTTTATTATTTATCCCATATGGTAACCACTGCTCCTGCTGTGGTTATACAAGGCTTGAAACAGTGTCATTTGAAGCCCTTGGACTGTATTTTTGGATTAGAAAAAGTCTTCCTTTGGAATACTTGGTTCATAAGTGACATTTGACATCCAATATCAGATCAAATGAGGGAACCAGGTCAATCTATGTCATAAAAATTAGAAAACATTAATTTCTTTTTTTAACTAAAGTAATTTGAATAGAAGTTAATTTTTCCCCTGCACCCAATAGGATCATCTTGCCTCCCTCCTGGCACGTGGACACCCCTCTTTGGAAGATGCATTGTGGCAGAATTGAGTTCTTTGTCTTTCTTTAGATTCTCTTCAAATTTCATATATCATTGAAAGGCACTTGAATGAGAAAAT
>NW_017731378.1:3346431-3353660 GCF_001890085.2 Hipposideros armiger
TTTTTTAATTGGGTTGTTTGTCATGTTGTTGAGTTGTAAAACTTCTTTATATATTCTGGATACGAGACTTAATCAGATATATGATTTGCAAAACAATATGTATCTAACTTATTCCAGTCTTCCTTGAGATAATATTTTACTTCATATATAATGTATTTCCATTTCCTCCTTCTGTCTTTGTGTTATTTTCATGTTTTGTTTTCAAATATATTATGAATATCGTAACTCATTATTTTTGCTTAAACTGTTTATTTTAAAATAAATTTAAAATGAGAAATAATTTAAAAATATTTACCCACATATTTATATTTCTGGCATATTTTTGTGTACATTATCTCTATTATAATTTAAAAAATATATTTGGAAATATATTTTCCAAGCTTCCTCCCAAACCCCTCCCCCTGATTTTTTTTTAATGGAATACCAAGTATACATATGTTGGACCACTTGATTATTTCCTAATGATGCATTGTTCAGTTTTTCCAGTCTTTTTTTCTTAGCACTTTATTTTGCATATTGCTATTTCTTCAAGTTGACTGATCTTCTGTAGTGTTTAATCAGCTGTTAATCCCATGTCATGAAATTATCATTTCAGACTGTATTTTTCTTTTCTGGAAGTTTTATTTCATTTATTTTTTTATATCCTACAGTTCTCTTCACTATGTTCATGTTACAATAGCTATTTTTAATGCTTTGGTCTGCTAATTTCATCATCTCTGTCATTTCTGGATCTGCTTCTATTGACTGATACTCTATGGTTCTCATTTTACTGCTTTTTGTTTTTAGACTTTATTGGGGAATTGGGGGAGGGGAGCAGTGTTGGGGAATTGGGGAAGGGAAACAGCCAAGTTGTTGTTCTTCAGTCTTCATTGTGGGGGGTGCCAGTCACCTTCTGGCTTCCCATCGGCAGCTTGTGGCCTTTAAGCTCAAGGTGCTGTGTTCAATCTTAGTTACGGGTGGGCATAGCCACCATCCCATGTAGGAGTCAAACCCGGCAGCCTTGTTGTTAAGAGCACACGCTCTATCCACTGAGCCATCCAGGCGGCAGCTTAGCTCAAGGTGCCAAGTTCAGTCTTAGTTGTGGGTGGGTGTAGCCCATCATCTAACAGGCAGTCTTGTTGTTACACCTGCTGAGCTATCCTGCCACCTGTTGGCAGCTCAGCAACAGCTCAGCTCGGGCACAGTGTCACTGGCCCATGAACCGGTGGCCCTGTTGCTCAGAGTTTACTCTCTTAAGCCAACTCAATCAACTGAGCCACTCGGCCGGCCCACATTTTACTGCTTTTTATCTAGTAATTTTAGATTTAGACATTGTAAATATTACATTATTCAATATTTATTGGGTTGTCAGAAAAGTCATGATGCATTTTTGCAATGAAAAACATAGAAAAAATACATCATGACTTTTCCAACAATCCAATATATTTTATTGTCTTTTAAAAAGAATGAGTTTATTTCAGCCAGCAGTTAAGTTTCTTGCAGATCAGCTTGATGCTGTTGTAGCTTGATTTTAGGCTTTATTTGTATAGGTTTAGTGTAACCTTTATGCTAGTGTAGTTTATCCCTACAAGTGAAATGTGAGCTTTCTGGTGCTCTTACTGAATGTCACAAGTGTTAAATTAGGCCTCCGCAAACTGGCTGGTCAGAATAGACAAGTTCCCCAGCTCTTTGTGGATTCTAGGTGTTGTTGAGCTTATAGCACCCTCATAGTTCTTTGCCTTTGTAGAGTTTTACCCTATGCAAACAGGACTTAGTGTTCAGGAACAGACTTAAGGGGTCTCCTGTTCAGATATCTGGAACTTTTATCTGCATCGTTTGTTCTCCAATACTTTGCCTCACCAATTCTAGTCTCTTTATCCTCCCTGAATTCTCTTCTCTGGTCCCTCAATAAGTGGTCCCATTTTGCACTGTTTGGATTCCTCTTTCTCATGCCACAGACTGGACAATTCCTCAAGGTATAATACTAGGACAATTTTGAGGGTCATTCAGGATTTATAGTTGAGTGTTGCCTGGTGTCAGTGTCTTCAAATATATGTTGTGCATATTTTGTCCAGTTTTCTTGTCTATGTTAGGAGGGCATGTTTGATACCAGCTACTCACTTATGGTAGAAACTGAAGTCTACTGTTCTTCTTTTACTTAAATTTAATGTACTGGAATTCCTCACTTTGCATGGTTCTGATGTGCACAAATTTAAATTACTACAGTTTAGTTAAATACCAACAGTGCCCCAAAACATGATTCAAATTTCAGTTACCATAGTATATTAACTGTGAGTAATTTTTGTAAAGTATACTTCATTGCTAACTCTCCAGTCAGCAAATCACTATGTGAAAAACAGATGCATATCATGATTAGTCACTTTTTTTCAGAGTCTGTTGATCAGTCACTGCACATCTTTTATTAAGTTTATGCACAGAAAACATGGTGTGTAGTATTAAGTACATGTGATAGATGAAGCCAAGTAAAGTGATAATACTTTAATTGAAATTTGAGTTGAGGGTAAACGGAGTCATAGAAGAAATAGCTGACCATAGAAAGGTTGATACTGACACCATTTGATAGATTCTAGATATGCAGCAGAGATTAGTGAAGGTGAATTTTTTAACACTAATGAGGAAAGTGGTTATAACAAAAAAGGTGAAGATGTCCCAGAGGAAAAACTTCACATTAAAGGCAAAAAACTTTACAAATCTTAAAGATATTTCACAACATCGAAAGTGCAAATGATAAAGATGATTCAAACTTAGAATGACAGTTCGCCAAGGCACAGAAACAATGCTTGCTTTGTTAGTTTGTAGAGATACTTAACTCTGTGGCTTGATGATTTTCATCAGTTTTTGAAAAATTTTAGTAATCTCTTTAAGGGTTGCTTTTGGCCCATTTTCTCTATCTTTTTCCTAGTAGGAGTTCAAATACACATATGTTTACTTTCCACTGTGTCACTTTTATCTTTTACATTCTTTTCACTACTTTTGTATCCTTTCATCCGTTTTTAATCCAGTGATTTTCTACTGACCTATCTTCCTGTTCACTAATTCTTACTCTGTTTCTAACCTGCTCTTAAACCAATCTAAAGAAGCCTTAATTTCAGCTTTTGTATTTTTTTAATTACAAGATTTCCATGTTATATATTTTTTATTATAGATTTCAGTTTTTGTGTGTGGAACTCTTTACTTTTTCATCTATTTTCTTGAATATCTTAAACATCGTTATTTTAAATCCTGTGTCTAGGAATTCTAATACGTATCACTTTGGGGGCTTTTTAATGTTAAAATATACATTACATAAAATGTATCAACTTAATCATTTTAAGAGTACAGTTCAGTAGCTTTACATTCACATTGTTGTGCAACCATCTCCAGGACTTTTTCATCTTGTAAAACTGAAAATCTATCCTCATTATCCTCCTCATTCTTCTTGCCCCTGCTCCTCCCCACCCAGCCACTGGCAACCACCATTCTTTCTGAATCTTTCTTTCAGTACCTCGTATAAGTGGAATAATACAGTATTTGTCTTTTTTGTGTGTGTGGCTTATTTCATTTAACATAATATCTTCAAGGTTTATCCACATTGTAGCATATGTCAGAATTTCTTTTCCTTTTTAAGGCTGAATAATATTCCATTATATGTGTATACCATAGTTTATTTATCCATTCACCCATCAGTGGACACTTGGGTTAGTTCCACCTTTGCCTATTTGGAGATCTATTTATATTTTTTTTCTTTTCTGGTTTTTGGGTATTAGATCCCTTTTCCTTGAATTCTTTTTTTTTTTAAAGATTTTTATTGGGGAATTGGGGGAAGAGGAACAGACAGGTTGCTGTTGTTTTTGTTCTTCAGTCTAGTTGTGGAGGACGTTGCTTCACTGGCCCAAGTTGGCACCATCATTGNTATTGGTTTGTTTAAGTTGATTTTCATAAATAGACTCTTCACTTTAAACATTGCCCAATTTTGCATAACTAACCAAAATCTGTCCTTTCATATATGCATAGGGAAGAAACCTCTTTTAAAAGCAGAAAAAGGTGGGGGAAGAGAAGGGAGAACTAGAGATTTTTTTTTGTTTATTTATTTTGAAAAATATTGTAAAATACTCATCTCTTTCTACCCTTGTTTAGTAGTAGTAGGTCATATCTGACTCATGTGACTTAGATCAGACAAACTCAGGTTCAGATACCCAGCAGGGCAGGCCCTTCAGGAATTCTACCAGCAAGTTAGGTAACCTTTTATTTTGTAAAGGAGTTTGAAAATGAAAGCTGACCATATGTGCCTACATCCTGTTGTGCCTAGGTGTTGTAGTGCTCCTGGGATATAACAATGCATGGATTTGAAGCTCCCTTTCTCCTAACTTATTATAGAACAGGAGTTTTTAAGGCTAGTTTGTAAATCTGTAAAAACATTTCACTTTAAAATCTGATGCACTGATTTTTAGATTGGTGTCTAAAAGTGGGCAGTATCATCAGGTTGTACATTTGAGATTTACTAGTTTGTATCTTGGCTTGTGATACATTGGATTGTAAAATCGGGTACTTTATTTTCCTGAAAGAAAAAAATTATTAGGTATACATGCTTACATTACTCCCCATTTCACAATTTCTTGTCACATTTACTTGATTCAGAAATATTCATTTTGGATCCTCCTTGTGAATATATATCTCTTAATACTGATGTCCTGAGAGAAAGGAGAATTTCTTAGCTAACCTAAATAATAACCACACCACCACAGAAAATGTCCTCACAATGTACCAAGCAATCAGATAGCCAGTAAACCTTTTCTCCTGCTAAATTCCGTTAATTGGATTGGGAGGGTAGATGATATTCATTTTTGTTACTTACCAGGGAACATGACACTTGATCTTTGAAATGGTTATTTATTTCATATATTGTAGCTGCCAGTCAGCCAGCCATTTGCAAATAGTGAAGTAAACACACTGCTGAAAATGAGTTTCTTCTTTGCTGGCCTGTGGTGCCCAGGAAGTAATATGGTTCCATTTATTTATGTAGGCATTTATTCTCTTTGTAATGAGCAAGTAATTTTCTTTTCTCTACTCCTACACAAAAGTTAAATTAAGGAGTACCCAAGAGGGCTGGGATACTTGGTCTGCAGTCGTTGAAATACTGTTTGATATCAGGGGATCCTTTCATGAACGGAGTTTCCTTCTCAGCTAAGAGAGCTCCAGATAGCTCTCTTTTGAACTCGCTGTTGGAGCATGCACATCTGTAGAATGATCCAGAAGTCTAGTGTGAGGATTTGTCTCCTCTCCCCCGATCTCCCAATCAAAGAATTGTACTGTGTGGCTTCTTTTGCTCTTTTTGCCTGTGAAGTGAGGGACAAGATCTCTGATCGCTCATATGGCAATCATCTTGCCTTAATATGTGGATTCTTAACATGACACAGGCCTCTGTTGAGTCATAGCAACTGCTGTGAGCAAACATGTAAATCCACACTGCAGGGAGTAAAGGGGGGCAGTGTTGCAAATGCCTTTCATCAAAATGGAAGACTGCTTCAACTTCTATTTACTTCTGTAGTTACAACCAAGCTTTCTTTTCTTTCTTCCTTTCCCTTCTCCCCCACTCCCTTTTTCTCCCTTCCCTCACTGTCTCAGAAATACATAAATCCTAATCTTTCCAATGAGCACTGTGATCATTTGAAATTTGGGTAGAGGCCAACCCCACATCATCAAAAATTCTTGTGTAACCCCATGATTCCCAGGCCTCAGCTGGTGACCTAGTTATTTCAAATAATATTTAATGCAATAAATTCTAGGGCAATAAAAGAATTTGGACAGTTCCTTAGAGCTTATTGCAATGGGATTTGACTTGATTTTAATAAAATGAAATTCCAGTATAACCAAATAATTTCTTTGTGGCATGATTTAAAAGGTCTTTAAGTATAGGTACAGGAGATTAAGTTTATGAAACCTAGTCTGAGATAATTACAGTTTTACTCTTACCAAGTAAATGAGAACTTCAAAAATATAGGAATTCTCTTAACTTAGCATAAGGTGATTTTTAATAATGGAGCAAAGGAAATGTAAGTGAACATCCTTACTTTTTGTTCTGTTATGGGGAGAATAAAGAAACCACCTGGCTATATGCATAAATTTGTTTACTAAGTTGGTTGATTTCCTGTAGATGGGTATTAAAAATGACTTTTTTGGTACAGAAAACATGTGGCATGTAGGTGTTATGATGCCCTGCTGCCTGCTAATGCTGAATATTTTATGTGATTTTTTTTTAAAGAAAATTGTTCTTATTCTTTCAAATTCAACAGTCTTACAGTAAAATCGCCATAGACCAAATATTTAGAAATTGTTGATACAAATGAAAGAAAAACAAAACACAATTATTTGGTAATTAAGAAAACCAGAATGTCAATTTTTAAAAAATTGGTCAATCTTGTACTCTGGAGTTCTTATCTCAAGCCAATGACGTTAAGATCTTTTGTTTTCTGTACTGAAGCAGAATAGTGAAAATGTTTTTATAGAAAGTTATGGAAAAAAGTCTGTGTATTAATTTGCTTTGGGTCATTCTAGTCTCTCTGGTAAATTCATAATTAGGAAGGCCTTTTTAAGACTGTGTTCTAGTCTCACAGGTACGCAGCTACTCCATATCTGGTAAATCTAAATTCATATGTGAGGAGGTTATGTTTTTTTAAAGCATATTATTTACACAATTCACTGGAATGGCTCCTTTGGAAGTTGGGTGGCTCTCTTATGTAATTACGTACTTAGTAACCCTGCGCTACACAGCAGTAGAAATTCAAGTAAGAATAATTTACTGCTTATGCATAGTTATTAGAATTTTAAAGCATTTGTTGGTTCAAAATTCTAGTTTATCAGAGTGTGGTATTTGACTAATTGCATACTTGATAAATAATAATGAATAAAATTTATTTTAGAAAGCAGCCAAATTTGAATTTTAACCATTGTAAATAAGCATCAGGAGCTGCTTCCTCCTCTCCCCCTTCACCTTATTGTTTAAAGGGATTTCCATCCCTTTAGTCCAGATTTTGTGGTGAAACTAATAATTCTATAGACAAATCCATATTAGAACTGTTATAGATGGATGTCACAGAATTGAGGAATTATATTGCTGCAAGATACTGTTAGAAATATTTTAATCTACCCCATTTTACCAGTGAAGAAGCTGAGTTGCATAGAAATTAAGTGAACTGCTCAAGATCTTACAATTGGTTCCAGGACAAGTCTGCACGAGAACATCATGTCTT
>NW_017731378.1:3354563-3369800 GCF_001890085.2 Hipposideros armiger
TCTTTGTCTCCGAAGGTAATTCCAACACCTGTGTTAGTTAAGTATTGGCATCTGCTGATGTGAATTGAGATTTGCCCTCTCCCCCACCCCTTTTTGTATGTCAAGTAATATTTGGGCTGTATCCTGGACATTTTTAATATTGCAGGACTGAGTTTTGCTTAAATTGTAGTGAAAATGTCGATGTTTTTGTTTTATCAGCCTCTCAACCCAGTGGAGGTCAGCCTACAAGTTCAAATAGCCTGCTGTGGGGTTGTGGTTTCAATGTCTGTTGTATTTTTAAAGCTTTTGTAGTGCTATTGAAATCGGCTCCATGTGTATGCCACTGCCAGTGGCCAGTCTGGGATCTAGATGTCTCATTAGGTACTTTTGTTTTAGTGGTTGCTCTAGAGAGTACAGTATGCATTTAAAAATATTTATTGAGGTGAAATTTACATAACACAAAATTAACCATTTTAAAGTGAATGATTTAGTGGCATTTAGTACATTCACAGTTTTGTATAATCACCAACTCTTATCTAGCTACAAAATATTTCCGTCACTCCAAATAAAACTTATTTTTCCTTAAACAATTTCCCTCCAGTCTCCCCTCCTTTCAGGCCCTGGCAATCATCAATCTGCATTCACCTATTCTAGATATTTTGTATATAAATAGAATCATACAATATGTTACCTTTTGTGTATAGCTTCTTCCACTTAGTATGTTTTTGAGGTTCAACCATGCTGTAGCTTGTATCAGTACTTCATTAATTTTTATGGCTGAAAAATATTTTATTGTATGTATATACCACAGTTTGTTTATTTATTCATTTGTTGGTGAACATTTAGGCTGTTTCTACCTTTTGGTTGTTGTGAATAAGGCTGCTGTGAATGTGTGTAAATATATTTGTTTGAGTACCTGTTTTCAGTTCTTTTGGGAATATACCCAGGAGTGGAGTTGTTAGAAGTGGTCACATGGTAAACTCTATGTTTAACTTTTTGAGGAACTGCCAAGCTGTTTTCTATAATTGCTGAACCTTTTTATATTTCCACTAGGAATGTATGAGGGTTCCATTTTCTCCACATCCTTACCACAACTTATTTTCTGTTTTGATTTGCTCTTTTGAATTGTAGCTTCAAAAGCTTTTGAGACTGGATAGGACTTGGATGATGAAGCTCCTTTCAGTCTGTCTGGCTCTCCGGGCATACTTCTCTCCTGATATACCTGGTGGATCTGGTATTTCTTTTTAAATTGCTTTCCTAGTGGGTGTGAAGGGCACCTCCTTGTGCTTTTGATTTTCATTTCCTGAATAACTAATGAAATTGAGCACCCTTTTTACATGCTTGTTGTTCATTTGTGTGTCTTCTTTGGAGAATCGTTTATTCAAGTTTTATCCTCTTTTTTTTTTTTTTTTTTTTTTTTTANACAGGTATTAATGGTCACTTTCCCACAGCTCATAATCATGATGGTATTGGTATCTTTTGCTTGGGGGGGATCTGTAAAAAAATCAGTCACTAATGGTAGACAGTCTCTAGATTTCAGCAGGTATCAGGGTCTTTTTTTTTTTTTTTAAAGTGTTGTTTGTTTTTGTGTGATGAAAGTCCCTATCAAAATAACTTTTCTCTTAAAAGATTTTAAAATTGGGTATCATGTTATTTAAATAAATTCTTATATAAACTCTATTATTTACTTTCTTCATGGGGAAATCCAGTGTCCTTAAGAATACAATCCTAAAGTAAAGTTGTTACATATTGGAGAAAGGCAGAATGATTGTGTTGTTATGGCAACTCAAAGGGGGAAAATGAAAACACAGATAAACCGCATCCTGTTGTCATAGCAACCATAGTTGTGAAAATGATTAAAGCTGGTCTAGAAAGGATGTATTGCAGCTTTAGTCCATTGAAAGTAAATAGTGTAAGAAAAGACAGGGAGAATTGGTTTTAGACAAAAGTTAAATCCCTCTGGTGCCACAAGTTGCTAGTACCGCTGCATATAGACAGATCTCTGTCCTTTCTAATTATATTTCAACTCAGTTTTATTGCCTCAGATCATAATGATGGTATGAAGGAAAGATGAATGTAATAACTACATGAAAAGCTTGTGAATACAGATTTTTTTGGTAGCAAATTTAGAAATAAATTGAAGTTACAAAATTTTGTTACTGAAAATGGCTTTAAAAGAACAGTAGAATGTTTTTCCTTTTTTCCTCTCTTCCCTGCTGCCCCCCATTTCTCACCCAGTGCTTTATTGTCATTCTTTCCATAACCTCTTTCTGTATCATTTTAGTCTTAAGTGTTGAACTGCAGCTTAAACACCTAATGTCATGGCAGTTTGTGAAAGCATCAAGTGCAGCATTATGATTGCAGATGAGCAGATGGATTTGATGATAAATGATAAGCATCCAGTAGGTGTGAAGAAATTTATTTTAGCTGTATCATTTAAACTTTCTCTGTAATCAAGCCTTCTTAGGTGTACTTTTAAATGCCATTATTTTGTTCCCAACTTCTCCTTGCCCACCATAGCAAAATATTTCATCGCAGTGGAGTGGAGACATGTTAGGAATAAACCTGATGAAAGCCGTGCTCTTTGTTCAGCATCTGGCTGCTTGCACAGGTTTTTGTGGTAATGGAATCGGCAGCTCTGTATTAGAGTATTGATCTGCTGCTTGGTAGGTACTGTGGAAAAGAAGTATGTGAGTAACAATGTATGAAAGTGGTTTAAGAGCAGCTTATGTTACAAATGAGGTCCAGGAAGATGGAGTTCTGCAAGACTACACACATGCTATAAATATCCATAAAACTGAGGGGTTTACCTAAAAACTGTGGTGTTGAAATTCCCACATTTTCTTCCACATTTAATTACAAATAGCTGATCACTACCAGAGCACGAGTGCACTAATGCCATCACCCTTTTNTTTTAAGCTGAGCCATCCTGCCACCTTTTGGCAGCTCAGCGGCTGCTCAGCTCGGGCCGGGAATCGAACTGCTGTTGCTCAGAGCTCAAGCTCTTGAGCGAGCTCTTAACCAACTGAGCCACTCGGCCGGCCCTTATTCATCTTTTATAGTTATCTTTTTCTGCATGAAATTAGTCCGATAACAATTACCACATCATAACGAAAGCAAAATCCCAGTATATGTTTTCATTAATTAATTTTTCATATTATTTTTAAACATTCCCAAGCTTACAAAAAAGTTGCAAGTAAAATGCAGATAACGTTTTTCCATAAATCATTTGAGACTAAGTTGCTCCATGATGTCTCATCACTCTTGAATTCTTTGATGTGTATTTCTTAGAAACAAGCACAAACTCCTACATAACCCAATAACAGCCATCAAAATAAGGAAATTAATATTGATACGTGACCGCCAACTAATACATAGACCCCATTCAAGTTTTTCTAGCAATCCCCATAAATGACTTTTATAGCAAAAGGACCTAGTCCAGAATCACATGTTGCATTTAATTGTCATGTTTCATTAGTCCCCTTCAGTCTGGGACATTTCTTCAGCCTTTCTTTGACTTTCATGACATTGACATTTTTGAGGATTATAGGCCAGTGATTTTGTAGATGGTTTTTCAGTTTTGGTTTTTCTGATGTATCTTTGGCAGGAATATGACAGAGGTGATGCTGTGTTCTTTGTATTGCATTCTGTCAGGCACCATGTGATTTTAATTTCATTATTGGTGATATTAATGTTGATCACTTGATTAAGATGTTAGCCAGGTTTTTCCACTTTAAAGTTACTGTTTTCTCCTTTGTAATAAGTATTATGTGGGGAAATATTTTGAGACTATTTAAGCATCATATTCCTCAGAAAAAAACTTTCAGTTTATTCTTTATATCACTAATAGAGTCATGGTTTTCTATTTTATTCAGTGGCTTATTGTGTGTTATCTTTTGCTGCATACCAAAATACCACAAATTTAGTGGCTTATAACAACATACAAAACATATTTGTTATCTCAGTGCCTTTGGGTCAGGAGTCTGGGCATGGCTAGGAGTCTGAGTCTGCTTCAAGTTCTCTCACAAGGCTGTCTGTAATCTAGGTGCTGGCTAGGGCTGAGGTCTCATTTGAAGGTTTGACTGGGTAAAGATCCACTTCCAAGTTTACGTGATTTTTTGCAGAATTCCTTTCCCTCAAGGGCTGTTGTTGGACTGAGAGCCTTGATTCCTAGCTGGCTGTTGGTTGGAGACTACCCTTACTTCCTCGCCACATGGACATCTCTCGTATGACTGCTTGCTTCATAAAAGCATGCAAGACAAGGCAACAGAGTCTCTTAGCAAGATGGAAGTCATAATCTCATAGAAGCCAGGTACTAGGGTATTCCACACTCAAGGAGATGGGATTGCACAAGGGTCATGAATACCAGGAGCTGGGGATCACTAAGGGGACATGTTAGAGTTTGCCTGCCACAATTATAATCCATTATTTATTTTTTTATTTTGATGTTCAGTTTGTCCTAAATTTAGCCTGTGAGAGCCTTTCACGTTGACCCATGTGTCCTCTTGCCATGTCTGCAGCATTCTTTGAGTACCTCAAGAAGATAGTCTAAGCTCATCTTCAATTTTCCCTGCCTAAGCCCTGGAATCAGCCATTGTTCTAAGGAACTCTGGTACTTTTGCTGAAGAGTGATATTAGAATCATGAAATGTACTCATTGCTATTATGAGGTTGCTGTTACTGGGTCCTCTCATTGATAGAAGTGTATTTGGGTATATGTGTGTCTATCATTTACCTAGAGATTTGTCTCTATGTATACTGTCAACTTTGAGTTCACAACACCTTCAGTCCTAGTTCAGCAGCATAGTATTCGTTCCAGTAGTCTTCTTTCTGTATTTCTAAGTCTTCTTTGATATAATAAACTTTGTTCTTACTATCCTCAATATTTGATCTCTGCCCCCTTATTTAATCAGTCTTCCTATATCACTCATCTCCTGTTGCTGACACAGCTCTTTTCATTTCCCGCCTCACTCTGCATGGATGCCCTCCTCACCCTTTTGGGATCTATATGCACTAGGCTGCCCCTTCCACCCTCAGTGCGGGGCCACCGCCTCTTCCTCCTGCTCGCCCCACTGGGTCTGAAACTCAGTGTTGGGCCACTGTCCCTCCATTCCACACTCAGTGAATGTCTTCTGCCCACTTAGGGAACCCTCACTGCTCTGACCTCCTGCACTGCTCTGCCCCATGACATGGACTCCCTCCCTCATCATTCTGCCCATGGCCACTCTAGTCCCCGATGTGGGGGCCTTCCTCACTCCACCAGGGCTGTAGCATTCCATGCCAGGCCACCCTCCCATGCAGAGTTTTTCCCTTACTCTGCTTGGGCTCTGAAACTATGGCAGGCCTCTTCCCCTCAGGGACACCTTTCTCACACCACTTAAACTCCTAAAGCTGGCATTGGGCCACTGTGGCCACGTTTGCCACTCACCTTGATGCCTACTTAGCCTTTACCCAAAGGCTGTTGAACTGAATTGTACAGGTAGGGAAGGAGATGAGGGAAGAGGAATCAAATTTTATTTTTAAAAACCAAAACCTCACTAGTATTTTTACAGCAAATGCCTTTATCCTGGTGGATTACAATTTATACAGAAGTCAGTGATTTCCACATCTTTGTAATCCTTACAGGTATATACCCAAGCTTTTATGCCATATTCTTACCCGCATACTAGAGGTTTATTATTACAGCAAATTCATGATTTCTGAGCTTGTCTAACCCCTTCTCCCCCAGTAGTTTTCAATTTACCTGTGTCTGCTAACGTCACCACTGTTCTTCAAGGCGTCCCAAGTTTCAACCTTGGAATTATTTCTGACTTATCCTCTTTCTTTCCTTACAGTCAGTCATTAACAGGCCTTTTGATGTACGTTTGCCTTCGCCATGGCCATTACTTTGATGATTACAACAGCCCCTTGGGTGGGACTCCTGTTCTCTAGTTTCTGTAGTCGGCCCAGTGTCCCTTACCACTTTTGCTTCCATGTTTCTTAATAAATGAGGTGACTCCATGTCTGACTTTCAAGTGCCATTTTTGTGTGACACTATCCTAGGTAGTTGTCTAGTTTTGAATCCTATATTTATTGCTTGCTAGGTACCCATGAACTTTTGGTAATTTATTTAACCACTCTGGATCTTATTTACCTTACTAGATTATTCTACAGGTGGGTAAAATAATGAATTGTGAAAGCTTCATCTAACACACGGACCTTCCAGCCTAGTAAGATTGGTTACAGGAAAGGAACCAATGTTATTTTATCAGTATTCTATTTCAAAAGCAAAAAAGGCTTCCTTTCCTCTTTTCAGTATTAGCTTTCACAGATCTCTTACCATTAAGTACACATTTATTGAGTATCTACTATCACCAGATACTGGAGATTTTTTTTCAAAAAAAGGTAAGAGATGACTCATATCTCTGAGGAATATAGTCTGATAGAGGAGGCAAATACACAATTGATTTACAGTAACATGTGCTACACAATAAATTTAAGCCCTGTGTCTGAAATTTTTTAAAAATTAGAAATTTTAACTAAACTTATGTAGCAGCTATTATCTAATACAATTTAACATGTTATAGTGTTTTTCCTTGTAGTTACTATTTGTGTTAGTTCATTTATCTCCCTAAAATAAAGTGTAAACTACTTGAGAACAGATCTTTATACTGAGTCTGCATTTTGGGAGACGAACACATTGGGGTCTTATTTTTGCCATCGCCATTTAGTCACTAACTTTTCTAAACTTGAGTTTCCTCTCCTATTAAAGTGAAAATAGTAATAGTTCTTTGACAGAGTTGTAATGATTAAATGAAATAATGTATTTAGAGGATCTAGCACAATACCTGTCAAACAATTTATGCCTGATCAATTTTGGTTCTCCTCTCCTTGTACTCTACCTGTGACCATTCTGGTAATGCACAATAAATATTTGATTGATGGATAGATTTATTGATTCCATGGTCTACAGATCATAATGTCTTCCCAGAACATTTTGAAATGCAAATGGCATTCATGGAAGCCTGCTCTTGGTAGTAATGTCACTTTACGTTTTTTTCTTTTGCACTTGAGGTTTTTAGATCTCTTATTTTAAGTTTACCACAACCTTGTGCAATGAGGGTGGGCAGATATGATTATCCTGTGTGATAGGGGTGAGTTTCATTTTTAAAGTAAGCAATCACTGAATTCATATAGGTAGAGTCTGAATGTGTTACACGGCCTATGGAATACTGTAGTTTTCTTGGCCTGAATTTTTTACTTGATATAGTAGTGAAAAGGGAATTCTTCTATTCCATGGCTTAAGGGATACATAGATACATAAACTCTCAATGCAGCAATCTTTTTATTGTTGATTATTATAGCTTCTATTACTCCAAGAAGTTGACCAACAGGGACCTGAGTTGAGGAGATTTTGTCATTCAGCTTTCATATAGTAAATGCTGAGGCCAGCCCTTTGCCTGCAGGGCCCTTCATCAGTGAAGAGGAACTGTGACTTTTCTCCAGGCAGCCAAGTATAGGGGGTGGAGTCATGGTTTTTAGAGCTCTCTGTGAAAATGAATTTGTGCTGTTGAACCTGATGGGTACTAGATACTATATTCTCCTTGAAGCACTGGAGGCCTTTTGTTGAACATTTCAATCTCTTTTTCTGATTCTTTCAAGTAGTAGAATACAAGTTCCATCATTTAAAAAAATGCTGTGTATGCATTTTAAAAGCTGGTAAACTCATTCAATTGGGTAACAAATTTCAGTTGTAATAAATTATTATGGTCTTCAACTTTCTTTGATTTTGCAAAGGAGAGTTAATTGGGGTGATGGTAAGTGGGAAATGAGCTGAAGAAACAAGTATATGCTATGTATGGCTGGATTTCTGTGGTTTGCAGGTACATGTATGATCCAAACTTTGTTGTAGCTTTTGAGATTGCATAGGAGAAACACTGAAGGACTTTGCAAGTTCTTTAACGGTTAGTTGAAGTTAAATATTCAAACGTGAGACTGTAGTTGATGGATTGCAGTTTAGCTTTTTTTAATTAAAAATATTTTTTTAAGTACAGAAAGAAAGCCTTGGGAATTTAAATATGATTTACAAGGAGAAGCAAACTTTTGCAGCCCAAACTTTAAGTAGAAAACTGTGTGTGTGTTTTTGGGTATTGTAAAGGGGATTGTTTATTAAATGTTGAAGGACAGATAAAGTCTTCCATCTTTGTCAGAAACTGACCCATCAGGAAGGCCCCGAGTATATAGAATACATAAGATTAGTAATCAAAATGACACTCCTTTCCACATTTACTTACTGTCCAAATTTCCTTTGGTTTTCCCCTTCATTTAGAAAATGCTTCTAAATGTGAAGATAGAAGGGAAAATTGGTAGAAGTTATAGACTATCCCATTAATTTTGTAATTATATATAATTTCCTCAATGTTTTTAAGTGGCATTTACCAGTATGGGTAAGATTAATTGTTACAATACAAACCAATTTGAAAATTGGTTTTTAAATTGAGCTATAATATATAAAATCTTATGGTAATGTGCAGATCTGACTATATTCAAGTGCAGATTTCATACCCACACCAATTGTCTTGTAATAATCGGAAATGCATCCTCTGTGTGGTGTTTGCAAGTTAATGCTATTTTAGAAATCACACCAGTATATCTAGTGGCTTTCCTGTGTGCATGTGGCTCATTATTGATTATAATTTTCTTTTGGAATTTTAGTTTAAGGGGATGGGGTAAGCCTTTTCAAATTATTAGTTGTTAGGAGCTTTGATGGAAGATAGGAATGAGTGAATGAGCAAGTGCATTAGAATGAATTACAGTAAGGAAAGTCAGATAATAATTAAGCAAGTACATACTGCAAAAGTAACATGGGATCTAATATAAAATGAAGGAGACAAACATTCAAAAGAGGAATGCCTTAAAAACTTACCAAGGGACATTCACAAATACAAATAAATATGCCTATTTGAATTAAAAAGGAGATCATTCAGGTGGCTTCAGTATGGCTAAAAGTGTTTGAGCCATCTTCCTCTTGAGAAGGGAAAGGGGAGAAATGACAAACTTTCTTCCAGTGCCTACTCCATTTTCTTCCACTATTTCCTTTTTCCTCTGCTGTATTTTCATTCTCCCTTTTTGTTTTCTCTTACTTCTTCCTCTCCCACTTTTCTCAAATTCAGTCCTTCCTTCAGAATGAGACTTTCTTCTACCCAGAATACACGGAACCAATTGCTTAGTAATGTACAGGTTCTCTCATTAACAATGAGATAAACTCATTAACAAGAAGTTTCTTTTATGTTAAGGATTTTTAATATAGAAGAATTTAAGGTTGAGGATCCTCACTAAAATGTAAAAGATTTTTGTCTCTTGTTCATTGTTCTATCCCTAGTTCCTAGAACAGTTCCTGGTACAGGGAAAATGCTCAATAAATACTTGTTGAAAAACATGACTCAAACATTAGACTTAGAAATTTTAAACATCATGTACTTACAAAAACTATTTTAGTGAAGACCAGATGCTTCCAGTGTAGAGTAGTGATATGAGTAGAATAGTGGTTCTCACTGGGAAAGAAACTTTTTTTTTAATCCTGCTCTTCCTTATTCTCTTTTCCCTGCTGCCTTCTCATAATATGAGAATCTCTGCTACTGAGAACCACTGGATGAGACTGAAATTTGTATAAATAGTTCTAAGACGATACAGAGATAAATGGTAGATGTACATTTGCAATGTGAAAGGGAGAAGGAAATTACAAGTCAAAGGTATGTGGGTAAAATGGGTATTTGAAAAAAATATCAAGGTAGTTAATTAGAGTGCTAGGCTATTTGGAAGGACAGAGAAGGTGAGTTAATGTAGGCAGTGGGGAAAGGTCAGATTAATACAGTACTTGGATTTCATGCAATAGATATAGGGAGCTCTTATGCATTATTGAATATGGTGACATGCTAAAGTGAACACAAGTATTCTATTTAGCTGCTGTTTGTAACATGGATTGTAGCTTGAGGTGAAGAAACACTGGAAACAGTGAACCAGGTTAGGAGATTGTGTAGGAGTTCAAAGCGATCTAGCTGTTTTGGTTAGTATGTTATCCAGTGATGCCTTTAGCAGATACCCTTTTTTGAAGTCTGCTGTCTCCACTTTATGACCTAGAGATGGATGGAGGCAGGAAAAAGAGTTCCACACTAAAAAGCAATAGGCCAAGATTCTAGTTCCTACTTCTCTGCTTTTCTAAATTCATGATCATGGAGAAATACTTAATTTATCCGGGGCATCAATCACCTTAACTATAAAATGAGCAAATAATGATCTGAAAGCAGGGGTCTACACCAGATCATTTTCTGGAATCCTTTGCAGGATACTAACCTTATGTCAGTAATAGATAGTGTGAAAAATGAATACCATATTTTGTTTCCTAATATTCTTTTTATTGTATTAATTTTTTATTAGTTTCAGGTGTACAGAACAATGTACTATTTAGACATTTCACCCCTCACAGTGATAACCCCTCTCCCCCAATCTTGCCCCTCTGACATCGTATAAAGCTGTTAAAATTCCATTGACTTTATTCCCTATGCTGCACTCCATACCTAACATTAATTCTTATAACTAAAGTGTTTTAAAAAGAAAAAAAAAGCCCCATAGTGATATTTAATATTTCCAAACTTATAATTTAAAATTCAGTATTATGTGCATTGACTGCAATATTTTAAGATATGTATTCCAGTTTTGATGTGCGCTGTGTTCAGGTGTTTCATTTTCTTAAGTATTATTAGACCTGTAATAGCACCCATGTTGATGGACAAAACTTCAGCCTGGGATACTTTTAGAGAAACTTGAAGACTATAAAAATTCTTCTAAAAGATAAAGTGTTTTAGAAAGCTATAGGAACAATAACACTAATATTGTTTAATTAGTATTTCTAGAAATCATAATTTCTACCTTTTTACACTCCTACAGAATACTATATATATATATATATATATATATATATATATTCACATTCACACATGCTTTTTTGTTTAGAAGGTTTTAATACCAGCAGCTTATTCGTTTCTTTTTTCCTTTTTCTCTTTCTCTCTCTTTTTTTTGATCTCCCCTTCTTTGTTGCTGTTTTCCCTTCTGTTTGGGTTGTTTCTTGGCCCCCCCCCCCCAAATCCCTCTGGAAAGATGAAGAGGCAGCTGCTAAGGTAACTACGCATTTTGGTTAATGAATAGCAGACTAACAAGGATACATAAAACATATGCAAACTATGTGCAAAGTTTATTGCTGTCAGAGCTGTAGGGGTAGAATACTTTTTCTTTTCTTTCTCCCCACCTTGTAAAAAAACATTAGCTTTCCTGTGGTATTTTGTTTTCTAATTTACCATTCCTAATATTGAAATGCTAAAATGAACTATTTCTTTTTCTGCTTAGTCTGCACAATATTTCATCCTGTGGTGAATTTATGGGAGATGAGTTGAGGTGCATGGAGGAAAGGAATTGATTAATTGAATTAAGAAGTGGCTTTCCTTTAGACTCATACATAGAACAGGGACAAAAAATTTTTACTAAATATTTGGGGGTTTTGGTCTGTAACCCCCCTCCCCTTGCTTTGTGTCCACTAGTGCCCCCTTTTGAGTCTCTCTGGGGTTAGAACTAGTAAGTAGTATGTATGTTTCTTGAAGATGTTTCTATCATAAAGGCCAGCTACAACTGGAATATTACATTAAGCTAAGCCTTGAAAATTCCTGTAACCTGTACCATCCTGTCTCATACTGTCCCATCTCATAGTTGTCCTCTCTCTGCAGTGCTCTATGCCCAGGTCTCTGTGGCTGGGCTGCTCCAGCCTGGCGGACAGCATGCCTTCGCTGCGATGCCTGTATAACCCAGGGACTGGCGCACTCACAGCTTTCCAGGTACTTTCTCTGTCTCTGTGGGTTATTTGTGGGCCTCAGTGTGTGTGTCTAATTCATTAGTGTGTCCCTCCTTCTTTTCCATTCTTTACTTATGTTCACTTTTTCTCCTTCATATTATTGCCTGTATTTCATGTCACTCAGTCCTCCTTTAATGATTAATTTTTGATGTAGATCCAGACTGATCCACTCTTGAGACATTTTTATTGTCATGATTGGTTTGCCAAAATTAACATAGCACAACTTGACTGTTGGTTTTTATATCTAGTAGAAGTATGATAGTGAATTTTAAAGTAATCTAACAAATAGCATTCAATATATAATGTTTGCTCTGGACCTACATAAAGACAATTAAGGTAATTAATTACTTACAGCTAGTTGCCTGAATACCTTCTTATGTTTTCTTATGATTACTAAAAATATATATGTATATGCAGAGGGTGTCAAAAAAATGAATACAAATTTTAAGACAGGAAAAACTATTAAAATTGTAACACTCAATATATACTGATAACAAAAGATGAATGCAAGTCACGTTTGACTTCTGCAATTACAAGAGGTGCTCAAAGTGGTTACGATCAGCATCCAGACACTTCTGATTACGGCAAACTACTGCGTGAGCAACGTTGACCAAAGTGTCCACTTGTATACATTTTTTGGCACCTCCGGTATATGTGTTTATATGTATATACATATATACAGATGGTACCTGAAAAATGTATACACATTTTAAGAAAGGAAAAAAACTATTAAAATTACGCTGATGGTAACCACTTTGAGCACCTCTTGTAATTGCAGACTTTTGTTATCGGTATGTATTGAGTGTTACAATTTTAATACAGTTTTTTCCTTTCTTAAAATGTGTATACATTTTTTTGGCACCCTCTGTATATAGTTATAAGAACAGTGTTTATTTACATATTGATGAACAGGTCTAGTTTCAAGGTGGAAAGGCCTTTAAGACCTTTCAGTACAGTATTCTGCTTGAGGCAATCCAGCTGGTCTTGCATGGACCAACAGATTCTAGTTCCCTTCAGCCTTTCTTAGAGGCCATTAAGGACAGTTCCAGGATGCGAGAGAAAACTAGAGAGGAAGAGATGGAAAATTTGTAAAAGAAAATGTAAGAAAGAGCTTTGTGCCCGTTGTTTACAGATTAGGGTACCATATATGATGATTTTCTTGGCAGCAGTGTTACCTATCCACCTCAGGTATTTGGAATTTGTGTTCAGCATTTGATGGTAATATACAACAAATTAGTTTTAAAATTTGTTTTTAATCTATGTAACTTGTATTTTATTTAGAAGACTTTCAAAGACAAGCTGTAAGCAAGCATCAGAATGCTTATGACTAAGTCTTAGTTGAAAGAGGGGAACTTAAGTATTATTCCACATTCCTGAATAGTGCTAACAATTTTATTTTAGTGATGATAATGCTGGATATTTCTAGATGTCCTTTGCAAAATATAATAAACTTCTTCGCTTCTCTTATGAGATACAATATAGCAAAGTGCATAGGCTTTAAAATTAGTTACATCAGTGCTTACATACTGCCTGTCATCAGTGGTGTGATCTTGAGCAAGGCATTTTACTCTAACCCTCATGTTTCTCATCTGTAAATGGAGAGTATAATAAGGACATGAAGTAAAGGGTTGCTGTTTTTATCATCTTCATCTTCATCATCATTAGCATTATTGCTGTTATTGTTAGAGAATATTGATACCCTGAGAGTATCAATTTATTTCAAATATCTTATATTTTTTACTGTATTATATTGATAAAGTTTCTACTCTAGGGACTTATAGTCTAGCCTATTGGTTTTCAACCTTTTTTTGGTTGCAGTGAGTTTAGCCAAACTGCAGAGTCTGAGAGAATAGTCCCTGCAAGACTGCCCTCACTTCAGACACCAGCTGTAAGTTTAGGAGCCCCTATGGCCATCCTCAGGTTTGATAATTCACAAGAACTCACTGAGAGCTATTATACTTATGGTTTATTACAGGAAGAGGATACAGATTAAAATTAGCCAAAAGAAGAGACACACAGGTTAGAATCTGAAGGGGTCCCAATGTAGAACTTCCTGTCATCCTCTCCCCATGGGGCTGTGGATGGTATTACTGCTTTCAGGCCACAGTATGTGACAATACATAGGGTATAGCCAACCACAGAAACTCACCCAAGCCCAGAGTTTTTATTGAGGCTCCATTAAAACTGCCCACATACTGACCTCAGTTTCTAGCCCCTCCTGTAGGTCACGCTAATGCTTTTAGTCTCAGTTTCCTCTCAGGATTGGAACTGATAAAGTGTGGCAGAAAGCCCCCATTACGAATCACTTTTCTCCAGTGGCCAAAGGCCCCAGGCAAACAAAGACACTCCTGTTAGGTAAGAAATCCCAGGGCCCTAGATACCACCTCCCAGTAGCCAAGGGCAAAGGCCAGCACTCTCTTTCCGCAAGGTTAATTTTTCACTACACAGGTGTCATGGACACTTTTGAGGATCTGATGAGAAAGAACTACTGATCTTGGGAAAATGCACATGACACACAGAAAAATTTTTATTTGATAGTTTTATACATATGATTATAAAATGTATATTCTTTTGTGAAATGAAAGAGCTATTAAATCACATAATCCCAAAAGTATAATCTCCCAAACTGGTAAATTCTATGAGAGAAATATGCAGGGAGCCATAAAAATATATAAAAGATGAACCTGATCTAACCTGAAGGTGGGGGTAAGGAAGATCAGGTAATCAATGTTTGAGGTAAGATCAGAACAATGAGATCTGAACTAGGCAAAAGGGAGGAGTGGGGAACACTTCAGGCCTAAGGAAGAGGCTGTGCAAAGGTCCTGTGGACAGGTGGGGCTTGGTGCGTTTAAGGACTCTACTGAAAAAAGATTATTGTATCAGAGAATGAAGAGAATGGATTTAGGAAAGACGGGGGAAGTTGATCACACAGGATTTGTGGGTCATTGAAAGGAGTTTAGTCTTGATGCAAAGAAGAGCAGCAAGCTGTTGAAAGGATTCCAACACAAGTTTGACCTATTAGATATGCATTTAGATGCTTTACTCTAGCTGTAATAAGGCTAATTTCAGTAACTGAAGAGAGATGGTAGCAGTTTCATTTGGACTCAGGATTTCTTTGCATTCTTAAAAATTATTGAGGACCCAAAGTGCTTTTGTTTATCTGGGTTATATCTGTTGATATTTACTATATTCAAAATTACAACTGAGAAAAGGTTTAAATATTAATTTATTAATTCACTTAAAATAATAAACCCATTACATGTTCATGCAAATAAAATATTTTTTATGAAAAATAACTTCTTAAAACAAAAAATTAAGACTGGCATTGTATTACATTTTTAGAAATTTCTTTAATGTCTTGATTAATAAAAGACAGCT
>NW_017731378.1:3370973-3376665 GCF_001890085.2 Hipposideros armiger
GGATACGTTACCAAAAAAGATACACAAATGGTAAATAAGCATATGAAAAGATGTTCAGTGTTTTTAGTCATCAGGGAAATGCAAAAACCACAGTGAGATACCACTGCATTGCCATTCACATGCTTCTTCTTACCCTGGGATGTGGGGATGGGAATTCAGTAGACCCTAGGTAATTACTATATTCTAGCTTGATATGAGAAATGTTGTGCTAGATATTAGAAATTCCTTGACAGCAGATCTTACACTTGTCTGTTGACCTCCACAGAGCCCTATAGAGTGCTTTTTAGTAATTGGGGCTCAATAAATACTGATGATTTGAGCCCCTAGGTAAGTGGTAAAGATAACCATATGCAATTAAAAATTGTACAAGTTAAAATCATCTGACTTGGACACCAAGATAGCAAGAAAAATTCAAATTTTCATTTGGCTTAAAGCAATCTTGAATCTAAGGTCAGTAGGAAAGAATTCTGAACAAATTCACATCACTGTCAGGGCTTTCTTCAAAACCCAACAAATATTTATTTAAAAAAATTTATTAAGTCCCCTTGTAAGTTACTACTTCTAGAGTATATTTGGAGAAAGGTTGATTTAGAGATTTTGCTGGAAAATTCAGGAATAAATTTGAGTGTATGAGCCTTGAATTATATTGCAGGAATGAAATTGTGTGGTACAGGCAGAAAGAGATGCTTAAGAAACATCTTAGAAAAGCAGCCCAGAAGCCAGTGAGTGGTGCACTGATTAAGAGCATGGGCCCAGGCATCAGACGGCTTGAGATCTGAGCCTGGCTCTGTCTAGGTCCGACCTTGGGCAAGTATTTGACCTCTCTTTACCTCAGTTTCCTTATCAGTAAAATAGGGATGATAATAGTATCTCTTCTAGAGTTGTTGTTAGGATTAAATTGCGAGTAGTTGATTTATATTAAATCCTTAGAATAATGCCTGGCAGAATATTGGATTTTATATTATTAGAAAAATGCACAGAAGACGAAGTTTGGAGACTTTCAGCAAATACTGTTTTTGATCTTGGAATAAAATAGTATTACTATTAAAAACTTACGTTTTTCTCACCTTACAGCCCAATTCTGTAACATAAGGAGGCCTACTCTTGGCTCAGATATTGATGAGAAAAGTTTGCTTTTGCCAACATTTCTATAAGTATGAACGTTTTCTTACCTTCAGAGATAGCCATTATGTTTTATGTAGCAAAAATGGAAGAAATGGGCTTATGTGCTATTTTTATTTTATTAATCCAAAATTTGTTCTATGTCAGGGTCAGTGTGCACAGGTGCTCAGTATTGCTGGTTGACTAATTGGCAGATACATGACTTAAATCAAGCCTTTCTTGTTCCTACTACTAGAATTATAATAGTCTTGGTACATTTGCATCTTTCTGGTTTGGGGTTTATTTTGTGATTTAGATTTTTGTTTATATAAAATTTATATACAGTGAAACACACAAATCTTAAGTGTACTTTGGATGAGTTTGACAAATGTATACACTTGTGTAACCTCATTCTCAAGATATGGAACATTTCTATAATCTGAGAAAGTTTCTTTGTACCCCCACTCGTTAGGATCTAACCCCCATATGCAATTATTGTTTTGATTTGTCACCAAAGATTAGTTTTGCCTGTTCTTGAACTGCATATAAACACATTCATATAATATACATTTTTTTGTATCTGTTTTCTTTTCCTCAACATAATGTTTTTGAGATTTATCCATTTTGTTATGTTTATCACTAATTTTTTTATTGCTGAATATCTTCCATTATATTAATATACCACAGTTTTTTCATCTATTGATAGACATTTGGATTGTTTCCATTGTTTTTTGTCTACTATGAATAAAGCTACTATATATAGTTTGTACAAGTCTTTTTGTGGACATGTGCTTTTATTTCTCTTCGGTAAATACCTAAGAGTGGAATTGCTGGGTCATAATAGAGTAAGTGTATTTGAGTCAAATAATTCTTAACAATGGTTGTCCCAGTAGGAATACTCATTTTTACTAATATTGCTAAATATGTTTAAGGAAGTGACTTAGTAATAGCTTCATGGCATTTTTTTCCTTTGAAATCATTGCATTCCCTTAGGAAGTTTGAAGCATTTTAGGAAGTCAGAATTTTATGACAATAGTAAAGGAGAGTCATGGAGTCATTGTTGAATTTGTTGGATTATCCTCAGTAGCTCAGATGGAAAGGACAACATTAGGATAGTTTGATTATTGACATTTCAAACCACGCATTTTAAACTAGTGACAGAGAAGATGCTGAAAATGTTGTTTAAATATTAGATTCTGTGAGTACATGTTTAGTTTGAACATATTTCCATTTTCATCATTCCGTTGTTTTGTCGTGGAAAGTATTGGGTTGCCGGAAAAGTCATGGCACATTTTTGCAATGAAAAACATAGAAAAAATGCGTCATGACTTTTCTGACAACCCAATATATGAGTGACTAAGAAGATTTTTGTTAACAGTAGATGTATTTTGTGGATTCATTTGCTCATCCTTAGCAAATGGTGACCTTATAATCCATAATATTAAATGACAATGATCAGTAGAGAGCAAGTGCTTAAAATAGCTGAGTAAAGATCATTTATTTTCTTTAGACATTGAAAGAGAAGAGAAATTCTAACAAGAATATAAGTTGATTTATATGACCTTAGAATATTGTAAGTGTCAAGTATAGCTAGTACTTTTAGGGAAATCTTGAGCTAAATGGACCTTATAGAATTTTGATATTAGCTTGGGTCCCTTGTCAAAGATTGAAGTTGTCGAAGGTCGACTTCATGGGAGATATGTATTTTATTGTTCAAGAATACTTAGAAAGTCTACTAAATCTTACCATCTACTAAGTAAAATGTTAAAATGGAATAGTACTAGGAAAATTAAGCATTATTTAGAATATATGTACCTGTGAATATAAGACTATATATTTGAGGTTGAAGGGAAATATGGATTATCACATTGAATGTAAATTAACGTTCGAATCTTACTACAGAACAATACCACTGGAAAATTCTCCCATGGCAAAAACGCTTGTTAAACCCTAGCTGATCACACCGCTATTGTATATGAATAATCTCAGTACAGCACAATTTTTGTATAATAAAAAGTTCAGATCTTTTTTGTACATATATTGACATTTGACTTATGTTTATCTTACCTACATCCCTTACATTAGGAGTTTGAATATACTGACAAGTCAAAGTGTTTTTGTTTTGTGGGGAAAAATAACTCACATTTTCCCCTGCTTATAAAACTAATTTATTGTTTATTATGGAATATGTAAATTATTTGGTAAATATGTAAGCAAGAAAGTATCATCCATAATACTTTCTTGGGTGCATGCATGTACACACACAGAGGCATACCCGAGCAAATATAGTTTTGTTTTAAAATATTTTCATTATTACTATCTTCTTATAAAATATAAAAGTAAAACATTTAATATTAGTTGTAGAAAATGCTGAGAAGTAGAAAGAAGAAATATTTTAAATATCCTTCCAGACATTACCATTTTGTTGATACTAATTCTTTCTGAATTTCAACTACAGTAGTTCCCCCTTATCTTCGGTTCCACTTTCCGTGGTTTCAGTTACTCACGGTCAACTGTGGTCTGAAAATGCTAAATGGAAAATTTCAGATATTTAGAGAGAGAGAGAGAGAGAGAGAGAGAGACCACATTCACATAACTTTTATTACAGTATATTATAATTGTTCTATTTTATTGTTAGTTATTATTGCTAATCTCTTACTGTGCCTAATTTATAAATTAACCTTTATCGTATTTATGTATATTTAGGAAAAAAATATAGTATATATAGGGTTCGGTACTATCTGCAGTTTCAGGCATCCACTGCGGCCTTGGAATGTAACCCCCGTGGATAAGGGAGGATTACTGTATATTCTTGTCCAAATCCTACATTTGTCAGCTGGTTGCATTGATTTTGGTCCTTCTTTATCTCATGGCCAGTTGCTCACATGTTTGTAAATTGAACAAAGTTTGAACAGGGTTTACCACTCATGTAATAGAGTGGCTTACTACCACTTCCCTCTCATGTAATTCTTAGCCATTTTAAATTGACGTTCTCCAAAGGTGCTGTGTTTTCTCATGCATCTGTGTCTTTGCATATCCTGTTCTCCCAACCTGGAGAACCCTACTGAAAATACCTGTCCACCCCTATACCCAGTCTCCCACCTTTATCTACCTGGCTAATTCCATGATTCAGCTCAAGTTGTTTTACCTCTAGAATAAAAAAAAGCCCTTGCTGATCTTTTCATGCTCCTCCTTAACCTTGTCAGAACATTTGTACGCAGGGCGTACAACAGATAACTCTGTTATAGCACTGATAGCTATTGTAATTATTCCCTCAGTAGACTGTGCATTCCCTGAGAGTAGAACTATGTTTTGTTCATTTTATATTTCCAGTTTCAAGTACAGTGCTTGATACAGAGTATGAGTTTTATAAATTTTTGCTGAATGAATGAATGAACTTAAATAATTTGAAGAAAACTAGCAAATAGCATATGTGGGGTGAGAGGAGCGAAAGAATTGAATTGTTGGTAGTACCTGCACATATATACATACAAGTGTTCTGTATTCAGAAAGAAGTCATAATTAAACAATTATTCCAAAAACCACACATTTACATGCAAAAAAGGAAGACATGCTGAGTCTGATTTACGGGCAGTCCTGAAATTTTATACATTTGGCTTTCATACAATTCACACCATGATGATTGCCTGTGAATTGGATTTTGTATGCTGAATTTGGACTCTTGATGAACAAATGCACATTTCAAGCTATTAAACAGTGGCACTACCAGCCAGCTGACAGTTCAGTTTCAATGATGTCAACATCTTTATCTTCACAGCAGTGTATGTTTGTGTAATTATTTGACTATTTTATTGCATTTCCTCCTTATTCTATAAAAAAATAGATACTGGGAAAATTAAAATGATGATAGTAGTGATAAACAACAGTCTAGAGAAAAGATGGAAATCATTAAGCACACTGAAAGTGAACCTTGAGTCCTTTTTTTTTTTTAAGATTTTATTGGGGAATTGGAGGAGGGGAACAGTGTTGGGGAAGGGGAACAGACAAGTTGCCGTCCTTTTGCTCTTCAGTCTAGTTGTGGAGGACGTCACTTCACTGGCCCATGTTGGTGTTATTATTGTGCTCTTCCCGGATGAGGCAGTCACTCACCCACCATTGGATGGCCGCTAACAGCAGCTCCCGGCGGCTGCTGGCCGCTTCCACTGGCTGCCAGCCACTTACAGTAGCTCACGGCAGCCCACTGCAGCCTACGCTGTTGCCGGCGACTCACGGCAGCCCAGCTCCAGGTCAAGCTGTTGTTCACCATCTTAGCTGTAGAGGGTGCAGGGTCACTGGCCCTCATGTGGGATCCGAACCAGGGTCCTGCTGCTCAGAGCTGGCGTCCCAAGCCAACTCCTAACCAACACGACCACTCGGCCAGCCCGACCCTTTAGTCTTGATTAGGTACAAAATTAAGTACATGTGCAAAATGTTGGAACTATGTTATTAAAGATTCCTTCTTAAAAAGAAAGTATAGGGCCTGCCGAGTGGCATGTTGGTTAAGAACTGGCTTGGGATGCCAGAGGGCCCCGGTTCGGATCCCACATATGAGGGCCAGTGACACTGCCCTCCACAGCTAAGATGCTGAACA
>NW_017731378.1:3376671-3383478 GCF_001890085.2 Hipposideros armiger
ACAGCTAAGATGCTGAACAACAGCTCAACCTGGAGCTGGGCTGCCATGAGTCACCAGTGAGGGCATAGGCTGCAGCCCCTGCTGCAGGGGTTGCCATGGGCTACCGTGTGTAGCCAGCTGCCAGCGTGAGCAGCCAGCAGCCGCCGTGAGCAGCCGTCCAGAAGCCGGCGATTGATCTGTCTCAGCCAGATAAGAGCGCAATGATGGTGCCAACTTGGGCCAGCTAAGCAACATCCTCCACAACTAGACTGAAGAACAAAAAGGACAGCAACTTGTCTGTTCCCCTTCTCCCAATTCCACAGTGCTGTTCCCATCCCCAAAATCCCCAACAAAAAATCTTTGAAAAAAGAGAAAGTATAACTCTGGGTTTTAAAACGTTTCAGCTAACATTGAAATTTATTGTTCAGCTTCTAGCCTTTCAACTTTTATATATATTTCAACAAGAAAAGTAGAGATGACCTGAATTTGCTCCATTTTACCTTATCCTGGAAATGTAGTAATCTGTCTTGGAGAAATGACATCATTTGCACTTCTTTGTGGTTATTTATTGGGTTGTGGGAAAAGTCATGACTTTTTTTTCTGTTTTTTGTTGCAAATATGCGTCACGACTTTTCCGGCAACCCAATAAATACTTGATTTCTCAAGTTTTGTAGTAGTAGATTCCTCCATTGCTGAGTATTTTGACATGTCTGCGATACAGGTAATGTTCAGTTATAGGCTAATTTAGAGGATAAACTATCATTTTATATTTCTGGTTTCAAGTACAGTGCTTGATACAAAGTATATGCTTTATACATTTTTGCTGAGTGAGTGAATGAACTTAAATATGAGTAATTTGAATACTATCAAATAGCATATATGACCTGAAAGGAGAGAAAGAATTGAATTGTTAGTGGTGCCTGCACATATATACACACAAAATCCATTTATAGGCTAATTCATGTTTCTTTATAGGTTCATTTAGAGTAAACCAAAATCATTTTATTGTGAGACAATCAGATTTCCTTAAAATTTGTTTTATTTTTCTGGATTAATCTGAAAAATTAAATTTCACTCCACAAAAAAGGTTTATTGCTTTTGTTTATATTGAATAATATTGGACTTTCCTGATTGTCCTGACTTCAGCATGACTCCTAATGCAGAAGGGGGAGTACAGGTACCCCCGGGGGCCTGGAGCTGCCCCACTGTAAGAAACACAGGCCGGAAGAATGGAATTGATGAAAACTCCAAGGGGTGATGGGAGCCTCTGTGGATGCACTGTCCTTACCAGACAAATTCTTGCTGTGGGCAGTTAAGACTCACCTGTATCTTCTGGAGAGATACATATTACCTGCTTTATACTCTGAGATTACCTTTTATTTTTTATTGCCATCTTTGTGCTGAGTAGAGGCAAGAGTACCACCGGAGTTCTTCCTGTGCTATTCAGGAATCACTGTTGGTTGTTTTGTAACTGCCATAGCCATTTGTACCTTCTTTCACTATTATTCTGCTTTGTGTTTTATTGTCTTGCTGTCCTTCCTTGTGTTGTTAGTTTCTAGACTTGGTATTTTATGTGGACTGTCAAGATTTGGAATCTTGGTAGATGGGTAGCGTTTAGGAAACTCTTTTTTGGGTCCTTTTTCATGAGTAGAGAAACCCAGGTTATTTACAATGGCCTCCTTGGAAAAAAAGAAAAGAAAAAGACCAATTGCTTGTTTAGCTGCATAGGCTTCTACGAATTGCAATAGTTTACTATTGGGAAGTGATACCCAAGAGTTTGGTTTTTCCTGAGAGCGATGTTGAGTAGCTTTGAGCTTTTCTATATTCTCTGGCCCAGTCCTCTGGAGAACAAGTCTATTATATTTTGAAGTAATTATTTGGGCTTAGGATGTAGTACATCATCATGAAATGGGATTTTGCACTGTACCTTCCCCTGCTGGGTTACCTGTCATCTGCTTTTTAAAGTTCTCAGGTGTGCCATTCAAATCGTCAAGACCTTTGTTGCAGACCTAGTATCTGTGGCTTGGTATGAATTAAATTGGAATTCTCTGCCCTGTAAAATTGACATAAAAAAAGTTTATTCATTTTCATATATGATCTTTAGCAAAAAGTTCAAGTCTTAGCCTGATTTGGTCTAATCTTTTTGTTTATGTGTTGGAGGTCATAAGCACAAAGGAAAGAGTAGAGGGATAAGTACTCATTTTGTTTTCATGTTTCACACACAAATGTATATTGCATTATTTCAAACTAGTAAATACAAAGCTTTTGTATATGAATAAGAGAAGTTTTTTATTTGAAAGAAAGCACATGATTAGTTTTAATAAAATATAGTTGCTATTGTTCGTTGCAGTTTTACCCTTTGCATGAGCCGTGTTTTGGGGAGTGCTTGTTTTTTTGCTGGTAATAAAACATAAGGGAAATTTCTAGTAAAGTATTAGTGTATTTCCCCTCATTTTTAAATTGGTAGGTCATTAATTTTTTTGAAGCATTTCAGTTGCAGCATATTGCAATCCTTTGGCGGGGGGGCGGGGGGACGGGGATGCGGGGAGGGGATTGGTAAAATGAGGATAAAATGGGTATAGGATTCCAACAGCTTGAAAATAACACCGTATTTGACAAAAATCTCTTTTGTATTCCCACTCTGGTTCTATTCCAGTAGTCCTGGAAATGTGCCTATGGACTATTTACAGTGAGATTATAAAACTGAATCATGATTTTGGTGAATAGAAGCCAGAGCATGTGGCTCCAGCACCCCAGCTGGCAGTAAGCTCTCCCTAGGTTTAGGAATGTAGTTAGATGGCCCCCAACTGTTTACAAGACAGCAGAGGTGAGATCTTTGATTGACAAGTCAGAAATGCATTAGATCATTCTCTCTGCCAGTCTCTGGTTCATGCTGTTAAAAATGTCAGCCTCCAAGTTTGAATGGCAGCCTGAGGGCCTTAGAAGCTTTTTGTTTTCTGAGATGGAAACACAAATTGGATGTGTGCCTGAGCGCTTCATCCTGGGCTGTAATTTCATCTTTTAGCTAAGAACCACCAGGTACACGAGCAAAGCACCCTGTAAACAATAATACTGTGGAAAAAAAAATAAACAAGGTCGTGTTTCTGGCACGTTGATCCGATGGTGTCCTGACCTCTATCACGTTGAACATCTCCACTCTGATTGCTGTTCCCTTTGGCATTACAATGAGAGAAAGAGAGACTGACATAGGAGGGAAAGATTTAAAGTTGCAGTGTCGCTGCACATTCCTTGTACTGGCTATGAAATATTGAACTGTCAGAATGTGACACTTGGTTTTTTAAGCAACCTTTCTTGTTTGAGGTGTTTGCAGTTCATTCCTTTCTCCCCCATTTGTCTGCTTTCATTGATAGGGTTGGGAGTAGTTGCCTTAAATGCATGAAAAGGGACAATGTTAAAGAGAAGTGGCGCTGATGGAGCCAAATAAACTTAACACTGGAACATAAATGCAGGCTGTGAGGTGTGGGCAAAAGGAGACCAAAGTTGGCTTAGTACATTATTATTGGAGTTTATGGAACACCATATTGTAAGAAAGAATCAGCTTAGGTTCTGGGTCTGCTTTGGTGGAGGCAGGAAGTTGGGAAGATAGCAGTAGGCAAAGGTAAGAGATTGAGTGACATAGTTTGTTAAACTGATAGCCTACTATATGGCAGTATTGCCATTCAAATCAACATCAATCCAGCTATGTTATTTACTGCTTTAATTATCCAATGTCTTTGGCAAGTGGTTATAAAGACTAAAAATTTTGGCAAGAAAATAACTTTTTAAAAATGTGCAAAATTTGTATTTATAGTAAGAAGGTTAATGAATAGGTAGGTAATATGAAAGAACCATTATATTTGTATTACTACAGCTTAATGGAACACGGATAGAAAATCTTCGTTGTGAAAGCCAAACCATAGATTTCTTGAAAAATATTTTCTAGTAATAGAATGAGTTTTCTATTTCTGTTTGTTTTAAGTTGCATACATTTTAAAACAACAGATATTTTATATTAGAATTTTTTTTCTTCCTAAGAAAACAGCAGTATTGTTAGATGTGTGCTTAATCCATTTGAGGGGCATAGACCTTACAAGTAAAGTTTTAAGTGAGAATGACCTTTTGCAAGTCTCCTGCAGTGTGAAAAAGTAGTTATGTTAAAAGTACTTGAATTAATGTTTATTGATGGTTTAAAAGGACAGCTATTTAGCTTAGCCCCCTCTCTCTGCAAATGTGAAAGGCAGGAGTTAGTTATTCTTTATCATGAATACATAGTGAAATGCTCTGGGAAAACGGTGGTAATCATTCCTGACATTTCTTAGTTCTCTGCTTTGAGGTCATGCTGGAAAGAAATGAGATAGTATTTGTAAAACAATGGGCCCTGCTCCCTTGCACGCAGAATTATGTCATCATTTACAAAATACAGTGACACAGAAAGCAAGACCAAAGGGAGGGATATAGAGAATTAATTACTGTTGCCTTAAGTATTTCTGTGTATTTTTAAAGCATAAATATTGATGTAGATTTGCATTTAAGTTAGGAGAACCCACTGTCTTAACTCAGTGGGGGAGTTTTCAAAAATCATTGTTTTAGAAATTGACTTCTCATTGGCTGATTTCCTGAGAATGAGTAAAAAACCATTCTTTTCAGTCTTGGAAGAATAAGAGTGCAAGTTCTTACCTAAAAATTAAGAGTAGACATGGACCTTTATGGAACCTCCTAAATCTGAACACAGAGAAACTACAAAATTTCTTCTTCCCCTGTGTGTTATTAATGCATCAATTACTATGAAAATGCCTCACAGCCCATGGTCTTTTTTATAGCCACCCCTCCATAATAATGATTAGCTTTATTACTTAAAGTCCAGACTTGCCTCATGAGCAAAAATCAGTGTATTCATAGAACCATAGAATTTCAGCTTTGGAAGGGACGTGAAGGCCATTTAGTCACATAGAGGAATCCTATATGATGTATTTTTGGCAGGGGGTCATCTAATCTCTGTTTCATCGCTGCCGTTATTGGCAAGTTGAACTTCTTGAGGCAACTTTCTTTCTTCTTCACTGTTGGTTCTATTAGAAAGTTTTCCCTCAAGGAGTCCAAACTTCTCACCTACTGATTCTAATTCTGCCTTTTGTAGTAATATAAAGTAATTGTCTTCTTTTTCATGTATTTACGATGTTTAAGGATATCTCTCATGTTGCTTATAAGCATATTTTCTGTTCCCAGAGTGAATACTCTGGTTTCTTTAGCATTTCTTTGGAAAATATCAACAATCATTCCTGCCATTTTTATAATCTCCTGTTTTGGTGGAGGGTGTTAGCATAATGGTTGTCCTTGTGAATGCGTTCCACCTTGACAGTGTCCTCATTACAATATGAAATGCATAACTAGAGGCAGCGCTGCAGAAGTGTGTAATAGTTTAGAATACAGTGATGCATCTTGTTTTGAACATAATTTGTATTACGTAATTTAATTACTGCAGCCTAAAATTGCATATTCTTCTTTGGTGTAGATGATGGAAAAATCTCTAGGAACTTAGCCTTGGGTTTGTTTCTTCACCTTTCCTTTGAAGCCAGAAAAGCATATGTAAGCACTTTGACAAATGACATAATATAGTGGCATATCTGAGTGGTACAGGTATTTTAAACCTAGCTCCAGTTCCTGAAGATGGTGAACATCTGCTTAGAGGTATTGTAGAGCTCCACAATGCACTAATTGAATTACTCTTTTCTGGAGTTGCCGACTGCACTAATTGAATTAGAACCAGCGTGTGTGTGTGTGTGTGTGTGTGTGTGTGTGTGTGTGTGTGTGTGTGTGTGACTGAAATAATTCCAACCTAACAGGAGAGTGGGTGATATGACTGATGGTGTGTACTGTGCTGCTATCTAATGGCAGCCTATGGAACTACTACATGGTCTCCAGGGAAGGAAGAATGCAGTCATCTGATCTAGTGTGACCTCAGTCTAACCTCATCCAGTTTAGTTCAAAAGGTCCCAGGATGTATTTTTGTAATTCTAAATTTAAGAAGAAAGAATGTGATTGATTTCTCCGTTAAAAATTAAGATATGTTTTATTAGGCATAAATTTTTTTATGAAGTACTAAGTTGCAAAAAACTTCTAACCTCTAATTTAATTGGTGGAAAAAAATCCAAATATACCGAGTCAGTGGATCATGTTCCTTTACATTTTGCATTTCATATGACATAAACGTAAAAAAGAAATACTTTAATGAAATATTTCAGCATCACAGAAAGAAAGAACGATATAGTATTTGTGTTCTTAAATAAATTTTATTTCTGGTTGTCAGATACTGAGGTGAGTCAATTTAAGGGTGTTATCAAATTTCACTATACATGATTATGCTCACATAAAATTTTAAAAATTGTTATAAAAATTATTTTAATTATATTAATATCAGAGCAAGTTCTACAAAGCTAGTTAATACTTTAACATTTAACTTGCCACAAATTTGGGTAAGTGAAATGCTCTGAAGTGAAATAGGTAATTTTAATCCTTTTCTGAAAAAAATAATCTGTTCGTCACAATTTACTGATTTTTGTAAAATCTGTACAACTTTAAGAACAAGTACACCAAGGAGAGAACTCAGTATGAACTATATTTTGACTCGGTTTCACTCTTGGCATTCTAACTTGTAAAAATAGCCCCTAACAAAAAAAATACATATGTGTAATCACTTGATTTATAAAATGTCTATGTGCGCATGTAATACCACTTCAATAATAGAAAAGTGTTAATGGGGCTGGCCGAGTGGCTCAGTTGGTTAAGAGCTCGCTCAAGAGTTTGAGCTCTGAGCAACAGCGGTTCGAGTCC
>NW_017731378.1:3383483-3495706 GCF_001890085.2 Hipposideros armiger
GCCCGAGCTGAGCAGCCGCTGAGCTGCCAACAGGTAGCAGGATTGCTCAGCTAAAAAAAAAAAGAAAAAAAAGAAAAGTGTTAATGGTTACCCTTTTGAGCATTTAAAATGAGCTCCTTCGATCTTGTCACATGAAAGAAACAAATATAAAGTATAAAAAAGTTTTGATCTCTTGTATATCATCTTCATTATTAAAACAAAATATAAGTTTGAATATTTCAATATCTTGTAGACTTTTTTATTGTAAGATTGAGCTACTTAGGTTTCTTGTACAAATAGGTTTGATTAAAATGACTAAAATATATGATATGCACTCTTTAGATAGGCTTTAAAGGCATTTTACTGACCTAGAAAATGCATTTTGACACCATGTAGATGTGAAGCTTTACAAATAACATTGCCATTTACAACTAGCCACAATTCCGTTTAATTCATATATAGAGTACCTCCTGTACCAGGTACTGTATAAAGTATTGGGCAAAAATTAAGATTCAGACCCTGTCCTCAAGGAGCTTATCTGTTAGACATTTATTGAGAACCTATGTACCAGACACTATGCATATAATTTGAGGTGACTACTAGTGTGAATAATCATTAGTTTCATTTATTTTTCCCATTCACGGATCTAGAGTTCTGGCTTAATAGCAGCCCTAAGGAAGCAGTACACTTATGTTCATCAGATATAGGTCATCTTAGCAAAAAGAGTGATATGCATATTTCTTAAGCGATTTTCCATTCTGCCTTTACATACCTTCTAAGGGATCAGTAATTAAAAAAAATACACACACACACACAAAGAGACGAGTAACATTTATTACAGTGCCTCCTGTTGGTGATCATGGATTTTCAGCCTTGTCTCCAGAATTGGTAGTGTCCGTTTGTAGCTTAGTAGTTAGTTCAGGGCTTCTTCTAAGGCTATAAAATGGGAAAGAGTCCATTGCAGACTAGGTGTAAAGTGCTTCTTTAAACAGTCTATTTCTAGAACCTAAATTGTCCTGGGACCAGCTCTTGATATAAAAATGCATAGAAACCTGTTTTTCACAGAGTGTGGTAACTCCTTGCCATAGTGCTGTAGTGTTAAAATTCACATTGGCCAGGTTGTTCTGTAAATTAAACACTGACAGCTACCCTCAGGGGAACAGCCAATGTATTTATGATGATGTGCTGATTACACAAAATACACTGCAAGCAGAAAACAGCTGCAGAGAACAAACCTCTTAAAAAGAATACAATTACAAATAGCACCCTCAGTATTTCTAGTGGTGAGTGTAGAATACAGCATGCTAATGCAGGCTTCTTACTTAGCCTGCCTACAAACAAAAAATCCGAAGGAGATAAGTCAAATTATGGTTTATTGCACTTTTGGTGCTCACATAACAGTGAACAAATTTTGTTTCTGAAGAGCTAAGAGCATACACATTTCAGGTGTGGAGTAACCTACCCTGCTTCCCTTTTTTTTTTGCTAGTAGGTTTTATTAGTGTTTTTCTTACATATAAATAGCATGGCCTTGAGGTGATAAGGGTTCTGGACATTTAAGGAATATTACACAATGAATTGGGCTGGAGAGTATCTAAATTGTGTTTTTTAAAATCCGGTAGAAACTTGATATGTTAGGGTTTGGATAGCAACATTTCATTGTTATTAATGGCTTTGAAGATGTTTGCCCTTGGAATTAATAAAAGGAGTCATGATTCTGTATTTATGGTAAGGCTTTTCTGATTTCTTAGATTCTCTTTTTTCAAGAATATGGTGTTTTAAGACACTGGAATAATAGCTGGGTGATTACATATTTTTAAGAGAATTAACGTCCTCTTTCATCCCTGTGTGTTCCTGGTCACATGCAGACAGATAAGATTACAAAAAATTTTAATTTAATTTTCATTGTTTGAGAGTCTCTCTGTTACAGTTTTAGGGTTGGTATCTGTGAAATATTTCAGCTGCCAAGCATGCTAGCTTATGTTTAAATCAGTGGAAAACATGTTGATCTTCCAAGACATAAATTTACTCAAGCCAACTGTAAGGTATAGCAGGGGGACATGGTGATTGGAAACAGCTCACTTCACCCGCCTGAAACTAAGAATCAACCCTTCAGTATATGGATCACTGGTATGTAATAATCGACTATTATTGGTCTGTCGGTTGGTCTCTTTTTAAATCCGTTTGGAACCTCCTGGAGTTATTTTCTTGCTCTGCTGACATCAATCCCATGTGGCAGAGGAGTTGTGTATAACCACTTTGGTTTAATCAATAGAATAATTGATAAACCAGATAAGATTTAAACTGATTATAGCCCCAACAGAATCCCCCAGAGGCCTTGGACTCTCTTAATTTTGACATGTGTGTTGTGTACCCTGAGGATGAAGTGCAGTTTGAATTATCTGTTTTTATTTGCTTAATGACGGGGAGGGTGTTAAAGTCAAATGTTTAATTAACCCAGCAATGGGCTGCGTTGTCACTTACACACAGCTGATTGAGATATCTCATGGAGAATACTGAATAGGAATGATAATGTGGCACTGGGACGGAAGATTGCTTTTTCAATCCATTTGCTGGGTCACTGCTTTGAATGTCTTATTGGATGAAAGGCATTCAGCCTGGAGAAAAAATTCAGCATTTAAGTACATTTTGTTCTCTTCTCCCCCTCTGTCCCCTCCCTGCCCAGAAGTTAACTAAAACAGATATGTTCTAGGTTTAATAAGCCATTCATGTACTAGTAAGAGATCAGGGTAGTCGGTAGCCTCAAGCTACATAATTTCCTGTGGAAAGGGAAAAGTCCTACTAGCCTCCAAGGTATTCTAAATGTGAGCTCTTTTGTCCCTCGTATCCCTTGTCCCTTGACATTATTGTGGAGTTGTCTTTGGTTACTTGTCTTGCTTTTCTCTACTGTAGTGTTTGCTTGATATGCAGCTACCTCTAGGCTCACAGGCAGACCTTTTTCTCCTAAAGAAGCATATTTATTACATTTTTGCCATTTCATGCAGCTGGCTTCTATTTGGTTGTATTTCTGATCAAATGTAGTGAGATTATTTATTGAACTACTTAAAGAGATGAAAATGTGGAGTATATATATATAGAGAGAGAGAGAGATTCTTGTTCCTTTTGCTACTGCTATGATATAAACAATTGGTCCCATGTATATTTCATTTTGTTGAGAGGCATTTTGCTTTCTGTATGGACTCAAAAACTAGGCCAGGAAAGATCTAATAGCCCACCACTATCAAAAATGCAGTCCAGGCAATTGGAGTTTTAATGAGTTGCTGCCCGCAAAAATATCCCAGACTAACTTTATAATCAAATATAAAATTCTTTGGAGGCATATTGAGCAAAATTTTTAAAATTTTATCATGACTTTCCTTCTTTATAGTTCATATGTTTTTTTCCTTCTATCCCCCAAAGATCTAAACCAGGAATTTACTAATTTTTTTCTTTGCTTTAGTCATTTGTATTCCAGAGAGCACAATAGGGAAAAGGATACAAGATTGATTTTTTTATGTGTGTCCTCTTGAAAGCATAGTCTGGGGCATGACTACTTGTGGGGGGTGGGAGACGGTGGTTTACAAAGCAATAGAAACATGCAGCTAGTTTTCAGGCTCAGGTTGGACTGTTGAGGGTCAAGGCAGACCAGACGAGTAGCTTATCTTGAGGGACGCAAGTAATAGACCAAATATAGAGCAGCTATTTCAGGAATCATGTAGGTCATTTAATTATCCATTATGATTGAGTGGCTAATGCTCTTTTGGCAATTACATGACCTCTGTTATTCCTGAAACCTTTCCAGGCCCTCTTGGGTCGAATGACCCACCAGTCAGTGTTTGCAGACTTCATTCCACTCAGAAGGAAAAGGAGATGCTGGGAACTACTGGCATTTAGAAATGGCTATGCTTTCTTTACTGACCACTACCCAGCATGTCCTTTGTACAGCAGTCAGCGATAGGCAACTGGTTTTGAAGTCAGCTGTTTCTTCATTGTCTGCAGGAGCAAGAGGTACATTGGTTTACACAAGAGGGACTTATGGCAAAGCAAACTTTAATACCAAAGTTGGCTATTACATATTCACAGGTTCTGTATTACAAGAACAAATATTATGGTATTAAAACTAATATTTGATGTCTTTCAAACCAATCACCCATTTCTGAATTCTGAAGTTAGTGAAGCAATTTTTTTCATTTCACAACGCAACAAAATGCTATTGATGCTAATAACATTTTAAAAGATCATTGATTAAAATTAGCTAACTTTAAATCAGCTAATCATTCATTAATTTATCATGCTAAAATATTTAATTAAATAAAAAATTAAGAACATTTGGATTAATGTTTCTCGCTTTTTTATTTAATCAACAAAGGATCATTAGTATTTGCAAAGGAAACTCTAACTCTACTCCTGCTAAATGATAGTAAAACTTGCTTTTTATACTTGTAGTGACTTACTAAGTAATCCTGAGAAAAAATAGTGTAGATTTCTGGAGATTCTTTAGATTAAGAACAGATATAGTGGGGAAAGTGAAGACATCATAATCAAACTGTTTATAGGATTTGTCAGAAATGCACAAACAAAATTCTGTATACTTAGCAAAATGGAAGATTTAAGGTATATAATAATTCTCTAGCATTCTGATAATTTAAGACCATAGGCTTAAGAGAAATAATTTTGTTAGAATAACACACAAACATATCCTTTAAGTAGAAGCAATTTGTATTGCATTGTTATAGGAAAAAATCTTCTATGGGAGAAAAAGAATAGTCTTTTTAAATTTATTACTTACACATCAAAGAGCATTATTTTTTAAAAAACAACCTATAAAGTTGTCTGTCCCTGGGGCAGTAAAATTAGCTTGTCTTCCCAAATAAATTTATTAAACTACTCCTGGTAGCACTCCAGATTAATCTGTTTTGGTTTTATTTTTATTTTGTTGTTTGCTAATATTAACAAATGAAAAATTGAAGACATGAATTTGTGTTTATAACCTTTGACCCTTCAGAAATAGAAGCCTTCTCACTTAAATTTTAAATCCTTTAGGCCAATACTACCTTGGTGTCTGGCTACTTAGAGACCTATGAGAATGCAGTCAGTGTGAATCATACTAGCTGTTTTTTGTTTAAAAACATATTTTCCCTCATTGTAGTTTTTTTGTTTGTTGTTTTTTTAATTTCTATAGTGACGATCAGCAGAAAACAAGAAAGCAGAATTTATAGTAAAAGAAAAAGTTATAGCTTAAACTCAAGTATTCTGACTGAGGAGTATAGTTAGTGTACTTGAAATTTTAAGAGGAAAGCAAGGGATATAAAGCAGTTTTATGTTTGATTTCTTATTGATAAGTTGCTATTCTTTAAGGCATACCCTTCAAGATCTATGTTGGACCATGTTTTTTCACTCTTAGGAAACACAAGTCTGTATAAGTCAGTGAGAAGAGATGATATTTGTAATTTTAAGGACTTGAAAATTCATTAAGATTGTATAATTAGTGGAAAAGTCCACAGGATAATGACTCAACAGAAAAATAATTTTTTTAAACTTTTTTGAAAAGATTAAAAAATTTTTTTTTTCAATTACAGTTGACATGCAGTATAATATTAGTTTCAGGTGTAGAACATAAATAATTTCTTAATAATAAAGAAAAAAAGAGTGATTAGATACGGGATTGTTCATAATAGAAATATACACCTATACACAAATCTGAACCTAGCTCAATATGGTTTTCAGAAATTCACTTATCTACTTGGGATGATTTTATTTTCACCCCCAAATGGGTAGACATTTGAGGATATTATGGTTTATCAACTTATCAGAGCTTTAAATTTCTTTCACGATATTGTTAAGTTGTAATAAAATGGGAACTCCAAAGCAGGGAAGATATCCAAGGTTATGAAAGTCATTTAGCAGAAAAAAAATCAGGAACAAGGATGACAGACATAATTACTCTGCAGAGAGAAAGGATTTTGGCGTACGTCCTAAGGGTTCTCTAGTTCTCAACCCCATTTTGAGAAATCAGGAAGATCTACAGAATGCAGATGTCTTTGAGTTACAAAAATAACCAGATGTCCTTATTAGTAGAAGCAAATGTTTGCCTCTTAGTTCACATAGAACTATATGCAGAGGATCTCTGCATGAAATATATAAATATGGCAGCAAAGAAAATTGTGGCATGAAAGGATCTGTCCTAAACACCTATCTTGAAACGAAAAAAAAGTCTTTAAGATTTATGTCAATTTAAAGGTAAAAGAGGTAAAGTAAGCTACTTACGCTTTTGCTAACATAAGTGAGCTTGTTTTTTCAATAATGTATGTCTTTTATCCCACATCTCCCTGATGAGTTTTTATTCATTTAGCTGAGCTTGTTTAACTACTTTGTACATTGTCGTTGTATTTTAAACATTGAAAACATATGCTTGAAACTCATTTTTTTCATGAATGAATGATAGTCATCTTAGTTCTGTCAAGAAAAACAGCCAATAGTATTTTATAAATGCCCCCTTTGCAAGCCAATTGGGATTTTAAAAATATTAAGCCACATTGTTATAAATAGATGTTGTTTGATGACTGCATTGGGATGTTAAACAGAATAAAATGTAAAAAAATCTACTTGAAAGGGCAAGGTATGAAGTTTTTTTGTTTGTTTTTAAATTAAGCCTTTAGAGTCAGAAAACCTTTAGAGCTTAAATGGACTATTACTTTTGATGTGGAGCATATTAACATAATTACAAACTTCTTTTATGTACTTATAGTCATTGCTAAGTTGATGTTCAAAGCTTTGATTAAGAAGTCACAAAGCTGAATGTGTTCAGACAACTGTGTAACTGTGTAAATATCTCTCCTTTTCACAAAAAAGAGATAACGGTTTTACCTTTTTGTGTGTGTGCCCATATTTATTGGTAGAAATTTGTCCTTCTCCATAGCTGTACTTGCAATGGTAAAATATTAAAATGCTGTATTATGATGATATTCTATAAGTTGAAAGTTAACAAAAGCAATGCTGATCCTTCGTGCCCTTGCCTTGTCACTCTCTGGTGCAGCTCGTCTCTTCCATCCTCCTTATCAGAGTATCTCAGTACTTAGTTGAGCTTGTTTATCTTAAAAGAGCAGGAGGCAGGCTTTTAGGGAGTAAGCTACATGTTCCAGTATAACAGGCACCAATGCTGTTTGACTTGAAAAACATTAGATCTCTTACATTAACAGCCCATGTCACTGTAATAGGGACTACAGCCGGGCTGTTGTTCAGTTTTCTGTTATTTTAGCTTTGAAATAACTGTTAGTGCTGCTCCAAAATCTCCGTGTTTAAAATTGTATATTGGCTGTCCCCCCAGGACTTGTAAGTAAACAAGGTGATATGTGTGGCCAGAGGGAGCATATTTTGTTAGCTTTGTTTTAAATAAGAACCGTGTCTATCTAAAGATGGTTTTTGTCTGATCCCTGGTAGTGCGCTGCTTGACTTGCTTGTGTAAATTTGCAGATCTAGCAATATCTTAAAGCTGATTTTTGTTTGTTACTAATGTGTGTGCTCAGTAACTATTAATTATGAACTTTCATATTTTTTCTCAAATAGCAAAGCATTTCGTTTTCTCATAAAGCTTAACTTCACATATCCTGCACAATTTCCCTAAGTAGAGCAGTTTGTACAGCAGTTGTTGAAAATGGCAAGCAAGAATTTAAGGGGTATGTTTGTTATACTTGTATTACTTAGCTTTATCTTAAAATATTCAGTTATTGGTCATTTCTGTGCCAGGAATAGTTTGACAATTGGGATCAGGTAGCAGTATTTAAAGAACAGAAAATATAATTTGTAAAATCAGGTTTTTGTTTTCTTCCTTTTTAAGAGTACCTCTTATTTTAATAATGATAGAATGGCAGTTTAGTATAGTGCTGGTGGGATGGCAATGGACAATTTTACTCATTCCTTTCTTCCTCTATTTTTAAGAAGCTAGTTTGTTTTCCTATTCTAATTCTTTTCTGATGTGATACAACACTACCAGGCCACCCAGCTCTTTCTTTGAATTTAACCTGAAATATATACATCAGCCAGCACAAGCATAATTGGTTGAAAGGCAGCCATCTATCTGGGGAGTTCTTCTAAATACTGAATGTGTCATGTGCTTTGACATGACATATCTGTAATATCTCTGAATACAGAAAGCAGTTTCTGTGGTAGCTGTAGGTGTTAAAGCAGTAGTGTGTTTTAAGAATGTGTGCTGTGCAGATTCTGGCTTGTGAGGTAATGACAAGTGTTTGCCGGCATAGACAATATATTTTTCCCCTTGAGGTCCCCACACACCTAGTTTCCCTCAAGCTCATCATCTCTGTCAGGTTAATCAATAGGCACCGTATGGCAGAGGGTCAGTAATCAGTGTCATCGTGCCTTTAAATCGTGTTGAAAATTTGCTTAAAGCCTGGGCCAATTAACATCGAGATGATGAATGGATGGGAAGATGGGAAGAGCCTGACGCTCAGGGGCTTTGTGAGGAGGAGATGCTCAGCTGTTGAGCAGCAGACACCAGCGAATAAAATCAGCCATTCATGTGAGCTCAGTCCACCCACTCTTAATGATAATGTCAATCTAGCAAAATATATACACATTGGAGTTGTCACGAGTTCATAAATCAAAGGAGTTTGTCAAAGGCATTCAGATTAACGAGGCAGCAGCAATAACAAGTCAAATTTGCATAGAGAATTGCTCGAATCTCAGTAAATTATGATCCTGTTTTTCATTTGATTATTTGCTAATGTCTCAAGAGGGAGAATGATTATATTAGCATGCAAAATCTACTCCAGAAGTAGAAATCTGAGGTATAGAAGACCAGCACACTATGGCAATTAATCAGTTTCTGCATACTAGCATAAATGCACAAGGCCCAGAAATGAACTTCTTTTTTATTATTATTTCTCCTTGCTACTGATCCAAATGGTTCAGCTTGACAGAGACTTTATATTGCTTTAACAGTGTTCTGAATTGTGCCTGCAGGCAAGACATAGTTATGCAGCTATAACCAACCTATCCATCTGCCAACCAGATTGGAATTCTCCTATCCAAGGCTTCCATTAACCCCCACTGACAGCTCCAAACAGGATTAAGAATTTGGAAGCATAAAAAATAGTTGTCCTTTGCAAACATACACAATCCCTTTGCATTTTGAGAAAGGCCACATCTGTAGTGTTTTATAATTAGTGTCCGACAGTGTAGCAGGGGGAAAAACCTAGTAGGCATTTTTTTTACTTCTGTCATAGGGAGTAAGGCAGTACTAATGGAAGTCCTGTGTGCTTGGTTGTCCCAGAGAGTGCTTGCCATTACATCTGGTTCCTAGCACTGTGCTTGAATTGGCATATTACTAGAAAATATCACTTCTTGAAAGCTTTCACTGGTGGATCTTATTGAAGTTTAGCAGTATAGGGAGGCTTTGATATGGCTGTGGTTTAATAGAGTATGTCAAATGATAAACATGCTGGAGAAGCAGTGTGCATGAAAACATGCCCCCAAATATTATCTTACGAGGACACTTCAGGTCCTCCCTACAACCGGCTCTTGAATAGAAGAATTCTTCAGTCAGCTTCTGAACTTAAGTGACCTAAGTTTTCCCTGTTGTATCCTAGAAGGATTAATTAAAATTTGTTTGAAGGAATGGACACACACACACACACACACACACACACACACACACACACACACAGTTTTGTTACCTTTCATTGAAGAGTCTGAATGATTTTTATCTATGTAGCTAAATTACCTTTTAACCTTGTAGAAAAATAATTGTTTCTGTTTTTGAAAATTGCAAATCATATATATTTGGAGGCTATAATTAGCTCCAAATAATATAAGTTAAAAGAGAAAATGTTAATCCATACTAATTTACCAATCAAGCCCACTATGTGATGTTTGCAACTAGCTATTAGAAATTGGTCTCAAGATTTTTTTTCCTCATGTGGGTTGTCATTCTACATTAACGATGAACAAATGATTCCATGTAAAAAATGTGTTTAAAATTAGAGTTACAATTCACCACAATTTATCTGCTTTGATCAAATGATATAATTTTCCTGGTTACAGAGTCCTTTGACTTCTCCCAATGAAGAATGTGGCATAGGTGGAAAATGTTACTTCTAGTTTTGGAGCTGGTTATTTTAGTTATAACAGATGTCTATTCAAACATGCTTGGGCTGTGTTACACCATCCAACCTTGAGCAAGATGCTTACTCAAAGATTATTATAAGTCATTGTGAGTGGCTGGACTTTTCATCACTGTGTAAATTAGTTTAGTTTTTCATTTGATTATATAATCCACTCTTAATTATCCATGTCATCAGGAGTGTGTGTTCGAATAGATAACTGAAAACAGTAAATAAGCCACTTACTAGGTCATGGACAATATTGCCCCAGTCATGAAACTGCTGTGTGCTACTTTCAAAACCTCTCTACTTCTTGTTTTAGACACCAAAAACCTCTGAAAAGTTAGGAATGCTTTGCTTATCCACAGACTAACTTTTCCTTCTTAACCATGGGTCAGCAAACGGATCTGTAAAGGACTAGATACTAAACATGTAAGGCTTTGTGGGCCATAGCATCTCGTTCATGACTATCCCATTGTAGTGTGAAGGCAGCCATAGACAAAAGGTAAATGAATGGGGGTGGCTACATTTCAGTAAAATTGTTTGCAAAAAACTTTATTTAGAGCAAGAGCTTGCTAACTCATGCTCTAAATTATCATGCTGGCATCATAAGGGATGGTGGGACTGTAGTTGGGCTATCATTTGGAAGTTTCTCTGCTATGAAAATAATTTTTAAAGCTAGCTGGACATTGTGGGTATAGGGGTTTCAGTTATTTCTTAAACTCTTATTATCTGTATACTCGTGTTATCAAATGTGTTGGGAGGTAGAGGGAGCCACAAAGATTTTGCCCAATAAACTTTTAATCTTATTGGGTAGTTAGATAATGCAAACATTATCTTACTAAGTGCCAAATTGTGTGGACCAAGATAAAAATGTTAAGAAATTTCCAGTAGAGTAAAATTGAAGTAGTTGTAGTTTCTTAGAGAAGATGATAGTTGAAACTCATTTTAAGCATTGGTAGGACTAGAATAGATTAAATAAATTTCTTGTGTTTATAATTGTAGTGAACTAGACTAAAATTAAAGGTTCTTCCAGCCTGAAAATTTCAAGATCATATCACATGTTTATGAGACTATGAAGAGACTTGCTTAACTTGGGCAGAAAATGTATGTTGAGGGAAATAACTTGATGTAATGCAGCAGAAAGTTCTGGAAGGCTTTGAAAACTAGGCCTAGAACTTCATATTTGATTTTGTGGAAACAAAGAGCCACTAACAGTTTTGAGGAGAACAGACCACCATGACAGTAGTGATGTTTAAGAAAGATTAACCTGGGGCCGGCAAGTGGCGTGATGGTTAAGAACTGGCTTGGGACGCCAGAGGGCCCTAGTTTGGATCCCACATATGAGGGCCAGTGACACTGCCCTCTACAGCTAAGATGCTGAACAACAGCTCAACCTGGAGCTGGGCTGCCGGGAGTCACAGGCAACGGTGTAGGCTGCAGCCCCTGTGGCAGTGGGTTGCCATAGGCTACCGTAGGTAGCCAGCAGCCAGCGTGAGCGGCCGTCCAGAAGCCGGCGACTGATCTGCCTCACCCGGGAAGAGCGCAGTGATGGTGCCAACTTAGGCCAGTGAAGCAATGTCCTCCACAACTAGACTGAAGAACAAAACGACATCAACTTGTCTGTTCTCCTTCCCCCAATTCCCCAGCACTGTTCCCATCCCCCCAATTCCCCAATTAAAAAAAAAATCTTAAAAAAAAAAAAGATTAACCTGACAATAGAATTTAATGCAACAAATATTTTAAGACTCACATTACCTCAATCTTTGTGCTGAGACACTGGAAAATGAGGATGAAAAAGAAACTGGCCCTTCCCTGAAGGAACTTACAGTGTAGGGTGGGGGTGTGAAAGCTCATTTATATAGAGATATAATATAGAAAGATAGAACATGAAGAATAAATGCCAAAATAGAAATGAAACGCTAATTCAGTGTAATTCGTTTCAGTTGAGGCAGGAGATAAGCATAGGCTTCTTAGAGAAGTTATCATGTTAGTTGACTCTTGAAATCAGGATTTTAGTAGATGAAGAAAGAGATCAGGAAAGAAGGCTATTATTACATGTTGAGGGAATAGAATTAGCAAAAGCACAGGCATGTTGTTCTTATTTTGGAAAATAATAAATAATGTCATATAAATGGTACAAGAGACTTTGCTGGAAAGGTAATTTGGCAGATTGTAGATAGCTATACTAAGAAGTTTGGATTTCTCCTGTATGTGATAAAAGGTTTTTGAGCAGGGGAGTAACGTCTTTTTAGAATGATGATTCTGACAATATTGTATAGAATGGGTAAGAGGTATTGGTGGCCTAGACTCTAGTAGAGGCAGGTAGGGGTGGGGGAGTAAAAAAAAAAATAGACTGAGGATTTAAATGAAGAATGAAAAGAAAAGTTTGAAGGGTAAGAGCTGGCCTGGAATAGGTGAGAATGGTAAAAGTGCTTCAAATTTGGATATCTTGATTTTGAGACAGTTTATCATATGAATACTTTTTTTGATGTGCTTCTTTTTCCTTTTTTTCTTTACCCCCTGGTTACTTTTGGAAACATTTTATCCAACATATATTCCTAAGCCCTAATGCATGAGCTTTAGCAATATTTCACTTTATCGACTTTTTCCTACCCAAACCTCTATTACGATGTCTTACAGGAGTTACAACCAAATGCTTTCAGTTTGAAGTTGAATTCAAAGTTGTCATGAGGCTTTTATTCTGCCCCTTTTAATTATAAGCTAGTTAAGTACAGGCTGAGATCAATATTTGAGTTAATATAGAAGGTAATAAGTTCTATAGTATCATTTTCAGAAATATTTTAATATAATGCTACTATTTATACAATGTTTTTACTCCAAACACATTCTGCACGTAGTTTACTATAATGAAACTTTCCATCTGAGTGTGGTGAATGATTTCTGAGCAGTCAGGTTTTTCTTTTTTTTTTTTTTATTGGGGATTGGGGGGACGGGAACAGTGCTGGGGAACCGGGGAAAGGGGAACAGACAAGCCGCTGTCGTCCCCTGCTCTTCAATCTAGTTGTGGAGGACGCCGCCCCACCGGCCCAAGTTGGCACCATCACTGCGCTCCTCTCTGGCGAGGCAGATCAGTCGCCGGCTTCTGGACGGCCGCTCACGCTGGCTGCTGGCCGCTCACGCTGGCCGCCGGCCACACACGGCAGCCCACGGCAACCCACCGCCACAGGGGCTGCAGCCCACGCCGTCTCCGGAGACCCACGGCAGCCCAGCCCCAGGTCGAGCTGCTGTTCAGCATCCCAGCTGCGGAGGGCAGTGCCACTGGCCCTCACATGCGGGATCCGAACCGGGGCCCTCTGGCATCCCAAGCGAGCCCTCAACCATCGCGCCACTCGGCCGGCCCCCAGTCAGGTTTTTCTACTTGGCTCAGGGTTAAGTGGTAGAATACAACTTTTATTTTATATTTGATGGAATTTCCCCTCCAAAATTTATTCTTCAGTTACCTGACTTCCGTTTTTCTATTTCTTAACATATTTTCTTCTGTTTCATCTATTTTGAATTTTTATTTTGACATTATTTCAGATTTATAGAAAAGTTGAAAGAATAGTACAATGAATCCCCTTATACTTTTTCGCACAAATTCTCCATATGTTAACATGTTACCACATTTGCTTTATCTCTATACATCCACATGTGTATATATTCACATCATTTACTTATTATTTATCTAAACCAGTTGAAAGTTACAGACATAATGACCCTTTACCCTTAAATGTTTCATTGTTATGGTTCCTAAAAACAAGGACATTCTTTTAAATAATCACAGTACAAATGATCAAAATCAGGAAATTGAATGTATAAGCAAACTGTGTTACAGTCATACACTGATACTACTTGGCAATAAAAAGAACTGTTATATGCAACAACACAAATGAATCTCAAATATATTATGCTAAAAGACATCCTCAAAAAAATATATATATACTATATGTTTCCATTTTATGACATTTTGGAAAAGACAAAAAAATAAATCAGTTATCATTTTGGAAAGGGGTTGACAATAAAGGGGCAGTGCCAGGGAATTTGGGGAGTGATGGGACTGCTTTACATCTTGATTGTGGTAGTAGTTACACAACTATGCTTTTGTCAAAACTCATAGAACTATACACCAAGAAAGGGTGAATTTTTCTGTATGTAAATTTTGAAAGTGAGGAAACAATCAGGAAATTAACATTGATACAATGTTCTTAGCTCATCTATAGACCTTATTCAGATTTTTCCAGTTGTTCCAATAATGTCCTCTATACCATTATGTCATAACACCCACTCAGTAGTTACCTATCAAGATCAAATAAAATAGAGGGTCAGAAGAAAGAAAATTGTGGATATGAGCTAGATAGTTACTACTCATCCTGTTAGGCTCAGATTTTCAGTATAGAGGAGTTTACTATCAATTTTGTTGCAGCCCCCAAGTAATCTCAAATCACAAATTGTATTCAGTTTTATGTCTCTTTAGTTTCCTTTAACCTGAAACAGTTCCTTAGTTTTTCTTTGTGTTTCATGACCTTCACATTTTTTTTGTTTAGCACAGAATAATAATTTTATAGCTGTCCCTCAATTTGGTTTAGCCTGATGTTTTCTCATGATCAGATTGAGGTTATGTGTTTCGGGCAAGGTTACCTCAGAAGTAATAATGTGTTCTTCTCAGTATATCCTGTCAAGAGGCAAATAATGTTAAGTTGGTGTCTGCCAGATCTCTCCACTGTAAGGTTACTGTTTTTCCTTTTGTAATTATTAAGTATCTTATGGAGAAATATTTTGACATTGTGTAACTATCTGTTACCGTGTCTTTCATCTGCTAATTTGTGTGACAGTCTTGCTTGCATCAATTAGTTACCCTTAAATGGAACTTATTGGACATAATTTAGCTTGATGACCCAGGGCAGTTGTGAACATCGCTTATTGGGATTCATCATAGATAAAGATACAAGGAATCACAGTGCTGACTGAGCTCTCCTGGGAGGTGCTGAAGAGTGCACAGGTTTTGAGAACCACTGAGGTGACCATTTAGATATACATGGCTGTTTCATGTATATCTCCACCCTCAAGACTTGTAGAGCTATTCATCTCTTATTCATGGCTGTCTGGCTCTCCTCTTCACTAGTGGGAAGAGGGTACCTTACTCCTTGTTCCTGATATCATGACTGCTTAACGTTGCTACCTCTATTTTATGTAACAACAGAGTTGAATTTTTTGTATTGATTTTCTTTCTCATGGTGGTCCAGAGTAAAAAACATTGGGTTAATCTATCTAAAAAGAACAAGCTAGAACAATATTTGTTTTTCTCTTTATGTGTATGTAGATATCCTTTGCCCTGATGAGGTGGAGGAGGGAAAGGAGTTCCTCTTTAGCATTGTGTTCTGCTCTCAGGCAGTAATTATCCTTTAAGTTCCCTTCACCATTTATATCTTAGACATTCTCATAATACCCACTCGTAGTTCCCCATCTATGTAAATCAGATAAAATAGGGGGTCAGGAGGAAGAAAATTGTGGGTATGGGCTAGATAGTTACTATCATCCTAGGTTTATAAAAAATGCAATACCTGTGAAATGCAGTAAAGATGTATGTCTTTATACAAATTGACCTTTGCCCTCTTTTGATCTCTTATAATGCATACATTGCTAGTGTCCTTATTTGTAATGCTTTATACTCATTTATATATACTCAACTATATCTCTCCCCCATTTTTTTGTAGGTAATCTACATACTTTTTTCAAAACAGAGAAAAACAGAACTCTTAAGTTATTGAGTCTCTGTCCCTTGCTTGTATCATAGCATGTTCTTTCTGTCTTAATTTTAGGTACCTTTACCTTAAAGAGGTCATCACAAAATTAAAATATCGAGTTAAATTTCTTAAGAGATTTCTGCCCAAAAGGAACACCTTAGTTCCAACCTGTCAGGCCAAGTAAAGATGACACACACAGCACATAGATGTCAGCTACAGAGATGCAAGGGCCTTAAAAAATATAATATTTGATGCAAACCAAAAAAATATAATATCTAAATTTAAAACAGTTATGATCCTAATGATTTCATACTCGTATAAAAATTTTCAGATAAACTCATATGTAGGAAAGAATTTCTCAATCTGAAAATAAAGTAACTCCCCAGTTAGAATGTGATGAATATATGTAATGTAATGAGTATATCAACTGTAAATTTTTAAATACTAACATTACAAATGTAGTTGTGGAAAATAGAACCCAAATAATTTGTATTTGTATTTCCTGTATTTTGCCTTGCAGATAATCATTTACATGATTACCAGATTTTTTTTCAATTATTTTTTATTGTGGTAAAATATATATAACATAAAGTTTACAGTACATAAGTGTACAGTTCAGTGGTATTAAATACATTCATAATGTTTTACAACCATCACCCCCATCCATCTCCAAAACTTTTTCATCTTATAAAATTGCAACTCTATACCCATTAAAGACTAACTCCCTATTCCCTGCTTCTCCCAGTCCCTGGCAACCACCATTCTATTTTCTGTCTATGATTTTGACTATTCTAAGTATCTCATATAAGTCTAATCATACAGTATTTATCTTTTTGTGACTGGCATATTTCCCTTAGCACAGTGTCCTCATCCATGTTGTAGTATGTGTCAGAATCCTTTTTAAGGCTGAATATTATTCCATTGTGTACGAGCATATACCGTATACCACATTTTGCTTATCTCTCATGCATCCATGGATACTTGGATTGCTTCCATGTTTCAGCTATTGTGGATAATGCTGCTATGAACACGGATGTACAAATACCTCTTCGAGAGACTTTCTGTTCTTTGGGGTATATACCCAGAACTGGAATTGTTGGGCCATGTGGTAATTCTGTTTTTAATTTTTTGAGGAACCACCATACTTTTTTCCATAGCACACCTCCAAAAATGTACCATTTTACATTCTCACCAATGATGCATAAGAGTTCCAATTTCTCAGCACCCTCGCCAATACCTGTTATTTTCTGGGGTTTTTTATTTGTTTGTTCATTTGATAGTAGCCTTCTTAATGAATGTGAGATGGTATATCCTTGTAGTTTTGATTTGCATTTCCAAAATGATTAGTGATGTTGAACATCTTTTTGGCTATTTGTAAATCTTCTTTAGGGAAATGTCTGTTCAAGTCCTCTGCCCATTTTTGAATTGGGTTGCTTATTTTTTTGTTGAGTTTTACAATTTCTCTATACTGGATATTAATCCTTTATCAGATATACAATTTGCAAATATTTTCTCCCATTCTGTGGATTGCCTTTTTGCTCTGTTGATATTTAGAACTCTGAACTTGCTTTCAGTTGGACTGTTGTTTCTTTCCCCTCTTAAGTATTTAAAAATCTCATTGACATTTTAGGGCCTTCTAGCAGCTGTGTGAAGCGATAGTGGCAAGAATGGACCCTAATCCTAAACCACTGACTGGAAGGTTGTTTTGAGCTCAGCACTATGCTATTTTCAATAAAGAAAAGAAAATTAAATCTGAGAAGAGGAGGAAGAGAAAGAACTATTTTTTTAGGATCCAGACTTTGAGAACTTGTACTGACCAAACATTTACTGTAGTTTAAAACTAATTATTTACAAGCAAAGGTAATAATCATAGTTTAAGTTGTTATCAGCTCAGTGTAGACTGGCGCTTTCTTGTGTCCAGTATCAACCTGCATTTTCAAAGAGCAATACACCAGACTAATGAATATCATCTGCTGGGCAGTGCCTAAATATAGATGAAATGCTTCCCACATAGATCCCTATATACACGTACACTTATTTATATACATGGGCATATGTTTTCCTTTACATAAGTGTATGTCTGTATGTATATAAATCTTCAAATGAATAAATGCATAATATACATGGTATTCTAGCTTACAGAATTAGAACTGTAATTCAGTTTACTCCCACAGAATAAGATTGAAGATAATGAGAACTGAATTAAAGCTTACTTTCTTTCACAGAATTCCTCAGAGAGAGAAGACTGTAATAATGGCGAACCCCCTAGGAAGATAATACCAGAGAAGAATTCACTTAGACAGGTATGAAATTCAGTCTTACTTAAAATAAAAGGCTACCAACAACAAAACAAAAAGACAGGAAACCCTCTATTTGCCATTCATTAAGCACTGGATCTTAAATTAAGAGTACTCTAAAGTTGGTCTGGCTATAGCCATCAATTTCAATCAGGTAAGGTTTTTCCCTCAATCATTTAAAAATATTCTAGGTATACAGTACAGGACAGTTAATTGCTTATGTGTAGTAAAAACAAAATCAAAGGAAAGGTTTCTTGTTTAGGAAAAATAACTTGAAATGCCTCTTAAGTGCAGATAGTAGAATAGTTGACTTTAAACCTTATTTTCCTTTTAAGATTCTCCATACACTTAAAAAATTAATAATCAAAAGTGATCTGCCTATAGGGAAGTTAGCTCCTTTTAGTCTGAGCAATATTTCTTTGCTTTTTCTAGAAGTAAAGGCCATTATTGATGACAACTTAAAAAAATTTTTTTACTCACCAGTCTCCCCACATTTTCCAAAGATAACACATTTTACTTTGAAAGTTCAATTCCATAGTGCTTTCTTTTTAAAATTAAAATGTCCAAAAACATTTCATCAAAAAATTTTCTCTTCTCACTTCCTGTAACAATTTCTCACATCTTCCATCTCCCACTGGCAGCAAAAACAAGTTCTTGCTTGTTGCCAGAGGATAGGTATATCACCTATTCATTTTTTTTTTTTAACTGAGCCATCCTGCCACCTGTTGGCAGCTCAGCGGCTGCTCAGCTCGGGCCAGGCATCAAACCACTGTTGCTCAGAGCTCAAACTCTTGAGCGAGCTCTTAACCAACAGAGCCACTCGGCCGGCCCCCACCAATTCATTTTTAATATAAAACTGAATAGGATGAGCACCAGCAGTAGAAAAAATAATTGTAATTTACTTGCATTTATGGCATTATTCTAAGGAAAAGGAGCTCTAATATTTGCTGAGGCCCACCATGAATCTGATACTTATTTCACTTAATCCTCACAATAACCCTGTAAAGTTGCTCAATATGATCTCCAATTTATAGATGAAGAAAATGGAGGCTTAGGGAGGTTCAATGGCTTAGGTAGCTAGTCAGTGATTTAAAACTCAGATCTCAGTGTTGCCAAAGTGTTTCTACTTCTGCCTTCTGACTCCAGTTTGTGTTAATTTAGGGGGAAAGTACGTACTTGAAACTGTGACACACTCATTTTTTATTTACTATATGTTATTGGATGTGCACTTTTTAATTTTTTATAAAAACAATTGTTTAGTAAGTAGAATTGAATCAGTTCGGGAAGCTTTGTAAAAAAAAAAAAACAAAAAAAAACAAAAAAAATCCAAATGATCAATAATTGATATTGTGCAGTTACAACTTTAACTATTTGGAGAGCAACACCTGGTCTGTAAATGTAAATAAACAGAACAATATTGAATAAGATAAATTTGGAGATGGAAACACTCTGCCCACTGTATGGAAACAACTGTCAGAAAACAATGACACCACAAAAAGTTTTGGCAACTTTATTTAAGCTAACAAACGAATTTTCACTCTGCAAAGTTATAAATTAATTTTAATAGGCTGATCCAGATGGTCCATTTGGAAAATGGATAGGCTGATCTGTTGAAAATTAAACTAAATTTATCTCTCTCATACTTCAAACTGAAGCAAGAGAGAGAATCGTGCCTATTAAGTCCAGCACATACAGATGGACCAGCAGGTCACACATGGGACTAATCTGATTCATTTTAAAAATAAATGCATACACTATTGAATCATTTTCTACTTGCAAGATCTGTTGTATGCAGTATTTGAAAGAAATTTAATGGTTTGGTTTTTTTTTTTCCATTGCTTTTTAGCAGGTTCGTTCTACCCCCTCCACTTTAATTTAACCATTTTTGTTTTTGTTTTTGTTTTCCTCTTGTGCTCCAGAATGATTTTTCGGATATCTGTCAGTGTTGAGATCCAAGCTCTGGAGATTAATTAGGTCATGAGGCTTTCCCCCCTCCTTTCTTTGTGAAGGGTTTTATCTCCATTCTCTTTGTGAAGAGCATGAACTCTCAATGTTCTTGGAAAGAGAAATGGCCTTTAGAAACAGGGAAGTAGGAGATCCTCCTGGGGCTCTCAGAGCCTTTTAGCTTCTGGGTGTTTTAACAGCCCCATGAATGCAGATTTGTAAATTTATTGCAGTGCCATCTGGTTTTTTGCTCGAACCAGATTACTGTTGGCTTGTGTCTGTCTATTGTGGTGGTCACTCCCTAGGAGCTTGCCCTCTCAATCTTAGAGAAGAGTGATGAATAGCAGGGGTCAATAGAAGCGGGTCACAGGGCAGCTGTCCAGGACTGCCCTGAACTTGATTACCCCACTGCTGGTTTTTTAAATGTAGGCCATAATATGTAAACTGTTTAAACTCCCTCTTTTCTCTATTGCATATGACAATAATGAAGTGCCATTGGCTTGTTTCTCCCCCACTTTAATAAAGTTCCATAGATAAAAAGAAGTCATTGCTGCCTTTTACCTAGTGTCGATATAAGTAGGATTTGTATGAGGTAGACCAATCTCTTAACTTACGATTTCTTTTGTAGCTGTTTCTAATGGGATTTTAGGAACTCTTTCTCCATTGATTTTAAAATGCTCAGTTATACTCTAACCAATTTAGTAATGTTTTAAACTAATTTTATAGTTTACGTGTTATTATTCTAAAGTACAGTTTTACCATTGTTGATAGAATATACTTGGAGAGTTATTTAATTATTGGAGGAGCTGAAAGAAGGGTTATTACTACAATTCTTACAAACATTAAAAGGATAATGGAATATTAAGAACAACTTTAAACCAAAAATTTGACAACTTAGATGAAATGGACAAATTCCTTGAAAAACACAATTCACTGAGAGCAACACAAGGTGAAACAAAATCTGAATAGCCCTATCGATGACTATGAAAGAAATTGAATTAACTATCAAAAGGCCCATATGGTTTCAATGGTGAATTCTATCAAACATTTAAGGAATAAATAGCACCAATTTTATACAAATCTTTCAGAAAATAGAGAAGAACACTGACTTTCTGACTTGTATTATGAGGCCACTATAACCATAATTCCAAAAACCTAAACCTAACAAAGACATTAGCAGAAAAAGAAAATATTGAAGGAGGAAGTCAGAGGAAGCCACTCCCTGCGTCACCTGGTCTTTGCGCGCCTGCTCTTCCACTTCATTTCCAACACCAGGAGGCAAGGGAGTTGGGGAGGTAGCGGGTACTAAAGCAGTGCATTCTTTTAATTTTCTGAGTTTTCAGAATAATCTCACCTTTTGGCATTAAGACGTGTGAATTTTTATTTAAAGGATGTACAAAGTAGCTGCAATTTTTCTTTTAACTTTTATTCCTAAAATGTGAAGCCAAGGAAACCATAGCAGCTGTTTTTATAGCTTTTATTCATATCTGCAAACAAGGGCAAAGGCCTGGGAGGATACATGAAAGTACTCATTACTTTTTAAAAATGTAGCCTTACAACATCAACTCCTTCTTTGCTTCACATTGGTGCTAATAGGATCTGTCAGCCCTGCCTTTCTCTGTAATTGAGTAAATTGTGACCTCTGTCTAATCCTTTCCCCATCCCCCATTCTCTTTGTGTATGTGTCCACTTACCATCCTTGAGAACGTGGGCAGTGATAAATAAAGCATTGAGTAGAGCTCTCTCAACGCTTTGAAAGCAGCATGATGCCAGCCCTCTAGTTATATTTCTTTAAGTGTTTACCGTTTTTCTGTATTCTTTCTCTTGTGTAGCTGGAACCCTGGGGATGCGGAGCCATGAGAGAGGCCAAGAAGCTAACAAAGTAGCTGTCTCCCTTGTTAGCTTGTTCCTTTATTCTTTAAAAACAAGATAAAAACCATCTGGCTCAGGGCGTTACATTTTCCTCCCCCATGCACCTCTATAGATGGAGACTTCACCTGCAGTGAGGGTTTACATTGATTAGGGAGGGAGCAGTAATTCAAGCTTCCATCCTCTTCAAGGATACTTTGCAGTCTTTAAAGGTGCTGACCCACTGAGTTAAACTGTCAAGGGAGGATAAAAAAGTATCTTCATCCCAGGAGGTAACAGCTGCCAGGTTTTCAACACCTTGTGCTCTGCTGGAAAAATGTCACAATTGTCAGCTGAAAGAAAAATGGCTCTGTGGTCATCTTCTGTTGATGACTGGGCCTTATAGAAGGAACTACATAAGTCTAAAAGGAATAAGTAGCTTTTTCTTTTTCCGTTGCCTACCATCCCCCGCCCCCCATTCTCTGTTCTAAAATAAACATTGCCTTGGAGTAGATCTACAAAAAACGGTGGTAAAGAACTTAAAGTGAAAACAGCCCAGTATAGGAATGGATGTGATTGGCATAGCTCCTTTATACAGTTGGATGAGTAGGAGGAAAAAGCACATCACTGACACAGAAAATGACATTATAGTGTATATTAACAAAACAACAACAAAAAGTCATTCATAAGCCAGTGAACTGAGAGAAAACATACTGTATTTCTGCTCTTTGGAGGACAATTTTTTTCAAGCAACATCCAGATGGGTAAATACCACGACATTTCTTTCTTCAAGAAGTCACTTCTTTTCTTTCTTTAAAAACAAACAAACTCACTGATTTACTTCCTTTAATAGCTCTGCAATGTTTATATATGATGGCATTCCCTTCTTTCTGATTTGATTGATGAGGGGGAAAGGTTTAATGAAGTTCCTGATATCAGGCAAGCAGGGTTTTTTTTTTCCTATTTGTTTTAGGTTAGTCATTTTAATTGTATTGAGTAATTAGAAGGTACACACAGCCAAGGGAGCTTTGTTCTGATAATTGCTCAAGAAAACCCATTCTCTATCTGCTGTTGCTTTGTGTTGAGACATTTCTCCCCCTAGTGGCAATAGTAAGCACTTTGACTTGGCAGTAGGTAAGGTGTAATTGCAATATGACAAACTATGCTTAAGGGACTATCTTGTAAATACTTTAGTTTGGGGTTTGGCATTATTTCATTATATATGTGTGCTTTTTCCCCTTATGAAACTTCCTACCTCTTTTTTTTTTTTTCCTGAAGTGCTTTGGGCTTTGGATGGAAAAAAAATTGCCTGAGCTGTTTATTAAAAAAAAAAAAAAATTCACAGTGCATCCTGGGTAATGTTTTGCAGCTTGACTTAATTTTAGTCATCTGTTTTAATTACCTATTTATAAAAATGCTTTTGCATTTGTAGACATTATTTAATACTTTGGAAGAAGCACCTCATTTGAAATAAATAAATAAATTGTATTTATTTTAAACAGTTCATGTAAAAGACCTTAAAGGTAATTAATGTAGGTCTCTTAAGTAAGACAAAAGTGATCTTTCCAAGTCTGATGAAGTGATTTGTTTATTTAACTTCCCACCTCGGCTGAATCCTTCAGAGCCTAATAACTTTTTCTAAAAACATGGTTTAGCAATTTGTGTCTAGCTACAAAAACCCTTCTTCAAAAAGAAGCAATTTAATAACCAGCTTTCTTAAAATTACTTTGAGGAAGGAAGACTGTATAGGGGGTTGGTGTTTTGTTTTATTTTTATTTCAGTGTAATCATTCTTTGATAAATTGTGTAATCACTGACTTAGAAAAAATATTATTGAACTCCTGGGTTGCAATGACCGTAAAAAGTATATTTTCATATAGAGACTTGAGATATTGTGAATAAATTATAAAGGAAACAGCTTATATGCTGGTCGAAGTCCATATGGGCCCAATTCATTTTTTGTTCAGTGCTAAATCTGGATGTACCATTTAAAAAAAGAAAAGAAAATGAGGTGGGGGAAGCCTATTGTGCCCAGTTGCATGAGTCCTTAAAAAATCTGCCCTAAGAGCGACTTGGAATGAGATCAGATACAGCTTTGCATCTATTGAATGAGATTCGGTAGATCTGTGTGACATTTTTAAAGCCCAGTTCCAGCTTTCCTAGATGTCGCTTTGTAGTTTGCTTTTTCCATCCCATATTCTAGCTGGGGACTTGATTTGATGTTACCATATATCTGAAGGTCCCTGTCTACTCCTTCCACACCCCCACCCCCAATCACTAGCCATTTTCATTATACTATATCTTGTTTTGCTATAGGGCTGATGAACAGATTTCTTAAGCAGCTTTTTGCAAGGTTAAAAGAATGCAGCCTGGTAACAAGTTTGTGTCATTTTAAATATATACCTTCTAGTAAATAAGGAGAAGTCTGGCAATCAATCCCTTTTAGTGTGTTATATGTTTCACCTGACAACTAAACCTTCTATTGATTAGCCATTACTTTGTTAGATAATCCTATGTCATTGAATCCATTGTAAAAAATTAAACTCTTTAAAATGTTTTACCCTAGCAGCACTGTGAAAATTGAAAACTTGTTCAGAATTACAGCCTGCTTTCACAAAGCAGGTACTTTTCAGCAAGGCATCTTACTGGTTTATGCTTATGTGCTTTATATGCAATATAAAAACATATTAAAATACTCCAACGCAAAACTTGCTGCCTCTGGTTCAGCAGTGAAGCTACCTTTTCAAATGTTGCATGGGGACAGAACCTGTCCTGCCTGTGGCTATTATACTCACTAGTTTCATTTTAGCCTGGAAGGAGTCTTATAATGGTAAAATATTGAATGTAAAATGCCGAATTTTTTGGCCTTTTCATCCCAAAGTGATCTAAGGACTGTGACAAGTTTTAGTTTTCTAATTTAGGTGACTTCCTTGGTAGGTAAACAAGATCATATGCCCATTTTACAGATAGAATGTCCAGAAAATAAAAGCCTATATATAGCTTTACTCTAGAACTCTCACAAGCCTGGAATAGGTTTCCTGAATCTATCTAATGTTCTCCTGGCTGTGTTATACTCATTTCTGTGGGCAAAAGGAATTTTAGAGGAAAACAAATTAGTTTCCCTCCTGCCATGACTTTTTTCTCCAGAAAAATAGCATGATATTTTTATTAACTGGACAGATTTCTTGCACTTTTTCACTTAAAATGTTAACTCTGTACTTTTATATTTTTATTGAAATAAAATTTTTATACAGTAAATTATATAGACATTAATTGTATAAGCCAGTGAATTTTTGATACATTTGTACACCGTGTTACCACCACCCTAATCAAGCTAGAACTCATTACCCAAGGAGCTTCCCTTGGTCTCCTTCCTAGTCAGTTTCCCCACCTCCAGTGAATCAAACACGATCAACTTACTGCCATAGATTAGTTTTGCCTTTTCTAGAATTTCATATAATAGAATTACATTTTTTTGGTCTGACTTAACACTTGGTATATTTATGAGATTCATCTATGCTCCTGTGTATATCAGTAGTTTATTCTCATATAGTTCCATTGACTAAATATACTATAGTTTATTTTCCGTTCTTCTCTTGATGGTGTGATACCTGAACTATTTCCATTTTTATAAGTCAAGCTGCTATGAATGTTCTTATATTCATATAAAGCTTTTTTGTGAGCATGTGTTGCTACTTATTCATGTGCTTATTGACTATTCAGATATTTTCTTTTGTGATGTGTGTGTTTAAGTTTTTGCCATTTGAACAAATTTCATTGTCTTACTGAGTTGTAGAACTCAACTGTGTTGAGTTCTAGATACCAATGTCCTTTGTCAGATATGTGTTTGGAATGTTTTCTCACAGTCTATGTCTTGCCTATTTATTCATGGTGTGGTTTGATGAGAAGTTTCTAATTTTTTAAAAAACATTTAAAATTTTTTTCAATTACAGTTGACATTCAATATGATATTAGTTTCAGGTGTACAGCATAATGGTTAGACATTTATATAACTGATGAAAGAAGTTTCTAATTTTTGAGTGTAGTCCAGCCTATCAATCTTTACCCTGTGATTGTAAAGATATTCTTTTAGAGGCTTTTTATAAGTTTTAGCTTTTACCTTTGAGTCTGTGGTCCATCTCAAATTATTTAATTCTTGTGTGCTATGAAGTAAACTTGGGATTCCTTATTTTCCCCATGCTTTTTTTTTTTTTTTACACAATTAACTTCATTTTTCTTGTAATAACAAAGATGGAAATGTTTCCATGCTTTTTTATTCAGTTGTTTTGGCACCATTGTTGAAAAGACTTTTCTGTCCCCATTGAATTACATGGGTACCTTTGTCAAAAATCAGTTGGCTGTACAAGTGGCTGAAACAATTGGCTGTATAAATCTATTTCAGAACCTCCTAGAAAACAGGCTGCTGTTGGATGCAGAGCACAGGGTGTCAGTGGCTGAGGCACTGACCAACTCCTACTTCAAGTCCCTGCATGACACAGAGGACAAGCAAAGGTCCTTTATTTTTAAAGGTGTCTATCCTTACACCACATAGAGTCAGCCCTCGGTATCCACGAGTTCTGCATCCACAGATTCAACTAACCATAGATAGAAAATATTTGGGAAAAATAGTTAACATTGTTGCTGACGTGTACTATGTAGTTAGGCCTGCAGTGGTTGCATCTTTGCTAAACATGTACAGACTTGTTTGTTTGTTTGTTTCTAAAGTAAAAATTCAGTTTATTCATCTGTTTACGGCACAGTACACAAGAGGCCAAGTGTTTCACATCACAGATTTTACTTCCAACTCCTTGGAATGTTCATTTCTTTGGCTAAAAGGAGAGACTAGGTAGGAAAGCCAGGCGATGATTAGGCAAATGAAATAAGGATGGGACAGGGGGCAATGCTAACATCATCTTCCCAGGGATGGGCACAAGAGGGCTATTAGTTGCAAACCGATTTTCTAGAATTGTTAGCTGGAAGCATAGGAGCACTACTCCTGGACTCCTGAGCCATCGCAGGCTTCAGTCATCGCCACCACACAGGGACAGCAGCGCTTTCTGGTAGCCAACCTTGGTGTCTTGCTGGATGTAGTAGTAGAGGGACTTGCCATACTTTCTGTTGAATTCAGACCTAATTTTCAACATGTCCACTTCACTGCGGGAGACCGTGATTCTGATCAGGACCTTATCAGGAGTCCCCTTGTCCTTCATGGAGTTGCAGTCGGTCAGCAAAATACAGGCGCTTGTTCTGGATACACTGGACCAGGTTCAGGAAAGCACTTCCGGGTCTCTCTTGACTTCCTTCTTGATGCTCTCCAACATGTCATTAGGGCTGAAGCTCTTATGCCTTTCAGATACTTTCTGGAGGTGACACACACTCCACTCAGTCATGATGCTGATCATTTTGGAACATCAGTTCCTTTCCTCTTCACTCTAGCATCATTGAGATCCCGGGCATCTTGGTCAGCCAGTTCATAATCATTGACAGAGAGCCATCTTCAGCTCTTTTACCCTGTGCGAGGGCAACCATCAGCTTGCAGAAGTCACCAGATGTGTCGGAAATAATGTCCTTCTCCAGATCAGTCTTGTACATTTCCCTGTAGACTCTGGTAATTTCCTGCAGCTCCTCGTTGGTCCATAATCAGATGATCTCAATGAGAGAGTCGTCATTAGTCCCCAGCCCCTTCATGGGGGCTTTCAGCTCCAAAGCACCATACTGAACAGGTGTTTTCAATAGGCCCCAAATCCCCATCTCCAGGTAGCCAGACAAGGCTGACTTCAGTGCTGATGCAAGTTGCTTTTTGGCTGTTCTTTGGTAGGTGAAGGCAATATCCTGTCTCTGTTCATTGCTGCGGTTGGTCAAAATGTTGATGATAGTGACCTCATTCACACCTTTGGTCTTTTTTTTTTTTTTTAAGATTTTTATTGGGGTATTGGGGGGAAGGGAACAGTGCTGGGGAATTGGGGGAAGGGGAACAGACAAGTTGATGTCGTTTTGTTCTTCAGTCTAGTTATGGAGGACGTTGCTTCACTGGCCTAAGTTGGCACCATCATTGCGCTCTTCCCAGGTGAGGCAGATCAGTCACCGGCTTCTGGGCGGCCGCTCACTGCGGCTGCTGGCTACACACGGTAGCCCATGGAAACCTACTGCCACAGGGGCTGCAGCCTACGCCGTTGCCGGCGACTCATGGCAACCCAGCTCCAGGTTGAGCTGTTGTTCAGCATCTTAGCTGTGGAGGGCAGTGTCACTGGCCCTCATATGTGGGATCCGAACCGGGGCCCTCTGGCATCCCAAGCCAGTTCTTAACCATCGCGCCACTCGGCCGGCCCTCACACCTTTGGTCTTGATGGCTGTTTCAATGTTCAAAGCATCGTGGTTGGCATCAGAATTGGTGTAGGCTTTGACTGACCCATATGCACTTGTGGGCGTAGAGTGATCACCCTCCAAGCTGAGCTTTTACAGAATTTCATGAACAGTAGACATTTTAAAAGAAGCTAGGCTGGATGCCGAGAGCTGCCTGTATAGACTTTTTCCTTGTCATTATTCCCTAAATGATACAGTATAAAATGTTATTTACATAACATTTACATGGTATTGGGTATTATGAGTAATCTAGAAATGATTTATAACATATATGGGAGGATATGCATAAGTTATATGCAAATACTACGCCATTTTATATGAGGGTATCCATGGCGTGGGGTGTGTCCTGAAACCATTTCCCCTCAAATACCAAGGGGATGACTGTACTACACTGTCTTGATTATTATAGCTTTAATATGTCTTGAAATCAGTATGAGTTCTCCATATTTTTATTTTTAATATTTTGGCTATTCTAGATACTTTTTATTTCTATTTAAATTTTAGAATCAACTTAGCAATTTCTATTAAAAAGTCTGTGTGGGTTTTGATTTGGATTTTATTGAAACTATATATCCAATTTGAGTAGAATTAGCCTATCAGTAATATTGAGTCTTCCAGTCCATAAACATGGTATATACATTTATTTGTTTTTTAAAAGTTTTCTAAGCAGTGTTTTTAAATTTTCTGTGTGTATTTTTAAACATAGTTTGTTAGATTTATTCCTGTTTGAAAAATTTTGCAATGCCATTGTAAATTTTTTTATTGTGCGATTGTTGCTAGAATATATAAATATAATTGATTTTTGACGATTGACCTTGTTTCCTGTCATTTGTGAATAAAAACATTTTTATTCTTTTCCAGTTTATTTGCCTTTTGTTTCTTTTTCTTTATTTGAATGGCTATGGCCTCCAATATAATGTTGACTAGATGTGGTAAGAGGACATCTTTGCCTTGTTCCCAGTCTTAGAAAATATTAGCTCTTTCATCATTAAGTATGATGTTAGTTGAAAATTTTTTCCATATATATATATATATATATATATATATATATATATATATATATATATATATTCCTTTAATGCAGCGGTTCTCAACCTTTCACAGGGGTCACCTAAGACAATCGGAAAACACATATTTTCTATGGTCTTAGGAACCAAGACACCGCTCCTCTGTTCGTCTCCAGGCCCACATGCAGATACGCCCACATACAAGTACCCGGAAACCCCTGTGAAAGGGTCGCAACCCACAGGTTGAGAACCGCTGCTTTAATGGTATGGATTTCACTTTTGAGTAAAAGTTCGTTTACCTTACTGAGGTTTTTTACTATGAATGGGTGTTTAATTTTGTCAAATGTTTGCCCCTCTTTAATTCTGTTAATATGGTCACTTACATTAACTGACTTTAATAAGAATTTTTGTATCTGTGTCATCGAGCGATATTGGTTTGTAGTTTTCTTTCTGAAGCCTTTGTCAGGTTTTGGTGTCAGGGTTATGCTGACCTCATAAAATGAGTTGGGAAGTCTTCCCCTCCTTCTTCATTTCTAAAAGTGTTTGTATATGATCCTGGTATCATTTCTTCCTTAAAATTTAACAGAATACACCAGTGAAATCATCTGGGCCAGAAGTTTTTTGTTTTGTTTGTTGGAAGATTTTTTTTTTTTTTAAGATTTTTATTGGGGAATTGGGGGGATGGGAACAATGCTGGGGAATCGGGGGAAGGGGAACAGACAAGTCGCTGTCGTTTTGTTCCTCAGTCTAGTTGTGGAGGACATCGCTTCACTGGCTCAAGTTGGCACCATCACTGCGCTCCTCCTGGGCGAGGCAGATCAGTCGCCGGCTTCTGGACGGCCGCTCACAGTGGCTGCTGGGCGCTCACGCTGGCTGCTGGCTACACACAGTAGCCCATGACAACCCACTGCCACAGGGACTGCAGCCTACGCCGTCGCCGGCAACTCAAGGCAGCCCAGTTCCAGGTTGAGCTGTTGTTCAGCATCTCAGCTGTGGAGGGCAGCGTCACTGGCCCTCACATGTGGGATCCGAACCGGGACCCTCTGGCGTCCCAAGCCAGCTCCTAACCATCGCGCCACTCAGCCGGCCTTGTGGGAAGATTTTTTTAAATTTATGTAGAATGGTTTTTAGTAACAGTTTCAATTTCTTTAATAGATACAAGCTATTCAAATTTTCTGTTTCTTATTGTGTCAGTTTTGGTAATTTGTGTCTTTCAAGAAATTATAACAGATTGTAATCTGTTAATATCTTTTATTTTAATTCTCAGATTATTTCATATTGGGCTAATGAGAGCCCCTTTAGGCTGACATCTGTGGCCCTCTGACATATCGCCATCATTCCTTGAGTGTTTCCAGTCTTATCTTGTATTTTTCCTGTCCAGTCCTGGAATCAGCCATTTTTCCAGGGAGCTATGGTTTCTTTTAGAGCAGAATGGCATTTAGAATCCAACATTTAAACAGTAACTTGTATTTTACATCTATATTTATATATTTTTAAAACCATGAGTTAACATTAATACCTCCAGTTCCAATCCAACACCACAGAGTTCTAGATTTCTTCCTTTTCATATTTGTAATTCTCTTTTTTTATAGTAAGACACCTGTTTTTTTCCTTTCAGCACTTTAAAAATGTTCCCTTATCTTCTAGCCTTTCTTTGCTTATAATGTCAAGTCTGCCACTATTTATATTGTTACTCCCATATATGTAGCACCCCTTTTTTCTTTGGCTACTTTCAAGGTTTTGTCTCTGTGGTTTCAGCAGTTTTGACTGTGTTAGTTTTGTTTTCTTTATAAATAATCTCCCTGGGGTTTGCTGATTTTAGATCAGTAAGCCAATGGTTTTTACCAAATTAAAGAAATACTTATATTTTTATAACTTTTTTTTGTTCCCCATTCTCGCCTCTCTCCTGGGTCTTCAAGTAAACATATGTTAGATCATTGAAAATTGTCCCACAGATGACTGAGATTCTGTTTACTGCATTTTTCCCCCCTCTATTCTTCAGTTTAAATAATTTCAATTGATCTGTCTTTAATTTCAATTACCCTTTCTTCCGTCATCTCCAATCTGCTTTTAAACCCATCCAGTAAATATTTATTTTCAGATAATGTACTTTTAATTCTAGAATCCCTGTTTGGTTCATTTTAGATTTTCATTTTTCTAGTGAAAATTTTACATTTCAAAATTTCCACTGTGACCATATTTTTCATTTAAGTTGTTGAACATATTTATTATAGCTTCTGTAGTGCCTTTATGTAGTTTCCTACAACTAGATCATTTCAGGGTCATTTTCTGTTTGTTCCTTTTTCTCTTGACTACAAGTCCCGGTTACCAACTGCTTCTCGAATGTCTTGAAGTTTTTGATTATATAGCGGACATATAAATGATACATAGCAGTCTGGAAAGTTAATCTCTCACTGATTAACTTTCTCACTGGTACTTGTGACTTCATAGAGTCTGGGTTTGCATTCATTAGGGCAGGTGTGTTTTGGTTTTGCCCTTAGTCCTAAAGCAGATCTCTTAGCCCTAAGACTTATTCTTTAGTCTCAATGCAGGATCTTTCCAAGTGTTCATTGGAAGGTTTGAGGTGCTTATTAACCCCTTCTAACTTAGTAGGAATCAAATTCTAAATTCTGTCTCCACTCATGGGCAGCAGCTAGAATCTCTGCTCAGAGCTTTCCGTCTTCTGTTACTTTCCATTGGAATCCTTGGAGTCTCTCATTTATGTAGTTTGGGGGTTAGCCACGGATTTGAGGGGGAATTTATATGAATGTTATGATGCTTCTTCCTTCCCCCATGGCTCTTTCTATTTTCTGTGATTTCTCTTCTCAATTTTCAGCCACTATGGCAGCCCTGAACTCCATCCTCTGACATCTCAAGCCAATAGACTGTGGCTTTCTAATTGAATTTTAGTCACCCTGCACCAAGTGGACTGGTAAGTACCCTTAGGGGAAAAGCACATAAACATGGATCTCATCCAGAGTGGTTGTCCCCTTTCAAGGTCAGTCCACTCCTCCCCCCAGTTTCTGCCTACTTTAGGTCAATCTCCTCCCTTTAAGTAGTTCTTTTAAAATACTTCTTCTGTGGTTTGTAATTGTTATCTCAGGAGAGTTAATCCAATACAACCGTCTCTGCCATTACTAGAACCAGAACTCTTTGGCTTCAAGTTTTATTTTATTCAGTATATATACTCATTACTTCATAAATGTCTTTTTAAAACACAGAAAATTTCATTTAAAAAAATTGTGTTGTCTGTACCTGAATAGTAAATGTTTGTGGCATTAGTAGTTGCAAAAGAAGTACTGAACCCTGAGCCCAGAATATAAATGTACTAATAATCCCTATATGTTAATGTCAAATGATCCAATTGATTCTTTTAAAATGTGTGTTTTGAAATAATTTCAACTTAAATGATATAAGAATAAACCAGTTTAAGTGTGGATACATTTAAAAAGTTTAACTTGCTTAAATGGAAAACCAATTTTATGATATTTTTTGTGTTGTTTTTTTTTTAATTTCTTTTTGTCTACAAAAATGTCCACACTCTTTCCGAAGCATGATAATTGAATTATTTAAAATATGTATGCATCCATTGCTGATATAAATAAATGAATAAATAAATGGGAGAAATCACAGCTCTTCCTTACAGAAAAATTCCAGTTAATAAATGTAGAAGGAAAGGAGAAACTTTAAAATTACCATTAGAATATCACAGTAAAATTTACCATAGACAAGATCCAGCAATGGATGCTAAAATTAGCAGGCAAAATTGAAGCAGAAACAGAATATTTGCAGAGTCCCAAAGTGTGACCCCAATATTTAGTAATTCCTAAAGGAAAAAATAATAAGCTTACAATTAAAGAATCCTAGCACACACGACCTTAGGCAAGTGAGCAAGGTTAACATCACCGGAAATATTCATCAACATACCTCCTGACTTGACGCATTGAGAAGGGCACAGCACCTCTGCGGGATCCTTCCCTAATAATATATGACCTCAATTTGATCGTGAGAAAACATGAGACAAACCCAAACTGAGGGACATTCTATAGATTAATTAGTACTCTTCAGAAGTGTCAGTTATGAAAGATAAGAAAAAACTGAGGAATTTTAACAGAGGAGACGAAGGAGCCATGACAACTGAATGCAACATGAGTTCTTGGATTAGATCCTGAACAGAAAAAAGGACATAAGTAGGAAAAGTGAAACTCAAATTCTTTATATTGTACTACGTTAATTCCTTAGTTTTGATAAATGTTCTGTGGTAATGTAAGACATTCATACAGGGGAAACTGGGGAAAGGGTATACAGGAACTCATACCTATTTTTGCAACTGTCTTGTAAATCTAGAATTTTAAAAAATGGGTCTTTCCTATTGTTATATTTACGAGATTGCCTGTGTCTTCAGGTTTTTTTCCTTAATTTCAACACACATATTTATACCAGTAATTCTCAAAGAGTGTTCCTAGATTAGCAGCATTAACATCAACTGGGGGCTTTTTAAAAATGCAAATTCTCAGAAGCTCTGGGAATGGGGCCTAGCAATCTGTGTTTTCACAAGCCGTCCAGATGATTCTGATGCTCACTAAAGTTCGAGAACCATCCTTCGTACCACCAGTAAAAACTTAAGACTAAAAGGAAACATTTGTATTAATATATTGGCCAGTTATTAATAATGTTTGCTTACCATAAAGTATAACCGTTATTTTTTTTTAATTTGTGGTAAAATACATGTTAGCATAACATTTACAATCTTAGTAATTTTTTAATATACAGTTTAGTGGTATTAAATACATTCACGTTGTGTAACCATCATCACCATCCATCCCCATAACTCATTTCATCTTGTAAAACTGACTCTCTATACCTGTTAACCTGTTAAACAATAACTCCCCATTCCTCTCTTTTCCCAGTCCCTGTTAACCACCATTCTACTTAAGTCTCTATGATTTTGGCCACTAAATATCTCACATAAATGAAATTATACAGTATTTATCTTTTTGTGACTGGCTTATTTCACTTAGCATAATGTTCTTAAGGTTCATCCATGTTGTTGTATATGTCAGAATTTCCCTTCCTTTTTAAGGTTAAATGCTATTCCACTGTATGTATAGACCACATTTTGCTTATCCATTAATCCATCAATGGACACTTGGGTTGCTTCCACGTTTTAGCTATGGTAGATGATGCTGCTGTGAACACAATGTACAAATGTATCTTCAAGACTGTTTTCATTTATTTTGAGTATATACCCAGAAGTGGAATTGTTGGATTATTTGGTAATTCTATTTTTAATTTTTTAAGGACCCCCCCATCATACTGATTTCCACAGTGGCTGTACCATTTTACATTCCCACTAACGGTGCACAAGGGTTCTAATTTTTCCACACCCTCTCGACACTTTCTGTTTTGTTGTTTTACTGGTAATCATCCTAATGGGTGTGAAGTAGTATCTTATTTTGTTTTGATTTTCATTGCCCTACTGATTAGGGATGTTGACCATCTTTTCATGTGCTTGTTGGCCATTTGTATGTGTTCTTTGAAATGTCTATTCAAGTCCTTTGCCCATTTTTGAATAAGTAACACCGCTACTTTCCATACATACAGTGAACCACTGCTGCTCACATACTTGTTCATGGGCACATCACTGGCTCTTGTGGGCTCTCTGTTTGCTTGCCCCTGTCTGCCTTGTCCCTCAGCTCCCCTATATCTGGAATTTACACATAGGATCCATTTGCATGTTGATTTTGAGAAATAGGGCAGAATTTGAAAACTGTATATGATAACATTTCAATATTTAAACCTGTTTCCAAAAAATTCTTTTTACAGACTTACAACAGCTGTACCAGACTCTGCTTAAACCAAGAAACAGTATGTCTAGCAAGCACTGCTATGAAGACTGAAAATTGCGTGGCCAAAGTAAGTAATATTACTCATCAATACATATTATACCACATCATAACAATGCTTTATCTATAGACATCTTCACTCAGTATTACTATTAAAGATTATTACAGGACTTTATATTTTAAAAAGAATACAGCAGGCATCATTTTGTCCAAATTAGATTGCAAGTTGGAATTTCCATCTCGTCAGTTGCAACAGAATTTTTTTATTTGTATTCTGGTCACATTTTAGTCTAAATCACATTTGTTGCTTGACACTAGTTATGGATTTTTGTAGCAAAGAATGGAGACTACATGATACTAATAATAACAGTAACTGAGAACCTGAATGTATAATACAATAGATTAAAGTAAAGTAGTGAAAGTTGAGAATGTTATTGCAAATAAGATTTGTATAAGAAAATATACAATTATTTTTATAAGTTTGTTCATGGTTTTTAAATGTAATTAAATTTAGAGTATACCATTTTAAGGATTGTAAAATAATGCTATAGAAAGTCTAATTATTATATCACTATTATTTATTGAGTGGCTAGTGATAGAAATATTCCTTTTGGTGATCTTGATCTGTGTGGACAAGTATGTTTAAATCATACATATGAGCTACTTCTTCCTCCTGTATAAATGTGAGCCATATCTATAGCCTAGATACAAAAACAATCTTACGTGTTAGAGATCTTACAACTGAATAATCATATCAACTATGACTCAAATTTTCTAAGTATCTAATTACTGAGGAACTTTGACCTAAATTTAGATATCAACCATTTTGATTGTTTCAGGAATAAGTAAAATCCAGTATGGACTCTCTTTCTAGACTTCTACTTTGCATATCTGCAAAATTACTGCCTTTATAACTATTCAGGGATTTGTCACTATTACAACATTTCCAACTTTAATTTACTTTAATCTATTGTATGATACATTCAGGCTCTCAGTTGCTTACTGTTATTATTAGAGCCAGGCCTGGTTTCATGAAGTCTCCATCCTTTTCTACAAAAGTCAAAGGATAGTAATATTTTTTATTATTTTTATTTTATTTCTTAAAACATGCAGTGGTCTCTGAACCTACTTTATCAACTGAAAATATATCATAGAAAATATAATCATTGGAAATGATCCACATAATAAATGTCAAAATTTATTAAAAGTTATAGTTTAAAAGATAGTTAAACACTTTTAATTGTCTCTTAAATTAGAATGTCAATAATTTGCTGCAAAATATGAATATTATAAGTTACATATATATTTTTTCAGTCATTTAGTTATAACTATCAAATGCTGATTGGCCCTGTTTTATATCCAGCATTTGTACATTGAGATGTGGGACCAATTATTTGGGCCTTTAAAAATAATCTGTCTCCTATTTGGCCACACTGCTCTCAGTTTCATCACAAGTGGGTGACTTCTGGCTAAACAAGGTAAAATCTTAACATGAGCACCGATCCAAGGACAGGGTGACGATTTTAATGAGTTTCATTGAGCCCTGGCCAAGTGAGCATCTGTTCCTTTTGTTTTCTCTGTACTTTGTAAGCCAGGATCCCTAAGCTACATAGTTATGTTGTTGTGGGTCTGTATGATGTGGTGTTTGTTGTTTTTTCTCTCCCACGACCTCAGTGGTGCATGGTTAGAAATCTTCTGGCATCTGGCACAATGGCATAATTCTTCTATGCTCTTGGGTGAGGAAATAAGTTTGCTCATTGCTGCTTATCAGTCTGTTTCCTTTGCTCCCAGATGGTGACCCTGTCATTCCTTTCTTGCTTATTTTAACATTATTCTGACACCTATATTCTTTTATTGTCTCCGTAAATACCCTAATTTAATAATGATTTCCTGTTGGAACTCATCTAACTTTCTGGTTTCTTTTATTGGCTCACATCCTGTCTCAGGGTTCATTGCTTCAGAGTTGAGCCAAATAAACAGTTGATCAATGGCAAATAAAAATATGTAGCTGGAAATTTTTTTCCTTGCAACCGCCTCCAGTGAGATACCAATAACATGGGAATAAGGAAAGTTTTCCCTTTTTTATTTACATGTGTTATATGTATCTCATGATTCTGTGCTGTTTCTGTTGGCCTCATTTATTGCTTGACCTTTGAAAGGTAATGACTTCCTATTATTTTTGTAGGTCTGTAAGCTTGTCCCTATTTCCTACTCTTCACCTTTAGCTCTTAACTGAATAGTTTCTTCTGTGTTACACTTGATATGGCTGCAGTGGTTTTTAACTTGGTACAAATGTCTGTTGATTCTGATTTTCTCCATGTGAGAGCAACTATAATCAACCATTTTTGTCTCTAGTTCAAAGCAGTTAATTCTGATAGGAGTGCCTTTGGTTTGGGTGGAGATAGTAAAGTCTAAAACCTTATTATTCAGTACTGTCTATATGAGTTTTAGAGAGGACATTAATATGTTATTCCCTTAAAAATAGCAACTTTGTTACAGTTGGACCCCATAGTACATTGTATGTGACTCTTCACTGCCAGAGATACCCTACAATAAATGTTACACAGTGGGTCTATGGAAAGGGACCCATTAGTCCTCCTTAGAATACAAGAAAACAAAGTTGTCAAACAAAGTACAGCCACCCTAGGTTAATAATCTTCTGAATCTCTAACTTGAAGAATGAGGACTAAGAAAATATTTAAAAATAAAAATGGAGGAAAGGTCATTTTACTACTATAACTTAATCCAAGTAATATTTGGAGGCACTGAAATGTCTTTTATTTTCTTTCAAAGCCTTTCTTCTTACTAATTATAGACCTGTAGTTCGTGAGATTTGTGTTTGGAACATGATGAGCTTTGTATTTATTGTAGCTTTAACTGGACAGTTGTTATTGACTGCCAACTTAGTCTTTAAAATCAATAATTACATTGTACCTAATTGTCAAGCTTCACGATGTTTTTTAATTGGTAAAGAAAACTAACTGGAAAAATGAAGAGCATTAATTCTTTGTTATCTTTTAATTGACTTTATTTAAATACTACTGAAAATTTTGGTTTCAGATTTTTCCCTAATTTACCCTTATCCGCGCGCGCACACATACACAGCGTTAAAATTGAGTTGTTTGAACACATCTACCTCGATTCCTGCCTAGGTAGGAAGAAGTTCTGCCTCTGTTTCGAAATAAGCCCCTTCAGTTGTCCTTGGTAGATGCTCTGTATTCTAGTTGTTGTTATTGTTTTTTACTTGAGACTAATAATCTGTTTCCAACTGACTGAGACAAAAAAATGTGATGTTCCTTTCCACTCACTCCAGATTTTGATAGAAGACTTGTTTTATTTATTTCCAAAATTATATCCGCAGGAAACAAGCTGTTTAAATTCAGATTATGCTGAAGCAAAATGGTCCTGGTAAGAGAAGCAACATGCTGTTTTACGAGCACAGAGTCCCTTTTCTCATAACTGATTGATAGTAAATATTTTCCTGAAGAATTATTGCCAACCATGAACAGTGCAACTGTTTCACTTTTTTTCCGTGCTACTTGCTGTACCAGCCATTGTCGGTAATTAAGATCTACAATTCACAATGCAGACGTTTGCACTTCCTCTGGGTCTGTGCTATTTATAAGGCATTTCAGCTGTTCAGAGTTTCTTTTGAGTTTTAAACTACATGTTAACAGGCTTCTTTAATATACTGTTCCACAAGTAGCATGTCAGATGGTCTCTTCTTTGCACAGGCTCCTCTATTGGGTCTAAACGTTAGCTTTATGAAGAATATATTTAGATTTAACCATATCACATTGACCTCAGTGATATGGTTAAAACTAAAGACTATATTCCAAAACTCTGGAGTGTAATGTGTTAACATATTAGGCTTAACGCTAAGGGAGGAATAAAGTTCAGAAGTAATATATTTTTCTCTCATCTTCAAATGTTCATGTGAATTTAATGAGTGTTAGTGGGGGTTACAGAGAGGTTCTGAGAAATACTAGTAGAGTGACTTCCCCAAGCTCACTTTGAAGTAATAGTAGAATCAAGGACCATTGTTATATAGAAGAGTTTGTGTGTCTGCAGATTCAGGAATCAAGAATACATAACCTTCTAGATGTGCATGAATTGAGGAATACAGACAAAATGGATCAGCAGATTGAATGCACATTTGTTGCGTAACAGCTTTAGAAGCCCTAACTAGCATATGCCATTGGAGAAGAAAGTATAAATAGGAATCCTGGTCTGTATTAAAGTTGGTAAAATTTAAAGTCATTTTCAACCATTTCAAGAGAGTTAATTAAAACAAAAACAAAAACACGAAGTATGAATCTTCATGAATTATGCCCGAGAAACTGCTTACATAGTCTCCTTGCTACCTGCACTCATTGTTAAACATACAAGAGAAAAACAAGAAACTGAAAGCAGTCGACAAAATATGTTGAAAACTTTGCCCTGAGTGGGGATCAGACTGGCTGTTTTTAAGTCTGAAGTCAGCTGCATAGATTGTGCACGTTGGTGGCCAGCAGCGTCTTTCAGCAGAGCATTTCTGCGGAGAAAGGCAAGACACAGGGTTTCAGTGTTGATTTCCTGACGGCCCCTTGAATGTAGATAGAGCTGATAACAAAGCATCCAAGACAGTTTTATTTGCCAAAACCCAAAACTTTTTGAGTTCTTCTGAACAACAACCACAGTGTTTCTGTAAACTTTTTTCCCTCAGTGAACTCTTTATGAACCTTTTTTTTTTAGAGAGCAGCAGTGGTTCAAATGTTGGGAACCACTGACATATCTGACTGAGATGCTTCAAGATGCTAGAACCTATTCACATTTCTTTCTAGCCAGGGAGCTGATAAGATCAAGTTTGTCTTTGTGGATTGATCTAGATTAGCACAAGATGAGCCCAGTCAGTATCTTCGTCAGTGAAAAAGGAAAGGTTGGGAGAGAGAGAGGGGTGAAGGAAGAAAGTTCTTCATCAAGAATTGACTGCAGTATTGCCTGCTGATGCATGTCGGATCACCCGCATGGAGAGATCACATGGCTTCTCCAAAAGTCAAACGATCAATTCGCCTCGTTTTGGCTCTGTACTTAATGCACAAACAGTGCGATCTGCGGGGCTGTAATTGCATTGTTAGGGCCAAGGAACAAGCCTGTGCCTTTTCAGCAGACAGCTGGCAGGGAGAGAGGCATGTTGTTAGGAAAGAGAGAGGCAAGGCAAATAAAATTACTGCTAACGCTCAGAGATCGGCAGGAGTCCTACTTGCCTAATCTTACCGGTGGGAGCAAGCGGCTGTTGTAATCCAATTATAGCAGCATAAGCAATTTGTTAGACACTCCGCATAATGTAACAATTTCCCAATAAACTCTGACTTGTAATAACGTCGGCAAGAGTCCGCATAAATCTGCCCGAATGGTGGGGGCTGGAGCGTTCGGCTGGGGGCTTGTAATTGGCGCCATCAGCACGTTTTGCGGAGTGCAGTATGGTGCAGTCTTTTAGTGCAGGAATTTTAAGGAGAAACGCATGGCACACGTTTCTTAGAAAAAGAAAAGTGGCCATTAAAAGGGGAGCAGCAAGAAGGGCATACTCTTGCCTTCACATTACCTAGGAATCTTAGTAGAAAGAAAACAGGAGGAAGCCATGTTTCCTTCTAATACTAAAGGGGGGAGAAGGGGCGAGAGTGTGTGGATTAAATTCCTTTATTTAAAAGGCATTGGTTTCTATTATTTATACCCTTCTTCTCCAGCCCCCAAAATGCTGTTGAGGCAGCATTTAGCTTAACATTTTTACGAAATGTTCATAGCCAGGCAAGACTAGAAACACGAAGTTAAATCAGTTTTTTTCTAGAGTTTAGCTTTTTCTATATAACAGGAAAATAATTTTCTTTGTGCCCAGAACACATCTTTTAAAGGTATTATCTCATTGAATATCAGACCTCTCTGCAAAGTTCTGCCTTTAAGGAACCGTCTCTTACTGAAGGGTTTTTAAAACCCAGCTTGTTGTTTGTTTAGCGGGCTTTACTACACTGCTTATTTTCCAATTCTGGAATATATTGTGAATACCTAGAATTAGTCATCTTTCTTGTTGAAAATTTACATTGTACAAGAATACAGTTTTTCTTATTTAAAACTATACCTGTGTGATTATTACAGAAATAATTATTATTCCTAAATCATAACATTTTTGTTTTGGAAAAATATTTGTTGTTGTGTGGAGAAAATAGAACCTCCATTATTTATTGACTGATTAGCATTTGTAGTGACAGAATAGAATTTCTTATTTATATGAGGTATAGGAGGTAGAGAGTACTCATAGATTTGAGTTAATAAACAGATTTTCATTCTACTGAGTGTACATTAAATGTTACCTACTTTCTTATGTCAACCCAACTCTTCATTGTTTTTAATTTATGTCCAAACTAAGCTTCTGGAATAACAGGATTCTTCAAAATATCATAATGCTGCGGGTATTATAACAATAAATATTTACTTTCAGTATAAACATTTTCATCTACTAAAGCAAATGCTGCCTTGTTTGGCTGGAGCTACATCAATAAACTGCTGTACCTCTAATAAAGCCACTCAGTGTCTAGGTTTAACTAATGGCTGATTTTCATGGCTTTGACAGTGAGCTGTGTGCGTTATTTTCTCCTGATATTGTAAAAATAATGAGAGCAAATTAGAACAATCAGTTTACACAGATAGCTCCTGATTGGGGGCGATGGGCAATATGGCAGCAGGTAATCCATCTTCAGGCTCCTGTCACATTAACTTCAGCAGTGTGAAAAGATCAGGTGGGGTAGGCAGGGATCCTGCCCAATCGGAACACTGAAATTAATGAGAAGAGCATTGCTCTGTGATCAACCTTTTAATTAGCAGGACTGGAAACGGAGGGAGTGATGAAGACAGCACCACAGCTGCACAATGCCAGGCACAATTCCTGAAAAGGGAAAGGAAAAAAAATCTATGGGTTTTAACATCATACTTTTCTTGCAGCATACAGGCATTGTTTCCACTCTACAGCTGGTTCACAGACTTTAAGAAATACTGCCTACTTTTCAAAGTAATGTCACAAATATCGTTGATGTGTTAATGATCTATAGGCTATAATTTTATCACGGGTCATTTAGGATTTTGATTACCAGCACACTTCTTTGCCATTGCAGTCTGGGTTTTAACTTTTGAATTTTTTTTTAAATCAGGTAACCGGAGAAATTAAAAAGGACTGCCTTGTCAACCTCCCACCACCCCACCCCTCCAATTTAGCTGCAAATAGCATGAGAGTTTTCCGGTTTGGAGCACTTCTGTCGTTTTTAGTTTTTTTAAACAGGAGAAAAATTCAGGCAGTAAGCTGTGGTATATTTAAATTGTATTCCTTTCCTGATTCTGTTTATTAGGAAATTTGCTGTTTTTTCCCCCTATGCCATTGATTCTCAGTGTTGGGGGCTGTGTTATTTCAATTTATATAATTGAGAATTGAGTATTAATGAATGGTGTTTATAGGAGGAAAGGGGGATCTATGTAGTAACTGCGACTAAAGGCTTGATTCATTCATTTAAAGCTCAATTATACTAAAATTGTAATCTTGTTGATAATCTCTGTAATATTGGAAAATATGGTATGAGCCTACGGAAGACATTAATGAGCCAAATTTTCTCTACCAAATCAGTGCCTGTTTTCTGGGCCTTCTTTATTTATCAGGCTGTAACTTTAGGAAAGTATATGAGGCCATCAGGATTTGCGGTATTTTAGTCTTTATACCTTAAGCTTAGTCACTTACTATAAAAGCAAGTAATATAATGTAGGCGATATAAAGAACCCAGATATTTTCCAAAGATATATAAATTAAACTCGTTTTCTTGATATTAGAAGTTAATTGACTTGGGCATTTATTTAAAGTATTAATATATAAAAAATCAGTTATCAATTCCATATCTGAATATGGAATTAGCAGGAAAGAGCCTAAAATATGGTGCAAAATATTCAGGTTAGGTGTAAGGCGATCTTTTTTCCATCGTAGTTAACAGGACTTTTTCCTAATATGTTTAATGGTGATTCTAGCCTTGCAGCCCCTAAGATACTATATTTACAGAATGTAAGTCCCTGATATTATATACTTCTGTGCAAAACTCACAGAACAAAGGCACTTCCATTTCCCCCTAGTACACATCTCCCTACCCCTCTTCCTCCCAAAATCATTAGTTTAGTTTTGTTATTTTTGTTGTTTTCGCTGAAGAGATTTTACTGAAAACATTCATTTAGACTTATAAGTATTTTAGGGTCAGTGACTTAATACTAAATAGCCTCTAGGACTTCTCTATGTTCTTTAAGAGAATGGTGCTGCTGTGCATACTAATATTTTAAAGACCACTTGTTAGAATTTTGCATGATACTTTTCTGCATTCCTTTATCTGGAAGAGAGATTTTTATTCTTATAGCTTTTATGGATTTATGGCATTTCATTCTCCTCTCTCCTAGTTTGACAGTTTCAGAAGCTTGGGCTCATAAGCTCTCCCATGAATAAATATGTTCTTAGTTATATGATATAAATAGATCACTTACAAAGCTTGTGAAACCTGAGCTCTCCTTTTGAACCTTTCAGTACCATGAGCTCAGGATCCATACATGTAGAATTTTATTCCTGTGTCGTGACTTCAGCTTTTAAGGCAAATGAACTATGAATTTAAATTGCTATTCTACTCTATACCAAGTTTCTACAAAAATAGAACTATATTTTTCTCTTTTTCCTATGATTCTAAATCCCATTTGACTTAGTAATCTTACCAATAGTTGTTCTTGTTGTTAGAATTCTTTTCCAGTAAAATTCGCTTCTGAAGGTAAGTGTTAAAATAGACATTCTTTTTTTGAGGTCATCTTTTTTTGTTGTTTTATACTAATAATTACAGAAATGTCCAATTGACTGAATGACCAGTAAACTCCTTTTTAAATGTCCTGACAGAGCTAGAGTTACCAAATCACCTTAAATTCTGCAAATCCCAAATCTTAATAGGGCTCACTTCAGAAAAATTTTCATTAGTCTAGTCTTTGGAGCTCACCCAATACACCCTGAATTAAAGTTCTCATATATGTAACCAGGTGAATCTCTAAGGCTGTTATAATCCTAAATTCCCCATTCCCCCCTGCCCCGATTTTGAGTTTGAGTGGTATGTTCCTATATAAGGAGCTTGAAAATATCCATTTTCCTTTTTGTGCATCTTCAGGATGGAAGACCTTTATCTCTGCCCCGCCCCGCCCCTACCCCCTATTCCCCCCAGGTTTTGTACTACTCAAAATTCAAGGAGTAGAGAGAATACTTTAATACTTATTAAGCCCCTGTGTTTGGGTGCTATAGTGCTACTGTGTTACGTATTTCAGTCCCTGTGTGAACCTGGTGAGCTGGATGATATTACTCCTATTTTACAGATAAGGAATCTTAAGCTTAGAGAAGTTAAACCTTTTCCCAAGTTTTCACACCTCTAAGTTGTAGAGTCAAGTTTTGAACACAGATATCTGACTTCAGAGTCCTTGTTCTACTACATCCTTTTGCCTTTCAAGTAGTATTTGGAGGCCCTGTGTATCTTTACTATCATACTTGGTCTCAGGACTCAAGTACTATGAGTACTATAGCTTTTCTCCATTTGATTTCTATAGCACTTTTGACATCTAGCAAATGTTATTTCTTTGATCTTCCCTTCCCCTGCCCCCACCTACTACTTGTAAAAGATCTTGTTGTGACTGAACTGAGCCAAGTACTGTATTCAGAAAACTTAACTACAGTAATATCTTGGTTTGCGAGCATAATTCATTCCAGAAACAAACTACTCGTATTGCAAGACATCGCTCGTTTACCATGTTAAAATGTATTAGAAATGTCTGCTCATCTTACGGAACACTTGCAAATCCAAGGTTTTACTGTATTTTTATTCTGGGTTACCTAGTCAGTAATTCTACTATGTAACTTTAAATGCTTATTCAATAATAATCACCTACCTTATAAACATAGGTCTTTAAAGGATCTAAGATGACCTTATGGCTCCATGTTCCATTGTTGTACATATAAAATGAGTGGAACAGTATGAGGCCAATACTACTGGTTCAAGGTGGTGATTCATACCTTAGTAATTGTTGCAGAAGTTGTTTTGGAATACAGATCTTATCCTACTGTGACAGGATTTACCGTGTAAGCATACATTGGCAGTTCTTTTATACCAAAAATTTGTTTTTCCTGGTTAAGATTGGTAATTAATTTTGCTAATTAAAAAAAAAATGTCTCTTAAGATTTCAAAGCCCAGGCTCTGATTACACTTCAGTAAATATTTTTATATTTGTATGCATGCTTCTAAATAGTTTGGTGATTGTGAAACCATGATGAGGGTATCAGTTACAATAGTTGGAACTTGAACTCCTCTATCTGTTTCAGACAGAAGAGAGGAAGCTTGGGACAGGAGTGATTAAGAAGAAATAGGTTCACCAAAAGCAAATGAAAACAAAAACAAACATGAATATTATGGCGTGTGTGTGTGTGTGTGTGTGTAAAATCTCCCTGGATATTCTCTAATGGAAATAATAGAAGTTTTTGATAATTACGGTTAACATCAATTTCATGCTTAGGCTTATAAAATATGTAAGAAGCACTTGCTCACATGGAGTGCTAAGACCATGACAAACAGGAATGTTAAAATAGTTCAAGAAGAATGAACATAAATTTAATTATGTTTTATATTTCAGATATCACTTCTTTAACTTTATCTACATTTTCTTGTAATATCTAATAGCATCAGAAATTTAATTATAAAGTAGTTTTTTAACAAAAAAAATACCTGGGAACAAGCCAAAAAGGAAATATAGAGAGAAAACCATGTTTAAAAAGAGATGGTTCCTACAGTGTTAACTATGGAGTGTGTAGCGTGACTCTGTAATGGAATATCATGGCAGGGGGTATAATACTGTAAATAAAATGAATATGCCACTTGTGGATTAATGGGCAACCTAAAGAGTGGCTTTATTTACATCTATGTGTGAGGTTCATTTTCAGCTTGTGTTTTGTCTTATTCTTGTGATTGGAGCACTTAAGAACCTGACAGTTTAATTAAGGAACTGTTTTAAAAAATCAGTTTCCTTGACTCTTGGGGGGTATGTGTGTGTGTGTGTGTGTGTACATATATGTATATATATGTACACACACATACACACACATTATTTTTGGTAGGATTACTATAGTGTCATTTTAGACTTTAAAATTGATAGGTAGAAGGAATTTTCTTTAACTTTTTCTCTGGGTTAATAAGGAGAAGAGGTGGGTTCTGAAATTAAGTCCAAGAAATACAGCTATTTTTTATAATTTGTTATGAAGGATAAGAATTAGGTGTAGACACTTCATGTATCCAGATTACAGTGGATTCCATTTGCAGTGATACAGTTTTGTAGATATGGGATGCTTTTCAACGGTTTGGGTACTGAGTAATTTAAGCTTAAATACATCTAGTCTGGGACACTACAGGAGCCACGGTGTCAACATTATAACCTGAGAACATACAATAAGGGTAAATTCAAAGTGAGAGCTTTATATAACCTTTTTTACTTAGCTGTCTAGGTTGCTTTTGATTGTCAATTAATACTATTGTTTATTGCTCTTGAAATTTCAAAAGTTTGGAGTATTATTTACTCCCTGCTTCCCCTCAATTGAAAATGTGTGATAAAAGTTACTTATAAAAAGGAAATTATGGGCCGGCCGAGTGGCGCGATGGTTAAGAACTCGCTTGGGATGCCAGAGGGCCCCGGTTCGGATCCCACATATGAGGGCCAGTGACACTGCCCTCCACAGCTAAGATGCTGAACAACAGCTCAACCTGGAGCTGGGCTGCCATGAGTCGCCGGCGACGGCGTGGGCTGTAGTCCCTGTGGCAGTGGATTGCCATGGGCTACCATGTGTGGCCAGCAGCCAGCGTGAGCGGCCAGCAGCCGCAGTGAGCAGCCGTCCAGAAGCCGGCGACTGATGTGCCTCGCCAGAGAAGAGCACAATGATGGTGCCAACTTGGGCCAGTGAAGCAACGTCCTCCACAACTAGACTGAAGAACAAAACGACAGCAACTTGTCTGTTCCCCTTTCCCCAATTCCCCAGCACTGTTCCCATCCCCCCAATTCCCCAATAAAAATCTTTAAAAAAAAAAAAAAAAGGAAATTATATGCAAAAGTAAATTGCCTTCATTGTAGAGTTTGAATAGGACTAATTTTCACTTGCAAAATATAGACCCTCAAATTATATGTATTGAGTCTGATTGACTTATAAACAAAAAACTTATGAAGTATATTTTTTGAAGTATTAAAACCCAGAGCTGTGCCATCAAATTTGACAGCCATTTTGCACCATTGTTTATTGAATATTTACAGTGTACCAGACACTGGGCCAAGGGTTTTATATACACTCTCACTTAAATCCTCACAGCAGTCTCATTAAGCATACAACCCCATTTTATATACAAATAAACTGGAGCTCAGAGAGATCAAGCAACTTGCCCAAGGTACATTGCAAAAGTGGAATTTAAACCCAGACTGTCTGGCCCCATGGCCTATGTTTTCAACCACTGTGTTTTATAAATTTTAGTACATAGAAATTAGGGTAGATGTAGCAAATGGGGGAGATTTATCTAAAAAGTTCTCTATGATGTCTATTAAATGTTAGCAATTTATTAACAAGTAGCCAGGATTTGGAAAACACAGAAGTATGTAAATTGGTTATGTAAAATCATGATACAGTAATACATTTTAGGTTTGTGTTCTTCTCTTGCACTTATGGTATTTTCCTTTTCAGCATTCCATATGAGATGATAAAAATTAAAGATACCTCAATTAGCATCCACAAAAAAGTAAAACTGTTAATTGAACCTTGTAATCTCCTCTTGCTGTCTGTTAGGCTTTTCTTTCAGGCTTTGATTGTGTGTAATAAAACTGTTGCTTAATTAATGCCAGGGTTCTGAAGCGTTTGGATGCCACAAAAGAGTGTGAAGTGGAGAAACCAAGAGGCAGCATCAAATAGCGTTTCTGTTGTGTTAATTTAGATCTGTCATTCTTGTTCTAGTTCATGATATACGGCTCCCAACAGATACTAGGTGAATTGAAAGAGAAGCAGTAGTGAATCGTGTCTTAGGAAAAACACAACTCATGATTGAGGCTCTCAGTAGGTTAATGAATAACTGTATTCAGACAATATTTCACCCCTAGTTTGAGCTGCCCTTGGAATGAATGTGGCCTGTTAATGTGACCAGCAGACACGATGCAAAACCAAACCAAGTGGTGACTTTGCACCATGGCTTTGTGGTATGTGCAGGAAACATCAGGACTGATGTCTGTGATGTGCTACTTACTGTCTTTGGCAGAGGGGTGCTGGAGTGTAACCAGAGCATGAGAGAGGAAGTTGTACTGACTTGTATTAATCTCCATTTAGAATGCTAAAAAAAGCAGTAGTAAAAATTTCCCTTGGAAACTGCTAAAGTTTCCTTATTTATGGACATACTTTTTTTTTTTATTAATGATTTTTATTGGGGAATTGGGGGATGGGAACAGTGCTGGGGAATTGGGGAAGGGGAACAGACAAGTTGCTGTCATTTTGTTCTTCAGTCTGGCTGCTCACGCTGGCTGCTGGCCACACACAGTAGCCCATGGCAACCCACTGCCACAGGGGCTGCAGCCTACGCCGTCGCCAGCAACTCAGGGCAGCCAAGCTCCAGGTTGGGCTGTTGTTCAGCATCTTAGCTGTAGAGGGCAGTGTCACTGACCCTCATATGTGGGATCCGAACCGGGGCCCTCTGGCGTCCCAAGCCAGTGCTTAACCAACGCGCCACTCGGCCAGCCCTATGGACATACTTTTTGAGGGATTCATATGCTAACAAAAATTTTTTAAAAAAGGTTGATAGGAAATGTTTGTTTCATATTATAACTCAGAAAATATTATGTCTTAATTTTAGAATACAGAATAATGAATAACATAATAGTCTTCCCAAAAATGAATTTACTTTTAAGGTGACTCTTTATATTCTCTCATTCTCCCTCCTTGATTTAAGGAACTTATTAATTGGCTGGTTTTATATTTGTATTAATTTTAACAAGAGTGTTGAAAAGCAGTGTTTCTTTCAGGGTGGAGATGATTTAAAATCCAACAATAAAAAATGAAGCCCCTTTTATTTCTGGCGGCATTCCCAGATAGTTGTATTATAATCATTGAACTTTTAGAGCCTGCTCAAATTCTGCCTGGAGTGTGTAGGATTACAACATCATATCTAAATTATACTTTTCGGCAATATCCAAACATGAAATAGACATTGTTGAGGGAAAGTATTGGTATCATAATTTACGATGGTTAAGGTGTCAGTGGAGAAGGGATTTTACAAGCATAGGGAAAGAATACTTGGGCTTCAATTTGAATAGGTCTCTATTGTCCAGGGGGTTATTTAATGCTAATAAATAGTACTTGTTTTAGAATGGATGGAACTAGGTTAAGTGTTTACAGCCAAACCTTTCTCTTTTTCACCAAAGAGTAAGGTTCTCCTAAAACTGACCTACTTTGCTCTTACACAGTACTATAGGTACAATGGTTATGCAGCCATAAAGAGAGAAATAGATGAAGACCAGAAGAATTTTTTAGTAGGAAGTGCTTGGTAGCATGTTTCTTTGTTGGGGAGACATAATGTTGCCACAAATCATGAATAAATATTCCAAATTCTCTAATATTATAGCTGTTATAACCATTTTTAAGCCTCCTTTCTAAGTAGATATTTTTCTCCAGGCTTTCTGTATTGTGAACTTTACAAAACTGGCTTAGGCAGCCTATTAATTATTCATATCATAGCAACAATTAAAGCAAATTAAAAATAAAAATCGCCATATTGCGTTTAACCATCGGCAGCACCAAACTGTGTCAGCTCTGTAAGGGCCTGTGGTGTTTCCTTAGTTAAAAGTGCTAGAGGGAGCTCTAACCTTGTTCAGAGTAGTGGCATATGGGAACAATTGTCTGTATGTGGCCATAGGGTCGCAAGTAAAGATAGAAGCTAAGGCTGTTCCATGGCAAAAATTTAAATCTTTTTTATTAGAGCTCCTGTTTCTTTTATAAGGTTTATAAGGTTTAGGACTCTCTGTCTGTAACCAAACAGGATTTTGTTTGCCCTTCTCTATGATTATAATCATCTCCTAACAGTGTTCAGGAGACCCTGAATTTGACTCAGTGAATTTTCACAAAGTGAACGAACACCTGTGTAAGCACAACCAAGGTTAAAAAAAAAGAAAGAGAAAGAAGGAAAGAAAAAGAACTTTACCAGAAGCCTGCTCCTGCTCTCTCTGTCGCTCCCTTCCCAAGGGTGGTAACCATTATCCTCACTTCTAATGTCATACATTAATTTGGTCTGTTTTTTGAACCTCATATAAGTGGAATCGTACAGTACCCATTCTTTACTGTTTGACCTATTTCACTCAACATGTTTTTGAGAGTCATGTTGTATATAGTTGTCATTTGTTTATTCTCATATAAATACACCAAATTTATTTATTCATTTTGTAGATGAACATTTGGGTTGCTTTCAGACTTTGATAACTACAAAAAAGTGTGTATATATCATTTGGGAATATGTACAAAGAATACATGTATTCTGTTGAATATTTAACTGGGAGGGGAATTGGTATTTCCAAACTGGTGATACCAATTTATACTCTCTCCAGCAGTGAATTGTTCCACTGTTTCTTTTCCTCACTAACAAACACTTGTCTGACTTTTTCATTGTAGCATTCTGGTGGTGTGTAGCAGCAGTATCACATAGTGGGCTTTTATTTTTAACATAAAGTTTACAGTCTTAACCATTTTTAAGTGTTCAGTAGTGTTAAGTATATTCACATTGTTATCACTTTTTTTAATTTAAATTTCCCTTAACACTTAAAATTGAGCTTTTTTTGTATGTTGATTGACCATTTAATTGTAAAGTGCCTATTCAAGTCTTTTGCCCATTTTTTTTTACTGGGTTTTATGGATTTTTCTTAATGATTTGTAGTTTTGTATAAATTCTGAGTACAAGTCCCTTGTCTGATATATGTGTTGCAAAAAGTTTCTCCTATATTACTTGCCTTAGTACTTTTTAAATGATGTCTGTTGATGAACAGAGGTTCTTAATTTTAGTATATTCCATTTATCAATCTTTGCATTATATAATTGATATTTTGACGTTCTACTTAAGAAATCTGTGTCTGCTGCAGGTTTATGAAGGTATTCTCTTATGTTTTCTTCTAACATTTTTATTAGTTTTCCCTTTCACATTTAGATCTACAATCCATTTGATTTGTGTGTGCGCGTTAGGTGGAGGTGAGAGTTTTCTTTTTTTAAATGTGATAATCAGTTGATGTAGCTCCATTTATTAAAATATATATTTCCCACTTTATTGCATTTTTCTGTCATAAATTACATGACTGTGTCTGTATAGGTTTTTGTCATATCTTGACCTCTGATAGTAAGCCCTCCGATTTTGTTGTTATTCTTCAATATTACCTTGGTCATTGTTGGCCATTTGCATTTCCATATACATTTTAGAATCAGATTTGTCAGTATTTACCATCTGTGTGACTTTTGCATCACCTAGTATAGCACTTGCACATAGGAAGTCATTAATGTATTTGTTTAAATGAGATAACTCAGTACACACAGAAATTCCTAAATTATAGTTGCCTCTGATTTTGCCCAGAGCCTTTGAGCCTGGCTTTACTGGGCTGCTTTTACAATCTGATCACATCTTAAATTTTCTTTCTTCACAATTCTATCCCCAATCACATCAGGTAATGGTGGCCAGACAAATTAGCATATTTTAAAATACTCCAATTCATAATTCCCTTTCCTAGGGAATTTGGAACAGAGTTTCAGTTAAAACTTTAGTTTCAAAATTTGGTGGACAGGTCCTGATACAGCCTGAATTTCTGAGATGGTTTCTACATACTAGCAAACATTAACAGCTACCTTTATTGAGCATTTAAGTGCCAGACTCCGTGCTTAGAATTTTATCCATAATCTCCTGTTATTTCTTTTTAACAGCACTGGGAAATAATAGGTTGTATCCCCCCTTGCAGGTGAAAAAAATTGAGTCTTACAGAGGGTAGCTAGCTGACTCAAGCCTATATATTGGGTTGTCAGAAAAGCCATGATGTATTTTTTCTGTTTTTCGTTTGCAAAAATGCATCATGACTTTTCCGACAACCCAATAGTTTATACATTGCAGATACAGGGCTTGAACCTAGGCTTGACTGACACTATTAGTGCACTACCTTTAATAATAATTTATTTTACTTAGTCCATGAGCAGTGCCTAGCCTCTTTGCCTAAGAGTATGTCTTCCAAAATGCCTTCATTCTGTCATCTTCCCAACCCCATCCCGCATTGTCACTGCTACTCTCTTAGTCCACGTCCATTCTGATATCAGCCCACTCTTCCAACTTACTTACAATGTAGGCCCCTTAGATTGCTCACTATTGAAAAATACTATCACCATGGAAGATAATGCCACAAAATTGTGTGTAACTTTCAATGAAACTTAATTTTTCAAATGGAAATTGATCCCCAGTTCTTTCCCAAATTCATTTATCTATTGGGTTGTCGGGAAAGTCATGACGTATTTTTCTATGTTTTTCAATGCAAAAATGTGTCATGACTTTCCCGACGACCCAGTATTACAGTAGCTAATTTGCCGCCTAGACCTTGAGGACACTTGTTGGCCTTTGGAATCTGAAAGAAAGGGGTCTCTAAGATACAGCAAGCTATGGACTATAATGCTGAAAATTAAAATGGCAGAGAACAGCAGCCATCTGATCATGACCACTATAACCTTGAAAAAGCGTTAAGAAGATCCCAGTAGGTTTTTCATATCTATATGCAGACTCCTCATGTGGCCCTACTCCTTTGATTTGGCGCTAAATAAGACAAGTTGATGTATTAAATGGGTATAATTTTTTGCCTCTGTGTGATGTAAAGGGATTTTTAATAAAGAGATACATTCATTTATTGACAGTTTTCTAGAAAACCTTTCCTTATGAAGAGAGATGGAGAGGGAAATAAGAGAGTAAATATGAAAGAAATGAGGCAAATTGAGACACAGAAAACTTTAAGAAGACATTATTAGGTCTTCATATCTTGGTGTCAACCCTGAGAAAGGTTAACGCTTATGACGTTTTAAATTCTAATTATGGAATATTTTAGCATGTAGAAAAGTCAGAATAATAACATTATCTATGTACTTATTACTTAGAATGGTAGCATTTCTTTGTATTAAAAACTCAATTGTTGCAGAAAAGCTTGACTTATTCTTGGAATTCTGGAATATATCGCTTGCCCAAATAATATTATGAAAAATACTTCTCGTTTTGTTTGAGGTGTATACTTAAACTCTAAAACATTAGTTTTTTAGTAAGAAAATGTGAAGAATGAGTCTCTATTTTTAAATGTATTTGCTCAGCTCTGTTTTAATTTACCATGAAACTGAATCAGAGACTCAAAATGTAAAAGCCAGACTGAGCCTCAGATTATCCCGTCCACCCACTCATTTTACAGATGAGATCCCATGGCAGTAGAGTCCTGACCAAGATCACATAACTAATTAGTGATAGGATTGGGCCATCATGCTAGCTCGCTTTTGCTGTGGGGCTTTTTACACGAGTGTCAACACAACTATAGGAAAACTTTTTAATAATGGTTTGTTTCCTACGCATCAAATTTCAGTATGTAGTCCTTAAACAGAAAATAGAAATAGAGTAACTTCAGAACATTCTACGCATAGAAAAATTTCATGGGAAAAAGTTGCTGCCCTTGAGTTTTATATTTATAGTGCTTCATGTGAGCTTAAGCCACGCCTTGGTGAAATTAAAAGATTGGGTAGTCTTTACAGAGAACCATTTTATGCTTTAAGAAAAGCCACGTTCTGCAAAGAAAGAATACAATTCTAATTTCTAAGTCAAGTGTATGCACACTATGGAAGTAACTGTCTACCTGATTTTCATTTTCTTATCCACTTTCACTCCCAGTAAATACACACTTCAAATCCCTGCTGGGAGTTGGCCCCATTCTGAAAAAGAAAATTTTTTATGACCCTCAAGATTCAGTCTTTCCTCAGAGACACCAAAAATCTGCAGTCTCTGGTCCATGGAACCCCGTAAAAGTAGTGCTCATGTGAGGGAAATGTAAATAACCTTCAGACAGAATCATAAGTGAATAGCTTTTCTGCCAATTTTTGAGAGAAAAGAGGGTGGGTGCTGATGACAGCTGGAATTTTAGTCTGGTTTCTGCCCTCGCTCTGTCTTTGCTGATTACTAAAACAAACTACAGAGTTTGTAGTTTGTACCCTATGGGATACAAAATGTACTCTACCTTATAACACGTTAGCTCTTTGGTAGAAACCAGTAAAGTAGATTTTCAAAATCATAGTAATGCTTTGAGAGTCTTGTTACCATTCTAGTAAATTTCCTTACTGTTCTTCCCTCACTAAATTTGAGTTTTATAGGAATATGTATTGGAATTGCTCTGAAAGATTGAAAATGGAAACAAAAATTGATGTTCAAATGCCTTTTATTCCATATTGTAGAATATATTTTGAGGTCTTCCTTTGGCTTTTTTTTTTGTCTTCTCCAACTGTTAAATGTCAGTCATCGTTCCCTTTGGAAGTTCATTTTTACTTTGATTCTTAAATTTTGCATAGTAATATTTTACATATTACTATATTAAAATATTGAAACTAACTTTAGAAAACAATAGACTAAAGGTTGTCACGTTACAGAGTGCTTATGGACAAAGCATCAATGTGGTGCTAGTCTCATCCTTGTTGGTAAGAAAAGAGGACTCCAATTGTTTACACCACAAAGCAATTTCCCCCTGCACTCCCAAAAAGCAATATCCACACCTTGCATTAGTTTGGATTAAAAATTTGTTTTAGCAAATATTTTGAGCTGCTGTGACATAGACATAAAGGGTTTGTGTGATAATCTCTGCCCTTTGAGTTGAAAAACTAGTTTGAAAGTAAAGGTTTCTGGACATAAAATTACTGTAAAAGCAAAAAATATTATATTTAATAGAGTATGAAGCTCTAATTATAGTCAGCAACTATGTACATTATAGTCCTCTCTAGTTCAAAGCATGACAGCTAATGCCTTTACTATGTGCCAGGTACTCTTCCAAATGTCTTTACATGTGTTATTTTTATCCTAACAATAACCCTTCTAGGTAGGTACTATAAGAATCATCATTTTACACATGAAGAAATTGAGGCACAGAGATGTTAAGTAACTTAGCCAAGATCACACATCAAGTAAATGGTAGAGTTGGGACAGAATCAGTGCCAAATCATGGTGTTATTTTTTACAATATCCTATTACATAAACATAAACTCCTTCAGAAGGACATTTGAACTGGCTTCAGTGTGGCAATTGTGGTCTTGGTGCTCATGTAAACCACTTTTAGCTATAGAAAATGTATTTACCCATATTTGCAAAGCAGTGCTGGTCTCCTATATTTAGTCTTAATCATTGACTTAGAGCTTCATTCTCCTTAGAAAGAAGGGCCAGAATTTCATTTTAGAAAAAGTATATACTTTATGTAATAACTGCATTTTAAAATTTAGTCTGAACTCTATTAACTTACGTGAATCTGAACAAGTTATTTCGAATACCTCTGCTAACAACAACAACAAAAAAAAAACAGATGCTGTATCCAAACTAAGCTTTTTCCTGGATAAATTAAGAAAACAATTACCCAACTATTCCAGAGAGAAATGTCTTTAGTCCCTTGATGCTCCAAGGGTTATTAAAGTTTTACCTGCAGATAACCAAGACTTCCAGAAGTTACAACTCATTTACTTCATTCACTGCAGCTAAGAGAGGCCTGTGCTGCTGCCTCATAGGATTATTTCTTGCTGCATTTAACATGCATTAACAAGCATTTGGAAAGAGTCGAATTTCTTCTAGAAAGCTGAGTTGGCTTCTTGAGATCCTGTCCCCCCCAAAAAACTCGTATTTTTCTAATCCAGGTTTTAGATATAGCTTCTCAAAAGCTTTTTTCAGGAGCAAGTTTTACCAAGTCATTGAGACCTTTTTATGGGACTCAAAAATGTAAGGATTAGAGCACAAAGAAGAAAAGGGTAGTTTTTTCCTCTTTACTTAAAACTGACTATATTTTCCCATGCGCTTTATAATTGTGTTTTAAGTGTGTCTCTTACGTTTTCCTCTGGCAGCCCATGCCTCCATCATTCCCTGTTATTTATGGGAGAACTTAACCTTCTGATGCTAAAATAAAAGGGGAGGCTGTGAGGAGGAAGTTAGGGAGAAGACTTAGTTTAAACTTTCTCCATCACAGAAATTTTATTTTGGTAATATTAACTAATATTATTTAACATCCAGATGAGCCATCTCTACCTGAGGAAGTTTACAAAAAGAGCGACCAGATTCCAGACAATTAAACTTTATTACTCTGCTGGAAACATTAAGTAGTGGCTTAGGAAAATAGTTTTTCATCTCCTCTCCCTCTTGATGTTTATTGTTTATTGTGTGGGAGAGGACCTGTTTGTCCAACAAGCATATTGCTTTTCTTGGAGCAAGTGAGCTTGGTAATGCTAGGTCCATTTTGCATTTTGTTATATTCTCTGGCCCCCTCTTCTCTCTCCACCTCACCCCTACTCCCTCACCTCTTCCCTAGCTCCTCATCTCTCTCCTCTTTGCCATCTTTCCCTACCCCCTGCTTATCCTTCCCATCTCTTTCCCGTCTCTCTCCCACTCCTGCCCCACAGCCCCCACTCTCTCCTTTACCCCACACCCACTTTTGTCATTCCTGTTCTTTCACTCCTTCCTCTCACCCTTCTCCCTGCTTCCCTTCCCTTTCTTTCCCCTCCTCATTCCCTACCCCTCTCTCTTCTCCCTTTCTCCTCCTTTTCTTCCTCTTCTCTCCCCTCCTTTGCACAGTCCCAATCATCGGTACTTCTCTGTCCTCCTGGTTCAGATCTTGACTGTTCCAAGATGTTCAATGAAGGAGATCAATTTCACCTGCCTCGTTAATTGGGTGTTATAGACAGAGACTACTCTAGATGACACAAAAATACCCTCCCCCTGTACATCAAATGATTGACTAATGATTTTTTTTAAAGACCAGAAAGATATATACCCACCAAAATGTAAACATTGTTTATTTGTTAATGGTGGAAATTATGAGCACTTTTTATGTTCTTTGTGCTTCTGTATTTTCCGTATTTTCTAAAATGTGTCTATTATAAATGCTGTTTTAAAAAAATCGTTTGATCTTTCTGTGCCTGACCCCATAGATCCTTATTTAATGAAAGTAAAACAAAACAAAATGAGGAACCAGATTTGATCCTCCAGTGAGTATGAGTTTGGTTTGCTATTTTGATACTCAGTTTTCCAGATCCTTCCAACTTTCCAAATGATGGCCCTTTGGACTACAACATGAATTTTTCAGCTGTTGGTGTTCTCATAGCACATAATGGGTGTTAAATACACTCTCACAAGTTAGGCTTAAACTCCAAGTCTTACAAGAACTTTTCTGCCTTTCTCTCCCCTCACCAAAATTTAGTTCATATTTTGTTTATTGTAATGTTTCTATACTGTAAGGGTAGTCAGTGTGACAGACTTGACATTATATATACGGATTTGTTTCCAGCTCTGTTATCAGTCTCATGGGGGGTTGAGAGGACTGGCATTGGTGAGCAGCCATTCTATTATTGTTATACCTCATTGTTTTACCTCGTCTGTTGTTCTTGGTACTGTTGGTTATAAAAGGCATAAACTCCATGCTGTACTAGGCCATGATACCAGCTGTTCCACAGTTAAATGTTAAAATTGCAAGTTCAGATTCAAGTTTGACCAGAAAAACTTCCAGACTATGTCCTTCTCAGTTGGCTAGCTTAGGTGTAGAAGGTAAATGGAAGAATAGATGAAGTGTTCTGACTTATGCGTTCCCTAGATATAGTGTACTTGTTTCAGAAGGGGTTAAATGGTGTAGTTAGTGAAGGGTTTTCTAGCTGCAAGGGCTTTTGAAAAGCGATCTAGGAATTCTGCAGTTAATTGAATTCTTCAGGCATAAATTTACCGTCACTAAAAATTTTTGAGTGAGCGAAATTCTCTTGCTTTGCTACTAGATATAGTTCATACAGTGTCTTAGAAGCCCAGAATTCTTTTTTTTTTAAGGATTTTGTGCCTATTTATGCTGGTTGGACATTTTATATGGTAAACATGACATTTTAAAAGATGTTACACAATATATTATTTCCTTGCTTTGCCCTTCTCCCTGGTTTTTTTCCCCCCCTTCTTTCCTCACTTCCCCAAATCTGCATCACTAGTGCTTTTTCGCATTTTCCCCCATCTTGTGAGCAAAGTTTTAACAGTACATAGAAAGTTAACTGCCTGGAGTCTTTTAAATATAAGTAACACGCAACCAGTAATAAGCTGTCGGTTGTTTTTTTGCTGCCTGCAAAGAAACATAAACACAGTGCTCATTTCTGGCAGGTTTTTACTGTCAGAGTTTCTCCTATTATATTTATCTTACAATTTGCCAGGGGGTGAAGTTATTAAGTTTTAGCAGCAGCCATCGATCAAGTTCACAAGTTAACACGATAAAGGCTCTGTGCCGCTCCGATCCGGGGAAATGATGATCCTCACTCGGTAATTAACTAAATGAGAAAGTTAAATCTTACTTGAGAGCTGGGAGAGATGAAAGAGAGGTGTTTGTCAGTTTCTCAGTGGAAATTAGAAGCAGTTTTCTGCAATTCCCTAAGCTGCTGCTCTGTCATATTTTACATAAGCACTGGGAAAACGTCTTGTAATTAGTGCTGTCATGGAGGATTTTTTTTTTGCTGAAGGATGTTGGAATAATTCATTAGATTATCAAGAAAGGCTTGTGTCCTGAAATGATTAGCACAGTGAAATTTAAACCATTAACGATAACAAGTTTAGCGCTTGCTGCAGTGCAGAGGCACCCGGGGTATGTCTGTGCCTATTTCAATCATTTCTTATAATTAAACATTATGTCCTTTTTTTCCCCCCCATCACTGAGACCCATCCAAAAATCCTTTTAAGGTGGGACTGCCTACATCAGTGGGTTTACCAGCCTTGGAGGTGTGTGTAGTTAGTAGCTATAATAATGCAGCAGTAAATTAAACTGCTGTGAGTTTCTTGGTTCAGAACAAAAGAACCTATCGCCCTGGAAGCTATAAAGTTGCATGAGGGAACTGCAGAAATGAGAGCCTCTGTTTTGAAATCTAAAAATGTTAAGTGACTATCCTATCCCGTTACCTCAAAAATCTGGAAATAATCAAAATGGCTTGGCTTTGCTTTTGGTTAATTTTTTATATGGCTTTTCCTATAATTAGTAAATAGAAAAAAAAATGATTGGCAAGTGTCCAGTCCTTAAATAATCTTATGTACTGGTATATTCGTGAGTTTATTTCCTAGTGAGCTTTATTTAAAAGAATTGAAATGATTGCATGCTTTTTCTTGTTGGTTATTAGACACCAGTCAGATTCATAATGTGAACTTTCCTTCTGCTGACAAATCTGCCCCTTCCTGTCTTCCATGTTCACTAATCAGATATGACATATTTATGAGTTCACCTAATATGTAATCATATTTAGTAGAAGCTGTTAAAATATTAATACAATAATCCCACTGAAAAATGTGATATTTACTTCTATTGAAATGTATGTCCCATTCTATACATACAGCCACCATTTTCTTTTCATTTGCACTCTCATCTTCCAAGAAGATAATAGGCTACTTTTTTAATCACTGAAAGTTTTTTTTAAGAACTGAAAACTGGAATGTTAAAAGTTATGATCCCACTTTTGAGCATTGATTACCTCGTACTCTGCATATTCAATTTATGGCCAAATACTTTCTGTTTCTCTTGAAATCCCCTTGTTAGAAGATGGATGCCAAGTACCAATGGGCTCTATCCCTTCTGGGTTCGTTTTTCTTTTCTATCCCGGCTCTTTGGGAGCTCTAGAGCTGTTCTGGACCTCCCTGCTTTCACCATCTCCATCCCTTAGGTGTGCTTACGTCAGTACTAGTCAAAATGTAGACAATACCGTTTCCTCTTAATTCATCCAAGACCATGTTGATTCTAAGAGGTATTTTTACAAAGAATCAATGAAAAACAATTAAAAAAAGAACTTTAAAATCATAATGTGTTTGGATTCATATTTAACTAAAGCCTGGCAACAGCCAGTAGAGTAGAGTATAGACCTTTAAAAAAATCCCACTTCCCCTTCTAAACTCTTGATTGTTTTTCATTGTTTCTCTCAGCCACAGGAGCAAGAACCCTGGTTCTATCTCCACCCAGGTTAATGTACCAGATTAAATATTTGAAGGGACAACCCTGTTGAAGAAGTAAAGCATTATACTGAAATAATTAAATGTGTATTATAACTCAGACTTACAATTCTCACCGGCCCTCTCTCCTCCTTCCTCTCTTGCGAGGTTAAAATACCTTTCTTTTAAGCACTTCCTAATCTGCCTCTTCTAATTTTAGCCACGATCACTTCTTGCCTGGATTATTTCATCAGCTTTCTAATTGGTCTTATTCCTTTGCTCTTGCAACTTGCTCTTGTTTCCCCCTTCCCACCTGCCCAGCCTGCCCCGCCCCCCCCACCCCCAATTCTCTGTGTGGCAGCCAGTATAAATATTTCTAAAGCAGAAATCAAATAATGTCATATTTAACTGCTTCAAAACCTCCAGGGGCTCTCTTTTACATTTAGGATGAAATCCACACTCCTTACTGTGTCCCAGAAGGCTATATGATCTGGCCCCGGGCCACCTCACTGACCTCGTTTCCCACCCCCTTCCCCCTCATTCACTTGGCCCCAGCTACCCGGATTAGCCTTCTTTCTGTCTTTCGCTTGAGCACACCTTTGACTTGCTCTTCCTTCTGTCCGAAGGCTTTTCCCCCAGACCTTTGCAAGACTGACTCGCATCATTCAGATCTCAGCTCATATATTACCTCCTTAAGCAGCATTTCATGACCACCCCAGTTAAAGTAGGTTGCACTACTCAGTCCCCATTTTATGTCACCTGATTTTGTTTTCTTTCACAATAGTTATTGGTTTCTGAAATTAACACATTTATTGTATATTCTCCCCTATCCTTCCCCAGAGATGGTAAAGAAACTATGTGCTCACTACAGTTTTCCTAGCACCTAGAAAATGCCCAGCACAGAATAGTCACTCAATAAATGGCTGTTGGTTGTTTGATAACTCTAAAGTCCCAGCTGTAGTCAAAATTCTTGCCCTGTCCCTCCTAGGCTACAGCCTTACTATCCCCAGCACAAACCTTGCTTATTTTATTTTATTTTATTTTTTTTAAAGATTTTTATTGGGGAATTTGGGGATGGGAACAGCACTGAGAAATTGGGGGAAGGGGAACAGACAAGTTGCTGTCGTTTTGTTCTTCAGTCTAGTTGTGGAGGACGTTGCTTCACTGGCCCAAGTTGGCACCATCATTGCGCTCTTCCCGGGCGAGGCAGACCAGTTGCCAGCTTCTGGACGGCTGCTCACGCTGGCTGCTGGCTACACACGGTAGCCCATGGCAACCCACTGCAGCAGGGGCTGCAGCCTACGCCATCTCCGTGACTCACGGCAGCCCAGCTCCAGGTTGAGCTGTTGTTCAGCATCGTAGCTGTACAGGGCAGTGTCACTGGCCCTCATATGTGGGATCCGAACCGGGACCTTCTGGCATCCCAAGCCAGCTCTTAACCAACGTGCCACTCGGCCGGCCCGCTCATTTTATTCTTACTTTCATTCTTCATCCCAATCATTATATCCCCTTTCCCCTACCATGGGTTTCAATGCCAGTCTTTCTTCAAAGCCCTTCTTAAAAGCCAAACTGAAATATCTCTCTAGTCGTAAATATTATTCTTTTCCCCTAGGCCTTGCTCCCCTAATTCCAAATGGTGTCCTATGTCTGGAACATTTTCTTTCTCTACTTACCACACCCTTCCTTAGTGGTTAAATGAAGCAGGGTTTGCATGCAAACTAGAAACATCTGTCATTCCACCATCAAGTTTAGCCAGTCCATGCTGTATCTTCCAAGCTGTACACAATACAGTCCGCAAAGTCAGCATACTTAATATTGCAGTGGTGTGGTGGTTAGGCTAGTTGGTGTCTGCAAGTGTGTTATTTTCCCCTGCTGGCCCTGGCGGCAGCTTCGGAGAAATCCATGGTAATTTTGAAAGCGATGCATGTAATATGTTTTCAGGGGGGAAAAAATGTTAGCCCTTAGCCGCTGAGGACAGTCGTATAAATACTTAAGTTCTTTCATTTTGTGTGCTTGTCACCTGACAGCTTCTTTCTTTCTTTTGGAGATAACTGTTCATTGTAAACAGAAAAGCAGAAGAGGAGCTGTGCAGGGGTGGCAGAAAGTTAGTGTTACCATTAAACTGAGGTTGTTTGTCAGCTTTTCTCGACATCTGAACAGTAGTGGTTGAGTCATCAGGCTTTTGTTGAGGAAGCCAAATCAATTCTATTGCCACCAGTAACCATTACCCTCTCTCCCATATACTCTAATATACAACCTTTTGATTTTTTAATAATTGAACTTTTTCACTGTACCCTTGTGGATTTTCAACGGTTCTCAAATTGAAATTTTGCTGCATTTACTTTAAACATTAGTAGAAAAATCCGTATGGGAGGATGATAGAAGGAAGAGAGTGGATAACAAAGGCCTTTATCTCCAGCGTTCTCTACAAATATAACATCTTAATTACCTATGAAATTAAATTACTGGCATTTAGCCTTAGGAATACCCTATTCTTAGAAGTTTAAAAAGTCAATTTACTAAGATAATTTGCATATAATAAAATACATCCATTTTAAGTATAGAGTTCAATAAATTTTGCAAATGTATACACCTGTGTAACAATCAGGCTGTAGAATATTTGCGTTGCCCCAAAGCTTCCCTTGTGCCCTTAGTCCCACTCCCACATCCAGCCCCAGGCAACCACTGGTCAGTTTTTTTCATTATAAATTAGATCTGTTGTTCCTAGAGTTTCGTATAGGTAGATTCATAAAGTATGTACTCTTGTGCCTGGCTTCTTTTGTTCAGCATGTTTTTGAGATTCATCCTTGCCATTTTGTGTCTCTGTAGTTCAGTCTTTTTACTGATGAGTACTATTCCATTGTGTAGATATATTACAATTTGTTTATCAGTTCAACTCTTGATAGACATTGGGCTTCTTTCAGTTTGGGACTATAGTGAAAAAAACAGTTATGAATATTTATGTACAAGTCTTTGGGTGGAAATATGTTTTCATGAGGAGTGGTGAATACCTAGGAGTGGAATTGCTGGGTCATGTGGTAAGTATGTTTCACTTTATAAGAAACCATCAGCCAGTTTTCTAAAGTGGTGGTACCATTCAATATTACTGCCAGCAATGTGTGAGAGACCCAGCTGCTCCTCTTTCTTGCCAATACTTGGTATGGTTGGTCTTTTTAATTTTAGCCATTCTAATAAGTATATAGTAGCATCTCATTGTGATTTTAATTTGCATTTTCCTAGTGACTAATGATGTTGAACATCTTTCCATGTACTTATTGGCCATCCATGGGTGTGTGTGTGTGTGTGTTTGTGTGTGTGTGTGTGTGTATGTATGTATGTGTAGTGTCTGTTCAAATCTTCTGCCTATTAAAAAAAGAGGGTTATTTTCGTATTATCAAGTTCTGAGAATTCCTTATATATCCTAGATACAAGTCCTTCATCAAATATACATATTGCAAATATTTTCTCCCAGTTTGTGATTTGTATTTTTGTTTTCTTAACTGTTTCTTTTGGAAACCAGAAGCTTAAAATTTTGATACATGCCAATTTATTATTTTCTTTAAAAAAAAAAAAGTTTGCACTTTTTTTGTGGTTTTGTGCCCTACCTATGAAATGTTTGCCTATCCCAAGAGCACAAAGATTTTCTTCTAAAAGTTCTCTTTTACCTCTACATATAAATCCAGAATCTTTTCCTAAATTGATATCCAGTTGTTTTAGCATCTTTGTTGAAAAGACTGTCCTTTCCCTATTGAGTTATCTTAGTACCATTCTCAAAAATCAGCTGGCCATATGTGAGTCTGTTTGTGGACTCTCTTCTATTTTGTTCCATTGATATACATGTTTGTCCTTACATGAAACCACATTTTCTGGATTACTATTGCTTTACTATAAGTTTTGAAGTTCGATAATGTGAATCCTCCATCTTTGTTTTTATTTTTCAAGATTGTTTTGGCTAAAGTTTGCATTTCCATACAAATTTTTTTTTTTAAAGATTTTTATTGGGGAATTGGGGGGATGGGAACAGTGCTGGGGAATTGGGGGAAGGGGAACAGACAAGTTGCTGTCGTTTTGTTCTTCAGTCTAGTTGTGGAGGACGTTGCTTCACTGGCCCAAGTTGGCACCATCATTGCGCTCTTCCCGGGCGAGGCACATCAGTCGCCGGCTTCTGGACGGCCGCTCACGGTGGCTGCTGGCTACATACGGTAGCCCATGGCAACCCACTGCCACAGGAACTGCAGCGTACGCCGTCGCCAGTGACTCACAGCAGTCCAGCTCCAGGTTGAGCTGTTGTTCAGCATCTTAGCTGTAGAGGGCAGTGTCACTGGCCCTCATATGTGGGATCTGAACCGGGGCCCTCTGGCATCCCAAGCCAGTTCTTAACCATCGCGCCACTCGGCCGGCCCTCCATACAAATTTTAGAATCAGCTTGTCAATTTGCCTGCTGGGATTTTGATTGATATTGCATTGATTCTATAGATTCGTTGGAAAGAATGAACATCTTAACAATATTGAGTCTAATTTGTGAACAATATATCCATTTATTTGTTTTTTTTAATTTCCCTTAGCAATATTTGTAATTTCGGTTTACAAGTATTGCACATGTTGCTAAATTTATTCCTAAATGTCACATTTTTTTAATGCTATTGTAAATTGTATGGGCAGTTTTAAAAAATATATTTCAAAAAAATGAAATGAGTATAGTGGTTAACCTTAGGGATGCTAGTGACTTGAAAAAAGGAGCACAAGGCTGGGCTTGTGAGGCTCGTGATAACCCATTTCTTGATCTGGCTGCTCGTTACATGGGTGTGTTCACCTTGTGAAAATTGATTGAGCCGTACACTTAAAATTATGCACTTTTATGCATATTATACTTCAATCAAAATTAAACTGGAAAAAATATATATTAATAGTGAGAAAAAAGGGTGTATTTTCAAAAAGAGGGGGAGAGTCCAACTCCAGCAGTGTTGTGTCATTAAGAGTGTTGATTTATTGGGTACTTTACTGTGTTCCAGGTGAGCTAAACATACTTTTCTTAGATTATTTTGCTTGATCCTCACAAAAACCCAGTGAAATAGATCCTGGAATTATCCTTATTTTACAGAAGAGGGAAACAGAGACTCAGAAAAAAATCAAGTTATTTATTCTATGTCACACAGCTGATAAATTGAGCCAGAATTTGAAACCAGGTTTTTCTACTCTAGGGCCAAAGCTCTTAAAATAATACAATATGGTGTAGTCGTTAAGAGTAACTCATCTGAAGTGATGATGGATCTGAGGTGTGTGTCTTTCTCACAAAGAAATACTCTGTCCTGGGGGGTGGTGACTAAAATGTAGTACCAGCTAGAGTAACCCAGTGATAAGTACATGAACTCTCAGTTTATACTTCATTTCTAATAGTCAAATGTTTTAGGTCCCATTTATGATTTGATCATTGAAAGCGTAAGAAATGACTGAACCATAGCTCCTGCAGTGGGATAACCAAACTCGTGAAGTCCTTATACACTTCTGTCTGTTACTAAGTCTGATAGCCACTGATCAAAGCACAACTCCCCATGATTATAGAAACAGCTGGTTGGTTTAAGGTATAAACAGAATAATTTCAGTATCTTGCTGATTATTGTTCTCTGTTACTGACATTTCTGGTCTTTAGCCAGAAAATAGTATTCTGGTTAGCATCCAACTCTGGTCCATTTCCATCTTTTACAAGGCAAAGGACAAATATATGAAGGATGATGGAGTGGGAGGTTTTGGTTATTGGGATGAGAAGTGGCATTTGGTCAAGCTTGTAAAACCACCTGTTTGTTAGCTCTCTAAATCTTATTACATAGTTCACGAGTTTTCCTTTTCTGAGACGAAAACAGAAAACCTACACCAAAAGCAGCCCTGAAGTCCCCCAAGGCCTGTGTCCAACAAGGTTCTTATTAATCATTTTTAGTCTGTGTCATAGACAACGGTGGCATTTATGCTAGAAAACATCCAACTCTGTACACCGGGGTTTGCTGTTTATAGGTATCAGCTCTTTCTGTGTAAATGGAATGGCTAATGCATGCCATTCTTGAAAATGGACTTTCAGCAGTGTATTAGGAATTATTTGTAAAAAGGCCTGCATGTAGGATTTAGCATTTTGAAATTAAGACAAGCCTGTGCCTAAACAGAAGTTGATTATCCAAGTTTGATACAGTTTTATGGCATAGTCAGTATGTCTAGACAGGTATCAACTTCGTAGTGACATGGGTTCCCCGCCAAAATGCGATTGCCTCAGGCAAATATGCTGAAGATCCATCAAATTATTTTGAAAAGTACCTAGTTAGATCAGTTTGTGGTTATGCTCTAAAGAAAACTTTCTTCAGACTATCAAAAGTTTCAGTTGATTTCTGATTCTTCTCCTAGTGTTCCCCACTTTCCAACTTGGGTATGGTTCTTGTCTCCTTTTTTTTCCCTCATACCCTGTATCTAGTCTATCAGCAAATTCAGTTGACCTTGCCTTCAGAATGTACATTGAATCCCAATTATTTCTCACTGCTTCTACAGCTACCACTCCAGTCCAAACGATTGCCCTCTCTTCCATGGACTGCTATGAAGTAGTCTCTTAATCAGTCTCCTTATTTCCATTCATGTCTCCTACAGTCTATTCTTCATGCAGCCGTGATCCTTTTAAAAGGTGTCAGATCATGTCACTGTTAGGCTTCTAGGCGCTTCTCCATGTGACCTTTCTCTGCAGTTTCTCATCCTCCAGACTTACCTCTCCAGGAGGGAGTCTGAATTTCTTACATGGTGGTTCAAGGCTCTGAGAAGGAGTAAGCAAAAGCTGCGTGGGCTCAGAAGTCCCAGAATGTCACTTGCCCCACATTCTGTTAGTCAAAGCCCAGATTCCAAGACAAACTCCACCGCTTGATGGGAGAAGCATTTGTGTTCAGGGAGGGATGGTATTGTTTCGGGCTCTCTTTGGAGATTAGCTCCCACCATGTAAATGACCTGGGTGATCTGGCTTGGACTACTTCTCCAACTTTATTTCTCCTTGCTCACTTGGCTCGACACCCTGGGCCCTCTTGTTGTTCTTGAACATGCCAGACTGCCTCAGACCTTTGCTCTCAAAATTCCTATTGCCTAGACCATTCTTAGCTCATGTAACAAAACATCTAGTTCCTCATTTCCTTCATGCCTCAGTTCAAATGTCATCTCTTTGGGGAAACTATCTCAGGCCCCTTAGCCTTAAATAACAATATTAGAGTTTTTTGGTTTTTTTAATTGCTGCATAACAAATTACCACAAACTTAGCAAGTTAAAACAATACCCATCCATTAGCTCACAGTTCCCTAGATCAGAAGTCTGGCACAACATGGCTGGGTCCTTGGCTCAGAGTATCACAAGACTGAAATCAAGGGTTGGCCAGGCCGAGTTCTCATCTGGAGGCCCTGGGGGATAATCCTCTTCTCAGCCTGTTATTGGCAGAATTCAGTTCCTTGCCTATGTAGAATTGAGATCCCCGTTTCCTTACGGGCTGTCAGCTCCTAGAGGCTGACGGTATTCCTTGCCACATGGTCTCCTTTCTCTTCAACCCATTGGAGAAAACTCTGCTTTTAAAGGGCTCATTTGATTAGGTCAGACCCACCAGAGTAATCTCCCAGTCTTAAGGTCAGTTGATTTGGGGCCTTAATTAAATCATAGCAATACCTATGTGCTTGCTTGAATAAGTGAAGGAAGTATGTACACAAGGGGCCAAGAGCCTTGGGAGACCATTTTACAGTTTTGTCTACTGTGATAACATATACTTTTTTTTGTATCCCTTTATCCCTCTTTACTTTTCTTCATAGCATTATCGCCATTATATTTTTTATTTATTTGGTTATGTTTTTAACTGCTGTTAGTGATGATAGAGATTATGTTATTTTTGTTCAGTGTTATATTCCTAGCACCGAGGACAGTGTTTGGCACATTGTAGGTGCTCAATTAATATTTATTGACTGAACCATAAAAAGGACGTAATGGCATATAAATTTGATAACAGCAAAGATGGGATTTTTTGGAAGGAAAGATTAAGCATATAAATGTTGTTTAAGCTTTAGCTCCAAAGGTACCAGTCTCGTATTATTCATTGGCCTTTTTTTGTATGGAGGATTTCTTATTTGACTATTAAAAACTAAGTTGTGAATAAGTAATTGTATAAATGTCCAGTAACTGGTGTATACAAGAAAAAGCAAATTAGCTATCTTGCTTGATAGTAATAACAACATGCTTTCAGCTTTCGGTTTTCATCTGTATATCTCCAAAAAATATTTTCCTGTGAACTTTTGGAAATGGATGCCTAGTTGTCCAGCAGTATTCCTGATTTACCAACTTACTGTGGTATTTCTGTGGTTTTCCATGTAATTGCTATTCACAAACGTCCAATTACTGATAGAGTAACAGAGTGAGCTCTGTCATATAGACATAACATAGCATGCCAGACCAGAAAATTATACATTTCCCTCATTTTCGATACTTACTGTTATATGTTTCTTTTAATCTACCCTTTCTACAGACAAAACTTGCCAATGGCACTTCCAGTATGATTGTGCCCAAGCAACGGAAGCTCTCAGCAAGCTATGAGAAAGAAAAGGAACTGTGTGTCAAATATTTTGAGCAGTGGTCAGAGTCCGATCAAGTGGAATTTGTGGAACATCTTATATCCCAAATGTGTCATTACCAACATGGACACATAAACTCGTATCTTAAACCTATGTTGCAGAGGGATTTCATAACTGCTCTGCCAGGTATGTCTACGGGTGTTTGTGAGCCATTAATTTGCCTGGAAGATGTGTTACACTGGTAATGGTACTGGATCTTCAGCTATACACCTCTCTTTTGAAAACTCTTTATTGGCTTGATTTTTACAAACTGATCCTTTAATCGTACCTTCTTGGGGTATAAACACAAAAAAAATTCAACTCTGGAAATAGAGTCTCCTCTTTTCCCTGTCTTCTTCCTGTCTCATGCTGTTGTATTTGCCCTGTTTTTACCCACACACCGGTCCAAGTAACATCTTTTCTGAGGTGTTACTTGGTTTGAGACGTCTTTTATAATGTGTCTTAGTTTCAAGATGTTAACTTATGTATGTGGATTTGGATTTCTAAGCAAGCTTATCACCAGAATATTTAAATTGTAAGAATGAATAAGAAACATTTTTGAGTATTTTTAGAAAGAAGAGTATCTCAGAAGCTTTGCTGTGACATTTAAATATCTCAATTCCAGGCTTTACAATCTCACTGTGCAAAGTAATCAAATAGCTATTGTAAACTAGATATAGATATAGATATATAAATATGTTTTTAAAATATACATATACTTAAATATGTACAGAAATACACTTATATATGTGCGCGTGCACACATACACTTTAAATGCTTTTCGTGGAGGGTACTGTGGTGGTTTTACTGAATTCTTGATGGTCATGTAGGACACTGCATAGGCATCAGTTTTGGGGGGAAATGCTATCTCAGGAAAATACAAGGTTCTCATCTATGTTAAAAGCTTATTTTAAAAGAAAAAATAGTACAAAGATGAGTGAGTCTCTAAACTATCATATCTTATTTTTATTTTTTTCAGTTGTTTCCTGATTATACAGGTTATATTATAGGACATTTAGAAAATTCAAAAAAGTTTAAATATAAAAATAAAATTTCTCAGAACCCCAATATTCAGAGAGAACTACTAATGTGCTACCAATATTTTGGCATGTAGCCTTTCTGTTTTTTCTAGATGTATATATTTCCCTCTAAAGCTAGGGTCATAAGTGTTTATAACATTTTTTTCTTACTGTGATCTCTTAATGTATTCTCTTAAGTATTTGTTCTTTAAAAACATAGTTTTTATGGGATTATGTATTTTTTGTGATGGTTGAAACATATTATTTAATCTCTTTATTGAACATTTAGGTAGTTTAAAATGTTTTTCCTATTAAAAACTATTCTGTGGCGGACATTCATTCTTATTCATTACTCTTTTGGACATCCTAGGGAAAAACACTAGAATTGAGATTCCTATATTAGAATTATGAGCATTTTAAAGCTTTTATTACATGTGCCAAACTATTCTCTAAGAAAAATATACCAACTTATACCACCCCCAAAACTGCTTATTACCACTTTGCATAATCTTTGCCAATTGTATCTTTTTTAAAAATTTGTTTTTCCAAAATTGCAATTTAAATTGCCCTTTAAAACAAAAGAAATGTCTGTTTATATCTTAGGAATAACCATTTTAAAGCTGAACTTGTACCTGCATCTTCTGTTAAATAGAATAAATTTCTGCCCCCTCTTCACTCATTGGATTTCTTTGTGCAAACAGCCTGTGTGTACCTCATGACTGTGCTCTCCCCATTCACTGATACATGCTGCTATCTCAAGCATATACCACTAAGAATTAACAGGAGTTGATTAGACGAGTGTATCGTTTGCCTAATACTGATCCCTGGTGTGTATCTATTGACCGCTTTATAAGATATTAAATCATCAGTCTAATGCTTTACAGCCATTTTAACTTATAAACCTATGCCATCTGGCTACATGTAGTAAACCAAACTACTTCAAAAAATGCCTGTAATCCATTAATGTAATGGGTTTGTTTGGAGTGTTAGATGAAATTACTTCCAAAGACTTATTATAGGGACATAGTGAAAGATCAGGAGCAATTTGATGGCAGCCATTAAAAACACAGGAATGGATTTTGGAAACTTCTCCTGGCGTAGAAAGTTTCACCATAAAGATGCAAGAATTGTTCCATCACTGTATTTTGCATGAAGAACTAATTATTATATCTTTAATTGGCATATAGTTATGTTCCTTTAATAAGAATGAGGTGATGGATGCCTCCATCTGCTTAGCTTAAATATGAACATGTGATGCCAGCCAAGCAAGATCCATTTAATGCTTTCTTTTCCAAATCTGCTGAAAAATGTGACTGATATCCATACAATCTTTATAATTAGAATAATGTTTAAACACATTTGGATTGTTGCTGATGGCATCCAAGTGTGTCTTTGTATTGTATGATTCAGGAGAAAGGCAGAAAATAAAATCTGATATTCTCTTTCCTGTTTAAGTCTGTGCCTAAGGGAGCCAAAGTATGAAGGTATCCTTCTGCACTATAGAATTCTTTAGCAAACCTATGTTATGTAACCTGTAAGTAGAAATAACTTTGAATATTTTTGTTTCACTTGTGAATTAGAACAGCAGCCGAAACGTTTATTAGCACAATCATCTTATTTTAAAGGTTCTGTTCCTCTGAGGCCTCAGTACAAATTTGGGTGGTAGAGAATTTTAATTGGGAAGCCATCTAGTTTACACAGCCCAAGATCTGCTTCCACTGTTTTTTCTGTATATCCTACAAAATAGTCTCTGAAATTCTAACCAAGTTATCTATTGGTCTGGGATTTTTTTCATTTTTGGTCAACTGTCATTTAGGTTTTATAGCAGCAGCTAGTCTCAAATATAGTTTTTTTAAAAAACATCTGAAATTAAACTCATCCTTGAACTTAAACGTACCTCTCTGTCTTTCCTCTCGGGATGTTCTATACCAATCTGTATTTCCTCCTTCTCCCCTTTCTGCATGCCCAAAATTCTATAACCCAGCACATTCTGACTTAGTGCCTCTCCCCCAGTACATTTAAAGGATATTTCTTTTACTGAACAGCTTTGGAACTGCAGCAGTAATAGAAACAGAATGAGAAATGGACCTAATATAGAGATTTGGGGGGGCCTGAATCACAGAGTTTGAGATGCCATCCGTAGAACATCCCCTAGTGCTGAAATCCATACAGATAGATGTGAATTGTTTTCTGGAATCCTTTTTATTTTTAATGTCTTGGGGGGTTTGCTGGATGTTAGCTTTAACTTTCTTATCTAAAGGAAGATAGAAAATACTGTTCATTTCTGTAACCTTATGGAAAAATTATTGACATGCATTTTACCCAATCTGTTTGAAAAAGAAACTGGACCACACTAGGGACAGCGTTGTGCCTTCATATCAAAATAAATGCTGTTTTGTTTTAAAGGACCTTTTGTAAAAAAGCATTCTTCACCTATGTTCTTCTTCTTGCCTCCTCTTCCCTTGCCCCTCTCCAAAAGCTCGGGGTTTGGATCACATTGCTGAGAACATTCTGTCATATCTGGATGCCAAATCACTATGTGCTGCTGAACTTGTGTGCAAGGAATGGTACCGAGTGACATCTGATGGCATGTTATGGAAAAAGCTCATTGAGAGAATGGTCAGGACAGATTCTCTGTGGAGAGGCCTGGCAGAACGAAGAGGGTGGTAAGCCTTTTAACTTTATTACTGTTACGGAGCTTCAGGACCTGGCCATTGAATCATTGGAATATTGTTGGCAACCAGTGAGATTGTTTATCATTTAATACAGTTTCTAGCGAAAAAAATAAATAAATAAAATAGTTGTTCATGTACTCGGCAGTTTTTCTTCTAACCAGTCACTCATAAATGACATAATAATGTTTTAATACTGCTTTGCAAAAAAAAATGAAAAACTGACCAGCTCTCCTGTTTAAAGCATTCTGTTCTCTGGGCAGAAACAGTACCCTGAAGACGGGCTGTGGGCAATTTATAAGGCAAGTAGATGACTTTGAATCACATAGAAGCCGTCAGATCCAGCTTTCCCCTAAAAGAGCCCAGAACAAATAATTATTTTCTCCTTCAGAAGATTCCTTGCCTTTAGCCCATGCCTGTGATATTTTATCACCTTTGTGATAAAAATTATTTTTATGCCCAACTAGAATAAGAACTGTAGCCATCAGGAAAAGCAAAAAATTGAATTTAGTATAAATAATTGTTTCTTCATAAGACTCCTATACTTTCTCAAGATTTTACTGCTTAATCTTGAATTCCTTAAGTCATTATATAGTTAGCAGCCTGAGACTTCACCAATTTTGTTATTCTCTTGATGAAATGGTACCATTTCATTAGAACTTCTGGAAAATGTCTTTTTTCGTATATAATTTGCTCTCAGAGGATGTCTCTAGAATGTCATTATAAGAAAGGTGTGAATATTTCATAAATAAAATAATGGTAACATTATTTTAGTTGATAGATATGCACCAGCAGGCATATACTCGTATGTGCTCAGTGTTATCCTCCTGAGCAATTAATTTTATCAGTTGTTTATCTTGGATCATAAAGAGATGCAAAATAGTTAAGAATGGAAGATCAGCTTTTCTTAGCAATTTTCATAAAAATATAGTTGGCTGCCTTTCTTTTTTTCATTTTTGAAATTCAATAATATATAATAAACAAAATGACCTCTAAATATTATAGTGCTTCAAGAAGTTTCTGTCATTCTAGCTACTAGAAAGACTTTAAAATTTCTCCCAAATGCCATTAAAGGAAGTAAACACCAGGCAATTCTTTGGCTATGTAAAAATTGTATAAATTAGAGCATATTATTATTTCTCCTTCCAAATATGTTTTTCTTTTTTTCTTTTTTTCTTTTTTAATTTATTTTTTTAGCTGAGCCATCCTGCCACCTGTTGGCAGCTCAGCTCGGGCCAGGACTCAAACCGCTGTTGCTCAGAGCTCACACTTTTGAGCGAGCTCTTAACCAACTGAGCCACTCGGTCGGCCCTCCAAATATGTTTTTCTTTTTCTTTTTCTTTTCTTTTTTTTTTTTTTTTAGCTGAGCCATCTGCTACCTGTTGGCAGCTCAGTGGCTGCTCAACTCGGGCTGGACTCGAACCGCTGTTGCTCAGAGCTCAAACTCTTGAGTGAGCTCTTAACCAACTGAGCCACTCGGCCAGACCAAAATATGTTTTTCTTATCCTCACTTATTTCACTATATAGAAAAATAGAAACCTTATCTTTCATAACTTATTTCTTACTTTGGAAATAACCTCTTTATATTATAAGAAAACAAAATAGTATAAGTTGTATGGCATTCAAAGTCCATTATTTTGTTAAGGGTGTCAAGACCAGCCTTAGAAATAGAGCAGGCAGTTGCTTACATGTGAAAATTTTAGGGCAGCTAGGAATATTCATCTGTTCCTCAGGGGGAAAAAAAGAAAAGAAAAGGAAAAAAGAAAAGAAACTCTAAATAACCCCTGACCTGAAATTTCCGTTACAGAGATTCATTCCCATAGCTGAAAAAGGTTTTGTTCCCTGTTAAAAACACTTGTTCCTGTTTGGACTGTAAATGACAGTGAACCTTTATCAGACATTGGGAGTTTACAAAGTATTTTTTTGAAGATAGGGAAAACAAGGAGTAGATGGGCAGATTTTGGCAGATGCCAAAGCTAAACATAGGTTTCACAATTTTGCTTAGGGTTGGCACTAAACTGCAAGAGCTGTTATGTTACAAAGGAAAAAAATAACAATAAGATTGTTGGAGAGATGACTTTTTAGCCTTTTAAAGGGGTATGTGAAAGGTATAGCTGAGAATAGTCCAGGATCCAGCTCTAATTATCTGTCACTTTTTCCCCTATCTCTTCAACCCTAGGAGCCCATTCCTGCTCTTTTGAGTGTACTTCAGACTTCTGCCCACATTCCTTTGTCTTTGATCCCATTTGTCTTCTTAACTTGATCTCGCCCCATGAAATACAAATATTTGTCTACCCCATGAAGACCTCCTCCAGTGTCCCCTTGACTCTCTGTGGCTGCTTCTGTTTTTACATGTTGCCTTTCTTCCTGTTAGCGTCCTCCCCCACTTGAAAAAACAATGTAGTCTATGACCAGTTTTTCATTCTTTCAAGTTGCCTTACCAAGCCTACCATGTCAATAAAGTGTTTCTGTTATACCTTTCCCCAAATGCTGTCTTTGAAAGTTTCTTCCATTTCCTCCAACCAAAAATAAATAAGTCAATACAGTTTTCTAATAAAGCTTTGGATTTAACTTCCACTTTGCTGTTGTATTTTATATCTAGATGAATTTGACAGTCTGTCCCTAGGACATGAACTCTGTCATTTTCTCTCTTGAATAATACAGAACATGCTCTCTCTGCTCAGTAATACTAACTCTTAAAAGTATGATAAAAGACCACTTGGGAAAAGTCCATTTTCTTAATCAGCGGATCACATTTTATGGTAACATTCTGAATTTAATATTTAGCATTTATCATGTACTCTCAAAGGTACTAGGCATTTCATACGGAAGTGGTCCCTGTTGTCAAAGAGCTTCCGTCATAAAAGGTTTTGACTTACAACATAGATATAGACTGAGAAACCCATTCTCAATACCTAGCCACCCTTGTTCCTAGCACCTTTGATTGGAAGAAATTCATATACTTTTGTAAGGCCTGGTAAATACAGTGTGGTAGAAAACGAGATCAGAAGTTTATTTGATTTCTCTTAGGATGTAAAGATAGTTTCATTGAATATGAAGAAAATCCTGGGTGCCTGTGTATAATTGCCAGAGATTAAAAGGCGGGACAGAAATCTCTGAGGAATGGTGGGCATTGAGAGATAATAAAGTACAATAAAAACTTGGATTGGGAGTAACTTGGTTTGTGAGTGTTCCACAAGACGAGCAAACGTTTCTAATACATTTTAACATGGTAAACGAGTGATGTCTTACAATACGAGTAGTTTGTTTCCGGAACAAATTATGCTTGCAAACCAAGGTATTACTGTAGTTAAGAGTATGGGAGCTGAAGCCAGACTTAGATTCAAATCTGAACTCTACTCACTAGCTTTGTGACCTTAGGCAAATTACTTGACCTCCCTGACGTTTGATTTCTTCTTTAGCTGTGAAGTTAATATAGTGATTCCTACCTCATTAAAGGATGTTGGAGTTAAAATTACTAAATTATAATTATTAATCAGATTTAGAATCTCTTCATTAAAAATCTGTTTGTCTGCAATGTGTTTATAGAACAAGGTCGTTTAGAGTACCTTTAAGCCAGAATTATTTTATAATGCCTTGTGTGCCCTTTTCTTTATGTTGGTGTATCATGTTTCTTGCTCCTGTTTGTCCCTTTTTGAAAACTGTTATTTCAGTTTTTTCATTGCAGATTTCCCTGTCCATATTAACACAGAAGTTAGAGCCAGCTACCTTCCTGATAGGAAATTTTCTCTACGAATTTTCAAGGTGTATAATAGGAAGAGGGCAGGGGAGAAGCACTCCTGGAGACATTGAACAATTAATTATATTGTAATGGAGCTATAGAGGGAAGAGTGGATGACTGGCCCAGAGAAAACATGATTTCTCGGGTGCCAGGATTACACTCAAAGGCATTTCTGCCTATCTCCACTTTGCAAGGCACGGTGCCAGTGAGAACAGCAGTTAGTACACCCATAGTGGGGTTTACTAGCTTCCACACCGTGTTTGGTGGGTTCTTAACTTCAGGATGAGGAATTAAATTTTTTACCCAGCAGGAAGTGATTGCCATTTACTGATTTTTTTTGTAGCAAAGATCTAGCTTGGGATATGAGTATTCCAAAGATGTGCTGTCATAAGGAAGGAGATGCTAACAAATGTTGCTCACTGGAATCAAGGAAAGGCACTAAAATGCATGTACATATGTACGTAGCCAGAAACACACCTGTAAAAGTCATTTTCATGACTTAGACTTGACAGCACAATGCTCTTAGGCGTTTCTTTTCATCTTCCATACCTGCTGCTGGCCACTTCTGTGATCCCTTTGTTTTCTGTCAAAGTGAACTACGTTGCTCCTTTTAAAGCATAGCTGCACTGATCACCAGCAACCTGGGTGCCTGAATCGCCAACGCACCTTAACCCACATAAATGAAGACTAGAAAAAGTGTTCTCTATGACAAAGAAGCATTCCTGCTGCCCATGATGCTAGGCTCCACTGACTGGCACAGCTTTACACTGTGAAAAAAAAAAGACTGCAAAAAAAATCCAAAAAACAAAAAAACTGTGGGGCATATGCCTAGTTCAAAGGTAATAGTTATCATCACTAACAAAATTTTCAATCTGCCTATCCAGGGGTCTGACAGACCAATAGATGAATTCTGATTGCATATATATATATATATATATATATATATATATTCTGTTTCTATACTGACATTATAATATTTCTGAAGACTTGACACTCTGATATTTTACACCAAAAATCATCATGTTTTGCCCAAAAGCAAATCAGTGTTGGCCCAGTTCCTTAGAGCTCAGAAAGTGACTCCTTGAGGTGGCACTCCTGAAATCGAACTTCATGCCTCTGCAGGCTAGTTATGGAGACTGTGCGGAATGGTAACTGAAAACACTTTGAAGAAATATGAAGCTCCTTATGATGCATAATATGATTTTTATTGGGAAATATTTGTGTTTTTTAGGGGACAGTATTTATTCAAAAACAAACCTCCGGATGGGAATGCTCCTCCCAACTCTTTTTATAGAGCACTTTATCCTAAAATTATACAAGACATTGAGGTAAGAATCTATGTGTATTTGGATTTTTCCCAAATAGTAGAGAATCATCAGTATTCTTAAGTAACAGCATTGTTACAGCAAGCCCATTAAGGTTTATTAATGTAGGTTAAAAATCAATTTCTTTATAAGAGAAAGAGTAGGTAAAATATAGTGAATTACCAGGCAAAAATTTGTGTTTAAAAGTTGTTTACTGATAGATAAATAGATGTGAGAGTGAGAGTGAGAGAAACTGTGATGTCTTCATACAATAGTGAGACTCTTAAAGTTGTACTTATAACCTGATATTCAGATACATTCTGAATTGAGCCTCCATGAAAGTTCACTGGTAGAAATGGCCACCACGTGTGTAGGAAGAAGACTGAACAATAACCTCATGTGCTTCATAGCTTTCCCCCTGTCGGTGAGCAGTCTTTCCCCCAGGTTTATTATTTAATTGAACAAGTTATATGCAGGAGAGTTGTAGAAAATAAATCTTTATTTACTTTACAAATGGAAAAATGTTTTATAATTTTAAATAGTAGCTTTTTAAAAACATTTTTTAGTTTGCCTTAAGTTCTATCCAATAGAGTGAAGCATTGAGCATTTGTCATTGGTTGCCATGAAAGTCAGATAAGAGTTTAGTTCTGAAAAAAAAAACGTTTAGTTCTGGTCCTTTCTCTTTTTTTTTTAAAGATTTTTATTGGGGAATTGGGGGAGGGAACAGCATTGGGGAATTGGGGGAAGGGTAACAGACAAGTTGCTGTCCTTTTGTTCTTCAGTGTAGTTGTGGAGGACGTCGCTTCACTGGCCCATGTTGGTATTGTGATCATTGCGCTCTTCCCGGGTGAGGCAGATTGGTCGCTCACAGCGGCTCTTGGCAGCTCACACTGGCTGCCGGCCACTCACAGTAGCTTTACGGCAGCCCACTGCAGCTATGCTGTTGCCAGCGGCTCATGGCAACCTAGTTCCAGGTTGAGCTGTTGTTCACTATCTTAGCTGTAGAGCGCGCAGCATCACTGACCCTAATGTGGGATCCGAACTGGGGCCCTGCTGCTCAGAGCTGGCGTCCCGAGCCAACTCTTAACCAATGCGTCACTCGGCCGGCCCAGTTCTGGTCCTTTCTTAATTGCTGCCTCTTTACCATTCCTTCTTCTCAGACAATAGAATCTAATTGGAGATGTGGAAGACATAGTTTACAGAGAATCCACTGCCGAAGTGAAACAAGCAAAGGTGTTTACTGTTTACAGTATGATGATCAGAAGATAGTAAGCGGCCTTCGAGACAACACAATCAAGGTGAGCTCCCTTCAGTTGTGGGAAGGAGCGAAGGTTGACCACATTCATTAAGCAATCCAAAGCGTACATTTTAAATATTATTTCCAGGAAGTAAGTGAGCATTTTTAGATTGTTTCCGGTTCCAAAGCCAAAAACATTTCCTTCAAGGATAGAGACCTGCTTCGCCCCCGCCGCCCCCCCCCACCCAGAAGAGCATACAAATGGATTGTTAAATTCTCTTCTTGAAGTACACTGAATGGGCTACTCTTTTGGCCCTCACATAATTATAGGCTACCTCTGTTCCTTGATGAAAAGGATAAAGTCTGCATTAGTACTAAAGCCACATATATAGAGATGCTTAGCTATACCTAGAGAAAAGAATGCATTCCACACTTCTCTGGGCTTTGATTCTTTTGGGGAATCAAACACATAATAGAGCCAGCAAGTCTCTGCAGCACCCCATTATCACAGTGATCAAAAGGATCTTATTTGCCATCCTAGATCTGGGATAAAAGCACATTGGAATGCAGGCGAATTCTCACAGGCCACACGGGTTCTGTGCTGTGTCTCCAGTATGACGAGAGGGTGATCATCACTGGATCATCGGATTCTACAGTCAGGTAGACAATTTCAAACAATCTTTTGAACTCTGAAATGCCAGATCCACTCTGTTCTTTGTCATCACTAGTCATTCTGTATGTATCTGCATGAACACAGTTCTGAAACTGCAAAACTAAAGAATAAACCATCATCTCCCCCCATCATTGTGTCAATCTAGAGCTAGAAAACTTGAATTAGGAATGATTAAGGTAAGTTTACATTTTTGTACATTTAAGAAATTACGTGTTCTATTTTGATGCGGGGGAATCGTCCATCGTAGAAACTTGGTAAACCTTGCATTCTTTAAAAAAACCACCTCACAGGGGAGTGACATGAATGGAATGAAGCCTTCTTTTCAGGTGGCTATAACTGTAATGCAGTCACGCATTATCTCCTTTAAAATCTGTACAGGTGAGCAAGGCTCTCTCTTTGCCAGCCCCTCCCCTGCTGTCCCTGCAGTTTTTAATTGCAAGCTTTACTAAGGGAGGGGCCTTCAATTTCCAGAGGCACCAGTGATTTGATGACACAGCCATTATGCTGCTGGAGTCCAGTGTAGCTTGAGTTCTGGGTACCAACAGCACTGCTGGAAACCTATGTTAGGAATTTTGCCTTAAGCTAAAGGATTTAGCAAACATAATGCATCAAAAGTAACTTTAAAAAAAGGCAACAAAAAAAAATCAGTTAACTGCATTGTTAGATTCTCTGAAGTTAAATGTTTACCATTCTCAGATATCCTCTGTGAATAGAAAAAGCTGTTCCTATTTCTTATCTTTTGACTTAAAGGCATAGCAAACTCAGTTCTTATAGTTATCGACATTTAACATTTATTGGTGCTTGTGGAGTGCCTGAAGGAAGCTGAAACATCTTAGAGACTAACATCATTTATAGGACAAGGGAAAAAATGGTTTCCTAAAAAGGGGGTTAAACTGGAAAAGGAAAGAAAATGTGTTACAAAAACCAAAGTAAATATACAAAAATAGAGTTATCAAAGTCAAATGCTGTGTATCATCACACAAAATTCTCAAGCTATCCACGGGTCCCATGCTCTGATGTGAAGCCCATATTTACAATGGGGTGGCTATTCTCAATCCCTTCCACCAATCAAAGCACAGAAAAGGGGTCGTAGACTTAGGGTCTAGCTAATCTTGGGCCTTAAGCTGTGTGGTGAAATGAAGATTCAGGGCATCAAGCTCAAGTCAGTTTGTTCCAGAAGCTTCTTGGCCTATATCAGTTCTAGTTCCTGAGGGCTATCCACTAATGCGGCTGTTATTAATCAGAGTCCCAGTTTTAAATGTCTTATTAATGGTATCAGATTGAATGTCGGTTTTATAATCATCTTGAAGTCTGGGTCCAATTAGTAGGTGATGGTGGCTGCTACCTCACTCCTACCCCCTCCACTTGCCCAGATTTCAAGTAGCATGTCTTAAGTACTTCACATTGGCAGCATCTCATCCCCTTCCTTTCCCATTGTCTCAATCCAGTCCTCTTATCTACCACTTCCCCGTGGTTCATCAGTACTCTCTGCCTCAGCTCAACTTCAGAGTTGCAAAAGAAGAGCGGGGTATAATACTAGCTATGAAAATGGGGCAGGAGGATTGGGAACTGCAGTGGTCAAATACTGGTAATAGATGGTAATGTATGTTCCATCAAAATCTCAGATAACCTGCTTAATGTTGTTTGTTCCAGGGTGTGGGATGTAAATACAGGTGAAATGCTAAACACGTTGATTCACCATTGTGAAGCAGTTCTGCACTTGCGTTTCAATAACGGCATGATGGTGACCTGCTCCAAAGACCGTTCCATTGCTGTTTGGGATATGGCCTCCCCAACTGATATCACCCTCCGGAGGGTGCTTGTCGGACATCGCGCTGCCGTCAATGTCGTAGACTTCGATGACAAGTACATTGTTTCTGCATCTGGGGATAGGACCATAAAGGTAATAAGGCATTTTTCAGTAAGTCTCCAACTTAGAGTAGGGGAGTTCATGTGAAAATATGATGAAGGGCTATTTCATATTTAGACATCACTATTTAATTCAGGTACTAGTCTTTATGTAAAAAGATAATGAATGAGACAATTTTGGTTAGTATTTTATTACTATAAATAATGGCAAGTGTAAGAGGGGCAGGGGTAAATTTAGGTTCAAGAAAATTTGTCTGCAAGACCAGACTAACACCATAAAAGTAAGTCAATTTGAGGAATCCTCATGTGATAGCAACCAACTACAAATGAGCCCTGTATTACCATGAATCAAACTTGTCATTTGTTTGGTTTGGTTCCGTTTGGCTTGAGAAGTTGACTTCTCCCTAATGGTTCATCCTATTTTCTACTTTCCCAAGATTCCAGTTGCGATAGATTTTACTAATGAAAGTGTCAAATCAACTGCCAAATGCTATTTTCTGTTTTAGGTATGGAACACAAGTACTTGTGAATTTGTAAGGACCTTAAATGGACACAAACGTGGCATTGCGTGTTTGCAGTACAGAGACAGGCTGGTCGTGAGTGGCTCGTCTGACAACACTATCAGGTAAGCAGCAAGTGCCCTTGCCCAGAAAGGATCAGTATTATCCTGCCATTCATTGTGTGTGCACAGTTCAAACAGATCTTCAACTGTGTTATGTTTATAATAAGATGTTTTTCCTATCAGTAGCTTCTTACAGGCAAAAAGTTTCCTCTAACAGAGGCAGCACAGCAAACCTTTTGTTGGTGTGTTTCCTTCCTGTAATAGTTTTATCACCAGATAGAACTATTTAAAAGGTACTGCTTGAATGAGGAAGTGGGCAGGAGAGCTAAATAGATTGAGGTTGAAAGCCCTTCTCATTAACTTTCACCTATCTGCAGTTGAGAAGTACTAATAAATAGCTAAACGCCATTTATCTCTGCCACTGTTCTAAAAAAAAAAAAAATGAAAAACGATTTGTTTCCCTACTAGAAATTTTGCATTTTGTTTTCTTAGCATTGCATAATTGGCCAGGGAATTACCAGTCTTTGAGATTAGAAAGAACCACAAATTCAAGTATTTTGGGTGTTTTCCCTTCACAAAGATGAATGACACAGATATGAATAGAATTTGGACGATTTATCAATCCTCTTCCTTCCTTCAAAGAAGTACTGAGAGGATGGAAAGGTCATTAAAAAAACAACAGATAGAGCTATTGTTATATCTAAGGAAATTTTCATTCCTAGAAAAATCATTTGGATTGGTCTGAAAGCATGCAGTTTTTTTATGTTAGTATATAAAAGTTTTTGAGAACTTACTTTGCATTTCCATTACATGAGAAAGATTGTCCTGGATAGCGGGTGAAAGCACAGTGTCATCAGTAAAAGGTGGACGGACACAGTTTGAGGGCACCATGTCCCTGACACTCTTCATCTCATTCTTCTTGGTGATTTCAGGAAGCATTGCTTTTCTTGGCTTGGTCATTTCCTTCACAGGCAGTTGCGTGCATTGAATTCATTCCTTTTACGCCTCGGAGACCCTGGTTACAGAATTATATAAAGCATTGTGCTTTGGAAATATATACTATGTTTGAACTTAAATCATACATTTTTCTACCTGAGTTATATGGCAGAAAGGAAGTAAATTACATTGAAAGCAGTACATTTTTGTATGGCTGTTGATTTATTTTATTTTTGTGGATTTTTTAAAGACATATGAAGTATATTATCTTAGAACATCCCAAGCTTATAAAAGAATACATGAAAATTCTACTTGACTCAATTTTCTTTTCCAGATTATGGGACATAGAATGTGGTGCATGTTTACGAGTGTTAGAAGGCCATGAGGAATTGGTGCGCTGTATTCGATTTGATAACAAGAGGATAGTCAGTGGGGCGTATGATGGGTGAGTAGCTAATAGGGTTAAAAAAAAAATCTACATCCAAATCCCTCCTGCCTTAGGATGTTAAATATAGCCTCTCCTTTTCTCTAAAAGATTATAGATTTCACAGAAAGGACTCAATACAATAGTTCTTGTGTCTGATCTATGTATTCACCACTTCGTTTACTCTTTTCCAAAATATTCTTCCCAATCATTTAATTGCACTTGTTTGCTCATTATTTTTGTTAATATTTCTTTTTTTTGTTGGTTACATATTTATGTTTTGCCCTATAAAGCAAAGAACTGGCCAAACCTAGTATAACAGGATATGCATATAAAATAGTGACTTATTAATAAAACTGAAATACTGGAGGGCAATATCTGTGGGTCTTAGTGTGGTAGGGTCTTGAATTTTGATATCTTTGAATGATTCCTAAAAGTGCAGCTCTCTTGCTTCTTAACTTCTAGCATTTCAGTTACAATGAGTTCAGTAATATTTATTTTCTTCAGTTTAATTTCCAGTGATTTATAGAATCCATTCATGTTGTGGATGGATCCCATGTCTAGCAATGCCAAGCACATAGTACATTCTTTTTTTTTTTTTTTAAGATTTTATTGGGGTATTGGGGAAGGGGAACAACCAAGCTGTTGTCCTTCAGTCTTAGTTGTGGAGGGCGCAGCTAACTCAGCTCCAAGTCCAGTCACCCTCCAGCTGCCTGTCCGCAGCTCACAGCTGCTCAGCTCAAGGTGTACCGTGTTCAATCTTAGTTAAGTGGGCGTAGCCCACCATCCCATGTGGGAGTCGAACCGGTAACCTTGTTGTTAGGAGCACGTGCTCTCACCAGCTGAGCCATCCTGCCACCTGTTGGCAGCTCAGCAGTAGCTTAGCTCAGTTGGAGCTACACTGGCCCATGTGGGAATCAAACCGGCGACCCTATTGCTCAGAGCTCGTGCTCTTAACCAACTGAGCCACTAGGCCGGCTCAGCACATAGTAAATTCTTACAAAAGCGTGTTCACTTATGAAGGTCCCTTTATCATTTCTTCTTGTCAAGGTACCTGATTTGGAGGAGTAGACAGCTATAGTTCAAGTATTGGCAGCTTTTTAAATATCAGAAACTAACTTAACAATATTGTCTTAGTGTGTGAACTGGCTATAGTGATATATTAAGAAAGCTCAAGCAGCAGGAAGCGTAGCAGACCTACTTCTCTGCTTTGAGTCAGCCATCACTCTCATACTCTTGGGAAATTGTTCAAGGATGTGATGACATGTTCCAGCTAGGTCCGAGGTTGTATTTTTCTCTTTCCCATGGTTTTGATCTGTACCCACTTTTCTTGGGTTTTGTCTTTTATTTACCTTGAGGAGACATGACCTGTAATTAATTTTAAGAGGGGCTAAATTTTTCTTATTTAAATCAAAATATGAGGATTTGTTTATATAAACTACAGAGCTCTTAAATGTTCCTCAGTCATGTAGTACATGTGACCTGGGCCACTATTAGAATTGACCAGAAAGAAGATCCTCAGAGTTATTGGTTTCCAGGTCTAAGATCTCTTATATCATTTAGAGGTCTAATGTATAAGATCTCCTTCTGGTCCCAAAGTATGGTGTAACTTTACTGTTTACTGTCTTCATCAGTTTGGTGAAAGCAAACCTGTTTCTCATTTATAGGTTAATCACGTACATTTTCCCCTGTTAAGACCAATAACCTCTACCCAAGAATGAATGCAAGAACCAAGTCTCCAAAACAGAAACGTTTTTATATACTTCTGTGAGCTGCATTTATCATATAAACTATATTCACCATACATATTTATTGCCATGATATTTTGCTATTCTTCCTGTGTTCCCTTAATTTTGCTTTTAACTAAGATATTTGTCCCCTTTTTGATCTTTAGAAAAATTAAAGTGTGGGATCTTGTAGCTGCTTTGGACCCCCGTGCTCCTGCAGGGACCCTCTGTCTACGGACCCTTGTGGTAAGAGTCTTGTTGTCTGGAGGGAGTTGGGGAGCAGGAAGGAGAAGAAATTAAACATTGATGTGCTGTGGAATATAGATCTGGATTTGATAGTTAGAACCTCACAAAAGCTACTACTAAGTAGAAAGGCAACCAATACATGATCATAAAATATGTTTATATAGCGCCTTTCATCCAAAAGTGCTTTAGAGACTATATATGGAGAGGAATGTGGCAGCTGTTTAACAGCTGCACAGCAACTTTACACATCAGTTTAGTACAGGAAGTGAATAAGAATTCTGTATCCACCAGAAACAGTAGGGGGTACTTAGGGAGAAGGAACATAATTACTCAAATTGGAACCTGTCCAGAATCCAAGGACCTACACACCTTTGCCTGCAAAAAGTGCCATGGGAGTCTGCATGAGCTCCCCGGTCAGCCCCTTAGTTCTGCATCCTATTCAAGGCATGCTGCCTCCAGCAACTCAAATCCTGTCTTTTTTATTCCACGTATGCGCCCTTGCCTGAACATCTTGACATTTGGGAAAAGGAGTTACTCAAAAGGAGGAATGTCACCTTCTAAAGCACTAAATTCTTTATCATTTGGTGTTTGCCAAAGGCCTGGATTATGAAATGTCCTAAGGTTAAAAGCTGCTTCCATTAGAAAAAGAAAATTAGGTGGGGCACCAGGGAGGACAGAATCTTTTGCACAACTCGGGGAAACATGAGAGCAAGCATTTGAAGCCCCAGTGTTGTAAATCCTGGTTCAAAATTGAGGCACCCTCTGCTCTGGAGAAGGGAGAGAGACATTTCTTTGTCTTCCTTGTTAGATTTAAGGCTCATTTTTTCAGCACCAGACATGCTTTACCTTCATGTTTCACACGTGTGTTTTTTAAAATGTGTCCTTTCATTCATTTACAATTAATCTAAGTCTGGTTTTTAAAGTATAATTTACATACAGCAAAATTTGCCCAATTTTTAGTGCACTTCTGTATGTAAGTACCTCAATCAAGTTATAGAAAATTTCCATCACCCCCCAAAATTATGCCCCTTAAACTCACCCCTAGCAACTGTTCATCTGTTTTCTGTACCTATAATTTTGCTATCTTACGAATGTCATATAAATTAAATCATACAGTATGTGGCTTTTTTGCATTTGGCTCTTTTCACTTCATTTGAGATTCATCCATGTGCTATGTATAGTACCTTGTTCTTTTTTTGTTGCTGAGTGATACTCCATTGTGTGGATAAACCAATTTGCTTATTCATTCACCAGTTTAAGGACATTTAGAATGTTTCCAGTTTTTGGTGATACTGAAAACATTCCCATACAGGTTTTTGTATATACATATTGTTTTTGTTTCTTTTGTGTATACCTAGAAGTGTAATTTCTGGGTCCTATGATAAGTGTTATGTTTAATTTAAAAGAATTACTAAGCTGTTTTCCAAAGTGGCATTTTGGAAGTTTGCAAATGCAAACCATTTTACATTTCCACTAACAGTGTATGCGAGTCCCATTTTCCCACATCCTTGACAGCACTTGGTACTGTCAGTTTTTTTAAAAAATTATATGCATTTGAGTGAGTGTGTAGTGGTTATAGCTTTAATTTGCATTTCTGTGATAACTAATGGTGTAGAACATCTTTTCATGTGCTTATCTTTTTGTCTGTTCAAATCTTGTCCTCATTTATTTATTGAGTTGTCTTAAGTTTTTAAAAACAGATTTATTGAAATATAACTGACAACAATAAAGTGGACATAATGAAATTATATAACCTAATACATTTTGACATATGTACATACCAATGAAACCATCATTTCTGCCAAGATAATGAACATGTCTTCATGCCCTCTATTAACCCTTCCTTTCCATTCCACCCACTTCCCCCTGCTCCATTCTCCAGGCAACCACTGAGCTGCTTCCTGTCAGTTGCATTTTCTAGTGTTTAATTAATGGAATCATACAGTGTGTATTCTTTTGCTCCTCTTTTCATTAAGCATATAATTATTTTGAGATTCACCCATGTTGTTGATGTATATCAATAGTTCATTCCTTTTTAAAAATTGTTGAGTAGTATTCCATTATATGGTTGGTTATACCACAATTTATCCACTTCCCAGTTGATGAAAATTTAGATTGTTTTCAATTTTAGCTATTACAAATGAAGTTTCTATAAATATTATGTGCAAGTTGTTGTGTGAACATATGCTTTCATTTCTTTGGGGTAAATCCAGGAGCAGAATTGCTAGGTCATATGGTAAATGTATGTTTTAATATTTTTAGAAACTGTCAAACTGTTTTCCAAAGCAGTTGTACCATTTAACATTAAAGTACAACAGGGCATGGGAGTTCCAGTTACTCTACATCTTTGCCAATGCTTAGTACAGTCTTTTTAATTTGAGACATTCTAATAAGTGCTAAGTGGTATCTCATTTTGATCTTAATTTGCATATCCAATGTTAATAATGTAAAGCATTGTTTCATGTGTTTATTTACCATCCATATATCTACTTTGGTGTAGGTCTGTTTGAATCTGTTGCCCATTTTTTTAATTGAGTGGTTTTCTTATTATTGAGTTTTGAGATTTCTTTACATATTTAGGATATCCATTTTGTTTTTTATTTTTCATTCCCTTAAAAGATTCTTTTGAAAAGCATATATTCTTAATTTTGATTAAGTCCAATTATCAACTTTTTCTATTTTAGATTGTATTTGATATTATACCTAAAAAATAAATCTTTGCCTAATCCAAAGTCACAAAGATTTTTTTCCCCTGTGTTTTCTTTTAGAAGTTTTATAGTTTTAGGTTTTACATTTTGGTCTGTGATTCATTTTGAGTTAATTTTTGTGGGCGGTACAAGGTATGGTTCAAAGTTCACATGGATAGCTAGTTGTTCTTGTACCATTTTTATCCAATACTATCCTTTTTCTCTGAATGGTCTTTGCAGCTTTGTCAAGATCCAGTTGACCATGTATGTGTGGGTCTACTTTATGGACCTGTTCATTTCCATTGACCTTTTTGTCTATCTTGATGCCAATATCATACTATCTTGGTTACTGCAGCTTTTTAATAACTCATGAAATCAAGTAGTGTAACTTTGTTCTCAACTTTGTTCTTTTTCAAAGTCTTTGCGGTCCTTTGAATTTTCATGTGAATTTTAGAATCTGTTTGCCAATTTTACCTCCCCAACCCCCGCCCCCCCCAAAAAAAAAAGAAATCTGCAATTTTCATTGGGATTGTGTTAAATCTAGATCAATTTGGCTTGAAGAGAATTGACTTCACTACCGTGAATACAGTATATCTCTCCATTTGTTTAGGTCTTCTTAAAATTCTCAGCAATGTTTTATAGCTTTCAGTGTAAAGGTCTTATAAATCTTTTATCATTTAATCCTTAAGTATTTCATATTTTTAATGCTATTATAAATGGTACTTTAAATTTTCAGTTTCTGGATTGTTCATTGCAAGTATATAAGAATACACTTCTTTTCCAATCTGTGTACCTTTCATTTCTCTCTTGTTTTGTTGTCTTGACTAAGACCTTCAATACAATGTTCAAAAGAATCGGAAAGAGTGGATGTCCTTATCTTGGGAGAAAGGCATTTGTTCTTTCACCATTTTATATATACATGTATATACATATATGTTAGCTATAGGTTTTTCATAGATACCTGCTTTCAGGGGATTAGGAAGTTCCTTTCTGTTCCTAGATTGCTGAGTGTTTTTATTAGAAATGGATGTTGGGTTTCGTTAAATGCTTTTGTCTGCATCTGTTGAGATGATCTTACATTTTTACCTTTATTCTGTTGATTGGCATATTACATTAATTTTTGAATGTTAAACACAACTTTGCATCACTAAAGATCCCATGGACATTAAAAGGATAATAATAAAGAAATACTATGAACAACTCTGTGCCCCAAAACTTGATAACCTAGATGAAATGGACCAATTCCTTGAAAGATATAATCTTCCACAACTCACATCAGAAGAAATAGACAATCTGAATAGACCTATATGTATTAGAGAAATTGAAGCAATAATTAATAACATTCCTAAACAGGAAACACCAGGCACAAATGGGTTCACTGGTGAATTGTACCAAATGTTTGAGAAGGACATTATACCAGTTCTCTACAATCTCTTCCACAAGATAGAAGCAGAGTGAATACTTCCTAAATCATTTTATGAGGCCAGCATTACCCTAATACCAAAATCAGACAAAGATATTACAAGAAAAGGAAACTGCAGATCAATATGTCTCATGCACACAGATGCTCATCTATTAGCTTATTTGCATTTTGTAAAGAATGTAAAATAGTACATCCTCTATGGAAAACAGTATGGCAGTTCCTCAGAATATTAAAGATAGAATTACCAGAGGATCCAGCACTCCCATTTCTGGGTATACAGTATATCCAAAAGAATCAAAAGCAAGATTTCAAAGAGATATTTACATACTCATGTGGTCTTGTCACTCCTCCTTATGTTTAGTGATTTCACAATAAGGAAAATTTCTGAAATTATTTAAAAGATAGTAAAATGCCAATAAAACCAAGTAACTTAAAATAAATTTCAACAAAATATTAGCAAATTGAACCTAACAATGTGTAAAAAGAATTATACACCATGATCAAGGGAGATTTATTCCAGGTATGCAAAGCAGGTTTAATATTCAAAAATCAATTAATGTAATACATCACATCAGAAGGCTAAATAAGAAAAATCACATGATTACGTCAGTAGATGGAGAAAAAGCATTTGGCAAAATCCAACATCCGTTCATGATAAACTCACAGCAAACTAGGAATAAAAGGGAATTGCCTCAACTTCTTAAAGAAATATGCAAATTAAAACTTCTATAAAGTACCACTACAGATATACCGAAATAGCTAAAATTTAAAAGATTGACAGTATCAATTTGTTGAAGATGTGGAGCAACTGGAACTCCTATACATTGCTGGTGGTAGTATAAATTGGCACAACTTTTAAAAAACTGTTTTGCCATATCTAGTACATACAGCTAAACATAACTCCTACTCCATGGCCCAGCAGTTCTACTCCTCAGTGAAACGAGAGCATATACCCATCAAAAAACATGTATATAGATATCCATAGCAGCTTTATTTATAGTAGCCAAAACTAGGGCCGGCCGAGTGGCTTGTTGGTTAAGAGTTGGCTTGGGAGCGCGAGCTTTGAGCAGCCGGGCCGCCGGTTCGGATCCCACATGGGCCAGTGACGCCGTGCCCTCTACAGCTAAGATGGTGAACAAAAGCTCGACCTGGAGCTGGGCTGCTGTGAGTCGCCGTCGCATAGGCTGCAGTGGGGCTGCAGTGGTCTGCCATAAGCTACCATGAGTGGCCGGCAGCTGGCGTGAACTGCCGTGAGCCACTGTGAGCGGCCGTCCAATGGCCGGCAACTGATCTGCTTCACCCGGGAAGAGCGCAATGATAATACCAACATGGGCCAGTGAAGCAACGTCCTCCACAACTAGACTGAAGAACAAAAAAGGACAGCAACTTGTCTGTTCCCCTTCCCCAATTCCCCAACAAAATCTTTAAAAAAAAAAAAAATAGCCAAAACTACAGTCAGCCCATATGTCCACCACAGGAGAAACGATAAATTGTACTGTGTTCATATAATGGAATATCAACCAGTAATAAAAAAAAAGACTGAACTACTGTTACATACAGTAACAGAGAGGAATCTTATACTGTTGAGTAAAAGAAATCAGGAGAAAAGAATACATGCTGTTAATGAGTATATTTATATGAAACAGGAAAAATGAATTGATAGTGGCTTTGGGGTTAAGGTAGTATTAACTAGTTAGTAAGGGACATGAGAGTACTTTCTTGATGCTGGAAATGATCAGGGTGGTGGTTACTACAGTGATGTGCTAAATAGGCTTATAACTGCTTATGAGAGCCAAAATGTTAAATTTTCATGAATTTTGCGAGCTGGTTGACCTCACATGGGTAGCTTGAAGTTGGCCAGGGTAGGAATTTTTACACCATGAAAATGTGCAAATGCTTTTACAAATTGGGGAGAGTTAATTGATAAACATTTACCAGCACACCATTTACTGCTCATCAAGCCTTGGCCTCTGACTGTAGAAGAATCCTAGAGATACAGACAGAGGAGAAGGCAAGGGAGGCACTGAGGAATGGTCTTGTGCAGCCTAAGCCGAGGAGCGTTAGCAATGAGAAACTAGCATACTATGTGACATGTCTCAGCGCTAGTGAATATTATTTTGATTGTGTTCGAAATCAACTGCCCAATATTTGACTTTTCCATCCTGCCTTCAATCCAAAGTAAGTTTTTTCTCTGTGTTCTTAAAACAACTAAACGATAGAGAAATTTATCAGCATAAAATAGCCTTTTCATAGACTCCTCCTGACCTGTTGCTGAATTTGTGTCCTTTTGATTTTGAGCAGCTCAAAAGTTTCATTTCTGCTTCTTTAGGAGCATTCTGGAAGAGTTTTCCGACTCCAGTTTGACGAATTCCAGATTGTCAGTAGTTCACATGATGACACAATCCTCATCTGGGACTTTCTAAACGATCCAGCTGTCCAAGCTGACCCTCCCCGCTCCCCTTCTCGAACATACACCTATATCTCCAGATAAATAATCACACGCTGACCTCATTCTTGCCCAGGTATGAAAGCGAGCTGTGCACAAAGCACTGTGGGTAGGAGACGGAGTATTGGCTCTGAGGTGTTGCTGGTTCGTGGCGCCTTCTCTTGTCCTTGACCTCTCCACAAGTCCTGAAAGCAAGGGGAGCCAGCATTGTGAGGCAGGACTGGGGCTGTGTATTGGATGCTGCCTTCATCCAGGCAGCCAGCCTCAGTTCTAGATGGTTCTTGAACAAGATCTAGATGACCCTTATATAGAACTAATAATTCCCACCCCAGATATCTAATAGGATTAAGAAAGTAAGAGATTTGAATCAGTTTCAAAACGAAGAGGAACAACCCAAAAGCCTATGGCTTTGTATTTCCCAGGTCAAACCAGTGCCTATAATAGAGACCCTTGAAACCAGAGATAATCTAATGTGCGAATGGGAAAACCTCATGGTGAAATATGCTGACTTCTCACAGCTCTGCCTTGTCAGTGTCATTTGTTTATAAAAGGTAGCTTTTTTTTTTTAATCCTTATTTCCAATTTCCACCTTCTCAAACAATGAAAAGAACTGTCCTTTGACCTTGGCAGTAGCTCTGGAGTTGGTGAGAACTGCGTGTACTCTCCCACTCAAGTCTTCCTCCTCCCTTAGGCAGAAAAAGATCCTGAAATTGCCTTTAGATTGTGGTATATCTATATTGTGGTATATCGTGTCCTAACCAGGTCAGATGCTTTGATTGGGTTATTGTTGGTTTGGGAAAATGGCACTGCCGCTGGGGAACGTTGCCATCATGACGATTTCTTGTTTCCCACGCTTGCCTCCGTTCTGGTGGCAGAAGGACACATGTAACACACTTCCCTGCACGCCTTTTGGCAGTGGTTCTTCTGAACGGGGTGGCTCGTGCCCTGCTGGGCTCACTTCTCATAGAGGACACACTGCTTCCTCATCCCTCAGGCCTGAGTGACAGTCCTAGCTGTGTGCCCTGGGGCAAGTAACTTCCCAGAGCTTTAGTTTCCTTATTAGTAAAGTGAGGGCTGTAGTACCTACTACACAAAGCTGTTGTGAGGATTGCATTGAAATGTTATGTGTAAAATTCTTAGTACTCAGCACAGTGCCGAGCACATAACAAGCCCTTAGTAAAAAGTGATCATTAGTGCTAATGATCATGTTACCTATCCCCTCCTTTTGCCAAGATTTTCTCTTCCTGAGATTTCTACCCATTTTGCCATTTTTAATAGTCTCCTGGTGCTCTTACTGCTTATGCATCCTCTCCCTCTCACCCCTAACACACACAGCCCCTAAGAGCCTGTCTCGTGCTTTCCTTCCTTCTCTAAGCTCCCTCCTTTGGCTCTCTTGTCTCTTCCCAAGGCTGCAGCTCTCGTTTCAATGTGGATGGCTCTAAAATGTGTATTGTACCTCTAGTCCCAACCTCTGCCTTCATCTCTAGGCCACATATCCAGCCACCACCTACACACCTGCCTTTGAAGGCTGCTCAGGGCCAGAACCTTAGAACTGTCCTCGCCTGCTGTACCTTTACAGGGAGCAGGTGAAAGCTCGATGCCACCCCCCCCCCATAGTCACTCCTGATCTCAAGACATCAGAGTCACTGTGTGTGAGCACTGTGGCCCTGAGCATATCAGTGAGCCCCACCAAGTCCCCACACAGCCCATGGCCTTTGACAAAGCTCCTGCTCAGCGTGGGCAGAAAGGGGGCATTAAGAAGGACCTCTGAGCCTTTCTCCCAATTGACACTAAGTTAATATTCTTTTCCTCATAGAGCAAGTAAGAAATACAGGAAAAGGGACTAATGACTATTTGCTCTGTTTTCACACAGGACTCATTAAAGTTGCGGTATTTAACATATCTGCCAATACCAGGATGAGCAACAACAGTAACAATCAAAATACTACCCACTTTCCCCGGACTAGCCGAGGGACGGGGCTTTGAGACTCCTGTTGGGACACAGTTGGTCTGCAGTCGACCCAGGAGGGTCTACTCAGCACAGCTGACTGCTTCCGTGCTGCTATCAGAAGATGTCTTTTATCTTTCATGAATGATTGGAACTTTTAAACCTCACCTCACTTCCCCTCCTCCTTTCCCCTCTGCACCCATTTTCCCCTCATTTGGTTCCAGACAAAGATGACTTATAAATATATTTAGTGTTTTGCCAGAATCTCTCTTGCTTTGCCATTAAGCAGAAGAACTAGTTTCCCTATATAGCCTGCTGGGAGAGACCCACTTTTAGGGCACGGGGATACAGCTTCCAGCCAGACAGCACCCAGTGTCTCCCCGTGAACTACAGAACGCCCAGCGCCTGGCAAGATCAGCATGGCCCCCCTGTGCTTAGGGGGAGACAGCTGTCTGTATAGCCTCTGGGGCAAGAAAGAGAGACAGCAGGAATGCGCACACTGGAAGATCGGGGCCTCCTTCCTTTCATCTCTCTCTGTTTCTGTCCCTGTTTTTCCCCCTCCCTCCATTCCCCTTCAACCTGTTTCTCTACTCCTCCTCAGAAGAAAGAGTATGAAGAGAGTGTCCTCAGTTAGCATGAGACAAATCAGCTAGAAAATGCAACACTTGGAAGAGTTAAATGCTGTTCAGTCAGAATTTCAAACCTAGACTTTTGCTGCAAGTGACCCTATGTGACAACAGTGGGTTCTCAGACATGGTACTCGCATCATATTTGCAACTCTTCTGTCTTCTTCTAATTCCCCTCCCCCTGCCCCCCAGAAAAGGTGGGGAGCAGAAGTTTCCTGGGCTCCATCAATGACCACATCTTTTCTGGACTCAGCAGTCTCCTTGATTCCATGTAGAGTGTGGAAAGGAGTTGCTGATTGCATTTCCTCTCATTAACAATTAGATGTGTAATAAAAAGCATTGTACTTCATCTTAAATCACTGGTAAGGCTCAGCCTACAGAAAGGTTTGAAATGGCCAGAGCCAGTGGCTCGGTGCGTACTGCGTAATGGTTCACATCTCTGATTTCCTCAGCAGGGCCTGTGAGCACGCAGGCGCCTGCATCTTTGCCAAGACCACAGTCAGAGTAGCTTCAGAGGTGGCCAGGAGTAAAAAGTTGGTTTCTTTTTCATTTAGGTCAGTAAATATAATTTCTCAAAAATCAAGCTAATCATCTCAACCTTGCACTGCAGAACCTTCTGCGTTTCCCAAGCCCAATATTTACAAAGGGCAAAGCTGCCAGAGAGAACAGATCAGGGTGAAGACTGGCACACAGGGTTTCTTATGGGGCAGAAACTGCCTTCTCTTTCCTTTCCTTCCTCCTCCTAGTCTTATTTACTCTCCACCCTCCCCAACCAATAAAATTTCTCTGGCAGTTGGTGAACAACATAAACAAATGGACCTCAGCGAGGGCCCAGCTGACCCAGCCACTTGAACGGCAGCTGTGTGGGCTTTGGGCGTAGGGCACGTGTGCCACCCCAGCCTGGGAGCGATAGGGAATACGGTCAGCCTGTGCCAAGCTTGCTTCCTGGGGCAGGAGTGGACCTCCACCAGCCGTTTCAGGTGACATGGACACCCCCATTAAAGGCTTCTCAGCCACAGCACAGTCTCAAGTGTCCCTTGGAAGCTGAACTGTCAGGCCCATTGTTTCCATTCCTGGTCAAAGCAGTTGAGTAACCAGTTGCTGTAAAAACATCAGAATGGGAGCCAGTTGCCGGTGACCTCAAAGCCAGGCCACCTGTAGTTCAGCAGAGGGAGAAGGGGAGAAAGTCATCTTCACTGTTCCCTCTGATTTGCAAGAAGGTATCCTCTTCCTAAAACGTGCCCTGTGTTGTTATTACATCTTAAAAGTCAGGTTGTGCATATGCATTTTTCCTTTCCTGCTTTATGAGTGCTTTTAAGCGTTTAGTTCCAGGTTGCAGTCAGAAAATACTTCCCAGTGTAATGATAAGTTATTGCCTAGGAAATATTTTCTGAGTGTAATTCCCTTTCCAACTACCCAATGCTACAGAGAAATGTTTTCTATCTAGTCACTATCAGGGTTCCTTGTCTGTTGTGTTGATTATTAATGACTTTTTGATTGATTAAAGATTCTGCTATAGATAAGGCAGAGGGCCCCGTCAGCCCTGAAAGACACACAGGTCAGGCATTAAAGAAGCATGGATTTTAAGCTATTTCAAAATACTGTCCAATAGCCATAACTTGACTAGCCCTTCTGTTATATGCTGCTGTTCAAAAGTGGGAGCTGTTGAATATTCATTGGTGCCCGGGGTTTTGCTCTCTCATCTAGGTTCAGTTGAAAGTAGATTGTTTCTGAAACTGTTCTGAAGCTTGTTCAGTATATCATAAATGAGATTGAGGTGGGCCCTGCAGTCTGGAGCCATTAGCTCCCTTGAGGATATTCTCCAAGTTGTCCTCTGTTGCTGATGAAATGGGAATGAAGTTAAGTGGTCTGAAAAAACTTGAGTCAGTCACATTTCTCAGCTCGGGGGGTCATTTACCAGTTCATTGTAGAAGAAATAATCAGGTAAGTAGAAGTTCATTTCCAGAGATGGTAAACCCCACTTACCATCTCTGCATGATTTCAGTGGGAATTGATTATCACTAATCCCCAACTGGGCTAGAATAAATGTAAAGTTTGACCTTTTTAAAAAGAGAAACAAAGAAAGTCTCAACACATTTAAAGGAATGGCAGAAAAGGAGCTGACGGTGTCTCTGCGCTCTGAAATGAAATGTCTCCATTGTGGATTAGCCTCTTCTCGCTAAAATTCCAATGTGGGCCTGAAAGGAACATTTCTTAAAGGTGGGAGGAAGCCCCTTCAAAGGCGAGCAAGAGGCGTGTGCGTGCATGTGCTCCTGGGAGCTCGGGGTACGCGCAAGCTCTCCGTTCACACTGGGGCTGCCTGGCTAAAACCAGCATGCCTTGCTGCACGTGTGTGTATTTCCACCCCTGACAACACCCTTTTACTTTCCTGTGTGCAGTGTGAATGGGAGGCCTTGTACACTTGTCCCTTGGCAAAATTCTTTCTGGTGACTCTGCCAGAAACAGAGACAGGGACTCTCTGGAACTCTTATCGACAAATAATAAAGTCTGGCCCTCAGAACCTGTTCCCAAACTGAGAAAGACCCTGGGACCCCTAAATCATTCTGTTTTCTGCCTGAGTAAGAAAAATCCTTTCTTATTTTTCTTTTGTAAAATCAAAAGCTGAAGAGAAGAAAATAGGCACTCTTCTCCGTTGCCGTCTCTTGGTACCCATTGGTCTAAACAGCTGGGCTTGATCTTAGCACTCGACTGTGTATGGAAACAAAGGGCTTGGGGTGGAGGGGGTGGGGAATATTGGAAATAATTAGGGTGGTTTTTTTCTTTCCTAGAATTAGATTAGATGCCTTGGTATTGTTGACTTTCTTGGCGTCCTCCATTTACCTTAGATGGTAATACCTTCCTGCCTGAAGTGGGAGCAGCCCAATCCAGAATAGTGCCAGCCTGAGGGCCTAGGCTGCGAGCTTGAGTCTGGAGGAATCCAAGGTACTTCCAGGTGGAAAAAGGGATGCTTAGATAAGCGCCACCCGTAAGCATCATGCTCTTTGGGCTTCAGGTTTACCATATGACTTTAGTCCACATTTCTGATCTCCTTCCCCATTTGGGTGAGTTCAAGCTGAAGAACATGAAAAGGTACCCATGCTTCTCCTTGCCTTCCTCTCTACCGTCCTAGAATAACAACTTTCACTTCTAACACGTGCACCCAGGGCCTGCAGGCTGAGTCCCTCTTGCTGGGCTCCGTCCACACAGCTGACCGCTGCCAGCCCAGAGCCCCTTACTGTCTCCACAATCTCAACATAATCAGTGCCAGAAAGACAGCCATCTCTTAGGGCAATAAGGCTGAGTTTTGCTGCTTGTTATTTTTATCTGTAGTTCATTTGTGACTTCAGAATTCTTGGAACTGAGGAAAGAAACCAAAAGGGCATGATTATGGCTGCCTGATTGCAGGTGCAACTTAATGCATTGATATCCTGAAACCTTTTCTGTTGGAAGTTGAGTACCTATGATCTAAAATTTCCTCGAGGCAGATGATATCTAAACTATGTGCTCTCCAGCCCAGCCAGCTGACTCTTAGCTCCTGACTGGCTGTGTCTGTGTTTAAGGATGAGTGCAGTAAAGAGCATTATAAAGCATCACCTCCCCTCTCTCCCTGTCCCTTCTTGGACACCAAAGGAAAGACCAACAAGGAGGGTTAGACCTCTGGGTACCGAGGATACTGACACCATCCCAAATCAGTGACCACACAAGCCCAACCCAGACTGTTCTGAGGGATATTCACTGGACTCCAACTAGGGGCAGGCCTGGCAACAGATGTGAGCTTCCCTGAGAGCTGTCCGTTGGTTCAGCCCTTTGTTCTCTAGACTTAAGTACTGACTGCTTTGACTTTTGTGCTTATGTTTGGTGATGTGTAGTCAATGTACCAATTATGTTCACAACCTAGGATCATGATAATATAGTGTGTTTTGGTTTTTTTAACTGTTCAGAAAAAAGTAACTTAAATTACAAATATAAGATTAAAGTGAATTTTCTAAGTGTCTTGTCTGTTTGCCCAACATCAAGAGGACAGTGAGTTTTTCAATACACAGGTTGAGGGAGTGCACAGATACCTTTTAAGATCATCTGACGTGAGAAAACAACATTGGCCCATAGACAAGTCAGGGCCAAACGGTGTGCATACATACAGGGCCACTGGCACACAACTAATGTTCTGTGTTGAATTAAATTTAAGCCAAAATGGTGTCTAATTTGGGAGCTGGTCAACATGGCCTCAGTCTAGCTCAACCCCACCTGAACCCAGAACTTAAATGTTCCTCTGCCTCCTGAGAGGGTGAGAAGACTTGGGTTCTCCTGCATCCCATGTGGTCAGTTTCTAGTCAGGTGAGCTCTCACGTTCAGGAGCAACTTCAGAGCGACTCCAACAAGCTGTAAAAACCAAGGGAGCATTGATCGTCTGGGGGAAAGCCACCTCCTTTCCCTCCTTAAACCAATCCTAGGAAGATGGGGACAAGGCTGCAGGCAAGGCAGGCTTCCCTCCTCCTCTCCCCTCCTAGAGCCACAAGTGGACCCTTGTCAAAATTAACCCATCCCTGTTTTACATCTGTAGTATCTTCCTGCTCGTCAACCTGTGACCTCGGTGCCTGTTGTACCTAGACCTACTAACACTGATGGTGAGCATCCTAAGGCTGACAAGTCAGGGCCCCAGGGCAAAGCTCTCCTTGCTGGGGCTGGAGGCATAACCAAGTATCAAGTGTACCCTGTGTTTTGCAGATGGGGAACCTCAGTAAGAAAAGAGGCTCCCCACACTGACTGAGACCACACTGGAGTCTCCTCCCTAACAACTAAGGACAGGGGAGGAGGAGTCAGCAGAGACCAGTCAGGGCCTCTGGCGTCTAATCAGTAGTCACTCGCCAGCTGGACTCCTGAGCCTGGTATTGAGCAGAGGCTGGGCCAGGAGGGTTATGGTCCCACTTCAAACCCAGTGTCAGATGGTTTCCCCCAGGAAAACGGGGGTCTAGGGCACATCTGGAAGATAACCCTAAAGTCACTGTTTCCCAAAGCCAGGCTGGGCTTGCTTGGGACCCCTCTCCCCTTGAAACCTATAGCTGTGCCACCATCAGCAATGACTAAGGGGAGGAGACCTCTCTTCTTCCTGATTGGCTCTTGCCAATTAAGAGCATTTTATTAGGCTTCTAATTAAAGGCACTTCGTTAGCAGCAGGAGAGGCCGGTGGGTGCCTGGTGAGATGGAGCTGAAGCCAGGAGAAATCGTTTTCTTCCCCCCATGGAAGCAGAGCCTGTCAAGGAACCCTCTCAGTCCCCCACCCTCTCCTGCTGAGCCTACCACACCCCTTGCTTTCAATTAGCAGCTCTGAGGGGAGTGAGGTCATTACCAAGCCCAGGTGGAGAGCCCTCCCCTGCCTCAGGCCACATAGTCCTTCAGAGGCTGTCTGGTCCCCACGCACCTTATTTGGAGTCCGGGCCGCCCAAGGGGTTTGTTCTCCCCACTGAGGAATGGCTCTTGGGTCCCATCACTGAGGCCATTGCTGGCAGTCACCTAATGAACAGGATGACCAGTCGCTTGTCACGTGGTGTGAACTTCCATGCCCCCTTCCTCACCAAAGGCACACAATGCTACTAGGAAATGTGACCTTCCTACCCATCCCTTTGCAAGAGCTGAGCCCTCATAGACCCCGAGTGGGTCCAGGAGGAGGAGAGGCTAAGGGTTTTACAATCCCAGCCCCGCAAACAGAATCCTCTGGTCCCAAGCTCATCACACATTTGAGGCATTACCCCTGCTTGGTCCACATGAGCCCTAAGCAAGTCCCCTCCCTCCATCAAGAGAGGAGGGCCCGGCATGACTTAGCAGGAGGGAGCTGGCATGCAGGGTCATAGATAACCCCTCTCCAGAACACCCCTGTTCCATCTCGCTGCCCTCCTCACCCCCTCACTTAACTGCAGAATTAGCACCAGCCCAGGCTGGGAGGGCAGATTTATAGTTAGGCCTGCCTCTCTCCGTTTAACCTGAGGCCGGCCCGAGCTCCAGACACTAAATTAGATTTTTGACAATTAGAGAGACTAATGGGCACATAGCCATCCCCAGAGCCAGATATCCGGCAAGGCCGTCCTTTAATATCCACCACTGACCAGCCAGCCCCTCCCCAACCTCCTCTCCCCTGGTGGGCATTTCTCTCCCATGGCCTGCGTCTCTCTGCCTGGCTCTGCATGCACTTCTGAGGCTTCTCTGCTTCCCTCTTCCTTGATTTCTTACCCTCTCCTTCCTACCTCTTGCTCAAGACCAGCTCGGCTCTAGAGCTGTGTCCCTCCTTGCCTTCCTTTCTTGTCCTTCAGCCTCCTGCCTTCCTGTCACTTCTCTCTCCATCTCCACCTTCCCCAGGGCCCATCCCTCTGTAACTTTTCCATCTGCCTGTAGCGGACTGCAAGCCCCTTGAGGGCAGGGGCTTGTGCCCTATCTATCCTATCCTATATCTATGCTCTGCAACCAGTGGGTGCAAAATATTTGTCCTGAGCCTGCCTCCCTTCCTCCTCCCTCTGAGCTGCTGGATCTCCAAGGCCTGCCCACCTTGCCCCTCCTGACCCCAGGCCCAGCCTTAGCTCTGGCCTGGCCTTGCTCCAGGGTGGGCTGGGTCCCCTTCCCTGCAGCCCCTCAGCTCTGGCCCTTCTTGGGCTGGGCGGGTAATGAGATTGCAGTAAGTGGTGCTGGTTGGGGAGGGGCTGCTCACATTCACTCAGGCAGACTCATAGCTCTGTCAGGCTGATTGGTCCTGAGTGGAGGCACAAACGGCCCCCCATGGACACGCTGAGATTGGTTATAAAATTACAAGCATTTGTTCTGCTGTCAGTGGCCTTCTCTCCTCTGCCTGCCTGCCTGGACTCCCCACCGTCCCACACCCAGCCCTCTCCCCCTTGGGGTCAACCCATACACCTCGAAGGACCCCAGCCACAGGCCACCACGGCAGATGGGGCCAAGAGGATGAGGCCACCAAGCTCCCCATCCTGGCAGGCCTTCATGCCTTGGCCCTGGGATGGTCCTAGCTCAAGCTGGCTTCAGAGTGACCTGACCCTGTCCTCAGGATTTATTATTCCCTGAGGATAAGTGAGATGGGGGCCCAGGGCAAACAGGCTTGGAATCCAGAACTTAGATCCCAGGTAGAGGAAGATGGCCCGAGCCCAGGACTCCCTGGGGCAACCAGTGCTCACACCTTTGAGGGGGTCCCGAGCAGGGGTGTGGGGGATGGGGAGGTGGTTGGGGGCCTTCCATGCTGAATAAGGGAGCAGCAGCGGCCAGGGCAGTGGGAGAAGCCCACTAATCCAGTATGGCCAGTCCCCTGCCCTGGACTCTGACCCCAGGCAAGGACAAATCGGCCCTTAGTAGGGCCCCCTGCCACCTAGTCCCTAAAGCCTGGGCCAGACCTAAAAGCCAATATGGCCCACCAGACCCCTGCTGTGGTTACCCTCTACAGGCTGAGTCCCCTCAGCTCTGCCCCGCACTCATCCTCTAGGGCCAGGGTTCAGTAGCCATCAGTCCAGTCCTCTGGCCTTTGCAGGACTCCAATTATCCCCCTAGCATGGGTGCCTTGACAAACTGCTTCGTGTTCTGGCAATGTTCTCACAGAGATAACCACTCCGCCCTGGCCCTGCCCGCTGCCTGACAGACACACCAGCCCAGGTCCTCTTACTTTGGCCTCTGGGCCTCCTTCCCTCTGTCATTTCTCCAACAAGGCCCTGTCCCCTGACCCTTGCCTGGCGCCTCAGCTCCAGCCTCAGTCCCTACCTGTCTGTCACCACCCTGTCGGGAGGCACCAGGACACCCTGTAACCAGCTTGGGGGTGGGGGCACGTGCTGAGGGGAGGATTCCCCAGCTTGGAGTGGGGAGCTTTAGTGGGCAGTGTCTCCTGGCTGCTGGCTACAAGGTGCCTTACTGCCATCCGTCATCCATTCTCAGCCCAGAATGTATTTGCTGTAATTACATCTTTAATTAGGGTGGTGACGGCTCATTGTTCACCAACAATGATAGATCAGATCCTCCCGCTTGGCATCCTCCCTCTGTCCAGCACCCCCTAGTTCAGCTCTCCTCCAATTCTGGGCTCTGGGGTTGGGACGGATACATGAGGACCCAGTCTCTTCCCACTGAGTTCTGGGCACTGAGGCCTGGAGCAGCCATGAGCTCCACCCCAAGGGTGATTATGTCCTGTTGGACCCCTAGGGGCTCCCAAGGGACTAGCTGGACCCAGATGCCTGCACCCAGGACTCCCTGCAAAAAGGCTGCAGTGGCTCAGGTGCCTCCTTGGTCCAAACTGGCCAGGTTTGGGGGTGGGGTGCTAATGTCGCCCTACTCACACACATGCCAACATCACCACCCCCAGGCTGGGCCCTGAGCCGCACACTCCTCAGCTGAGGAGGTGACAAAGTCAAAAAGCCTCGCAACTCTAGGCTGTGGGGTGCAGGGATGGGTGGCCCTATCTCCAAGCTCCCTTGTGCATTAATCAGAGTCTCTGACCAAGGCCTCCACTCCCATACACTTACGCCCACCCAGGCCATAGGTCTGCACGTGGTGGGTGTTCAATGACTCAGTGAATGACCAGTTAGTCAGGGAAGGGAGATTTGCTGCTGGAGGGCGGGCTCAGAGCTCCTCATTGGAGCCCATGCTGAGCAAAGGGGCCAGAATGGGCAGTCAAGGCCCAGGACCCTCGAGGAGGCCTTGTGAGGGTAACAACCTTAATCTGGGTTAAAATCCCAGCCTGGCACCTGCTGGCTGTGTGACATTGGGTGAGTTCCATAACCTAAGTCTCAGTTTCTTCATTTTTAAAATGGAGATGAAAGCAGTGCCCTCCCTTTCTTGTAAGATGGCTACAGAGTCACTGAGATGCTGCACATAATGTGAAGAGGCCAGGCTAAGGTGGTGGCAGCTACAGGGAAAGGTGGTGGCTGAGCAGCTATGGGGAACCATCTCTACAGCAGCTGGCTAATGACCCCAGGAGCTGAGAGGTAGCCTCCATCTTGGTTTGAGGAAGGCTTTGCCCTACTCCAGGCACCACTGAGCACAATGGTAGGGGTGGCAGGGCTGTGACAAGGCTGGCATAAGTTTAGGTGCACAATAATTGCACAGGACAAGCTTGCTGATAGGAATTGACTGGCCTCCTTTCAGAGCTGCAGGGACTCTCCCCAGTGCGGTCAGGATCTGGTCAGAGAGGGGCCCTGGTGAGTGAGGGAAGCCGCCATGCCCTGGCCTGATGCAGAGGGAAGAGCTGGTAGGGAGAGCCCGGGGCCCAGCAGGGGAGTTTAGCCTGTACCTTATCTTTAAGGGGGCTGGGGTTCAGGAAAGGTGGGAGAGGGTACAGGAGACAGATGGGGTGTATCCTCTGCCCTTTCTACCTTCCAGCTTTGAAATTCTATGATTCCCCTCCCTCCATGGGGCCGTACCACCTCCCACAGAGCTTCCCCACTCCCAGAGGTGGCCTCCTCTGCATTCCCTCTTCCCCAGTGACCCTTTCCACCCCCTTCCCAGGGTGACTCCAAAGCCCAGGCTAGAAGGATGAGCTGTACCTAGCGGTAAGTATGCGCAACATTACATATGTATATTGGAGAGTAAATAACCCCAAAAAGCGCCTTGTAAATAGACTCCGAGTTTATCCTTTATTAATGAGGCACCGAGTGCCCCGCTGTTTTAGAGCAGCGAGACTTTCATAATATCAAAACCTAAATTACACTTGCGTCTCTCATCCCAGGGACGAGCATCTTTCGGCTCCGTTTTCAGAGTGAGTAAGCAGGGATCCCTCCTTGCCTGCCTGGGACATGTTGGCTGTTTTCTTCTGACTGGTGGGAGGGTCGGAAGATGTACATGCATGGCTGTGTCCCGACACGTACCCGAGTACCCAGAGAGCTCAGAGTCTAAGGCCTCGGTCCAGTGGGCGAGGGCCACCTGGGATGCTGGTCTTCATTCCTTGTATAGCATTCACAGGATCAAGGGGTCACCCCAGGCTCTGGGATTTGGAGGTGTGGGATGGGGCAGTGGACACTTATGAGCTCTGCGACCAAGCCACTCCTTTCTCAGCTTCAGTTTCCCCATATGTAACATGAGGATAAACATCTTCCTCACAGGATGGTTGTGAGGACTCAGTTAGTGGGTCAGAAGTGAAGGTTGGTGCCCAGTAAGTGCTTGTCAAATGTGGGCTGTGATGGTGACTATGTAGACAATTAGCTCCCCTCTCTGGAATGGGACACCACCAGTGTCTTCTCTTCAATTTCTAGAACTGATCACATGTGGGCCACAGAGCTCCAGCCCCATCCTGGTACCAAGGTCCTGCACTGAGAGGGGGATACCAGGGCCTGTCTCACCCCCAGCACAATCAAGACCTGACTGTCCAGTGCCCCCCAACCCTGCTCAGCCAGGGCAAGGAGCCTGGACCTTCTTGGTCCCCTTGATTCCCCATGTCCAAGGCCCCTCTCGGGTCCCTTGGGGATTGTGCTCACCCTACCCCAGGCCTGGGCCAAGCTAAGCTAGGTGGGCAGGTGGGCACATGGGTGCCATGTGGGCAAGATTTACAGTCTGGCCGGCCAGGCTCCTGGTGCTCCGGTGGGCGTCATGTCGAATGTGTCCCATTATATGGACAGTTGAGTTTAATAGTCATTGTGTGCTCACTCTGAGCCCAGCAAACATTGCGGGGCGACAGCCCCTCCACGCGAGCCGCCCGCTCCCCAGCCACATGGCCCATCCGTACAGTAAATTAAAAATATGAATCACTTCTCCCCACTGCCTCCCCAAACGCTCATCTTGTCAGCCTCTATGTTGCCTTCATTTGTATTACCTTAATTTAATGTTAATTATGGTCTTCATTTACAAGGAACTAGCAAGCCCTGCTCTGCCAGGGGACCTTCCCTCCACCCCTCCTCATCAGCCCAGGAGGGAGAGGCTGGGGGAAAGGGGAATTTGGGGGGCTACAAAGGAGTAAGGAAGGGAGTTAGGGGGAGGGCAGGAGGTGAGATCTGAATCATTAGTGGCTGATGGCCACTCAGAGGGACTAGGAAGACCCCCTCACTTCCTCCACACACCCTGTCTTTAATCATTTATTCATTCGACAGTTATTTATTGAGCACCTAATATGTGCCAGACTACCAGGGACCAGAGAGCTGGGGGGAGGGGGTCTCCTTCCCTATTAAGGGCTAAAGGAGTCCCCTCTGCCATCATGAAGAGAATGCACTGGAGAGCAGCATCAGGAAGAAATATTATCCATGCCCCAACTGGGCTGGTACACAATCTAGCCCAGAGGGCACAGGACATGGGCGAGAGAGCTTCTTTCCCTTCCAAGCTCCCTTCTTAGCTACTAACGCCATCCCTACCCCCAATTGCCTCACACCGTTTCCACTCAGGAAGTTCTTTCTGGAGTCTGTCCAGAGTCCCTCTTGCTGCAGATCAGCCTAGGCCCAAAACCTGAGTGGGCCAGGAGTAGAAGGGTGACTCTCAGGCTACTGTCTCTGAAGGGTTGTGAGGAAGGCACTGTGGGGGTCACCACCAATCATCCCATCACCCACCACCCCATAACCCCACCACCCAGTCCTGCCGACTTGTCCAAAGTCCTTGTGCCTGAGAGGCCTGGGAGGCCTAAGTGTGACCTTCTGGCTGTCCCTGTGCTACCACACTCTGCAGTGCAATGGGACACAGTCACACACAAGCCTGTAGAGCCTATAGGGGGCTCAATAAATGTTGGTGGCTGATGTCACACGTGTGCATACAGGGAGCTGGCAGAGGGCCACCTGCACTCAAGCTGCCATTAACCACGAACACCAACCCCTCCCCCCAGCACACGTCTCCTCTACTGGGGAAGAGGATCTCCAGCTGGGAATATCTGCTTGACAGATGAGGCTGTTCTGAGTGTGTCTGCATGTGTGTCCGTCTCCAGGGATCCTTGATCCACACACAGGGACATGTGTCCCCCCAGGTTTGGCGTGCCCCCTCATGTCCCGTGTGCCTGTAATATGTACATGAGCGTGTGTCCAGAAGGTCCACGTGCCTGTGTGCGCGCCTGTGCTCATGCACGCGACACCCCCCACCCCCGCCTGTCAGCAGCGCTGATGACATTGGCGCAGAGGAAAGTGATGACAAATGCCCGTTATCAGCGAACGAGGCCGATGACAAATGGGCGGGCGCCCGAGCAGCCCCATTACGCTGTAATAACAGAAGATGGATGGCCTGGCGCCCCCCACCCCCCACCCCTGCGCCGGTAACGGGAGCCGATCCGGCTCCGCCCGCCCGGGAGGGAGCCGAGCCGCCTGCCTGGCCGCCAATCACGGCGGGCGGGGCCGAGATGCCCAGGCCCGGGAGCTGAGAGCCCAAGCGGCCGCCCCGCAGCGTAGGAACAAAGCAGCGCGCTCAGCGGGAGCAGGGGGCGCACTGGGCGTCAGGCTTGCCGGCGGCCAGGACACGCAGCTGTGCACACACATGGCCTGCACACGCACCAGCCGCCTGTGTCCTTGCACGGTGCACCTGCAGCTCCCCCACCTCACAGGACCACGGACACATGCTTTTGTGCCCTGCGTGAGCATACATCTGCCACCAGATCTGTGTACAGACCCACTAACAGAAATCCGTGTACACAGAGCCATGCATACCCCTGCACCTGCAAGTCATGCACATGCCTACAGAAACCACTTCTGTCTGGGCACATGTATGCTGTCAACATGCCTGCACATACATGGATAATATGTTACACATAAGCAGAAATGCTTGTGCATGGACACAAGCCCTTACACACAGCCCTGTGCACACAATTCAGGGCCTCTAAACACACCCACACATAAAAGATACCCACAGCTGCATCAACAAATATTAACTGAGCCCCTACCACGCACGTCAACTAGGTGCTGTGCAGTTACAGTGATGAATATGACATCATCGCTGTGGTCTAGAATGTTAAGTCTACTATAGAGGGACCAGGCAAATGGCTATGAGTGAAGGCAGAAGACGATTTGTGCTGTGACACAAGTCCATAGTTTGTGACATGAGATTTTCAACTGGAAAATCAGAAAAGTCTTCCTGGAGGAGGTGGCTAAAGGAAGAGTAAATTTTCAAAAGGAGTTGAATTCTGTGGGGTGGGGGGGAATGGTATGGAAATGTTGAAGTGTAGGGAATGTTTGGAGCCAACGAGTCTAAGAAGCTAGGAGTCCAAGCAAATGGAGTTGGGTGAGTGTGGTGGGAATGAGGCTTCTCGGACAGACTGGGGACATGAGGCTGGAGCCAGAGAGAGGCTGGAGGCTATGGGACAAATGAGGAGGCAAGTCCACATGAGAGAGCATGAGACCTGAGCTAGTACTGGACATAGAAAAGGAGAGGACCAGGAGGTCAATGAATGGGAAGTAAGCCTGTGTCAGGTGGCAGGCAGGACTGACTTCACAGGCATGTGACCTGTGCAGTCCCACAGCGCCCTACATTTAGAAGGGCCTTATGCTGGATTTCATGCTGTCTTGAAATTTTTAATAATTTTATAATAAAGAGCCTGTATTTTCATTTGGCACTGGGCCCTGAAAATTATGTAGCCAGCCCTGGAGCCAGGGATCGCTCAGGTTTCCAGGTTGATTAAGATAGTAGATGGAGCAAGGGGGTGGGAGGATGGTGAGTTTGGTTGGGGCCAGGGGTGTGTGGGAATCTGGATGTGGAGTGAGGGGTTGAGGTGATGGGTGAGGATTCGGCGTCTCCATCCCGAGTGGGAGCTAGGGCCTCACATATGCCTCTGCCATGCTCATTTCTACTCCTCAGTGAGTACACTCGCAGCTGCATGCTGTAGAGGTGCCTCCTAATACATACCTATCTTATGTACTCCCTTGCTGGAATATAAGCTCCCCAGTGTTGTCCCTATGTCCCCAGGGCATAGCACATGCTTGCCACTTAATACCTGTTAGTTGAAGGAATAAGTGATGCATGAATGAATGGGCACACATGAGTCCACATGTGTACACACTGGGCATCCAGTCACCCACCATGAGGGGTACATGCAGGCCCAAATATGTTCCCCTAGCCCATAGCCACTGCCCTATACTGCCTCCAGGTTATTCTGTCACCCAGTGTCCACTTTCGGGTAAGAATGCCGTTGCTCGGTGGCCCCCTCATTGGGTATCTCCCTTGCAGACCAAGCTGGGCAGAAGTTAAGGATGAGCTAGCAGAAGGAGGAGCCCAGGATCCTGGGGTGATGGGGTGGGGGAGGCTATGATTTGGAGCCAGAGGATCTGAATCCAAGTCTCAGCTCCTTCCTCTGCTGACTGCTGCTTTCTTTCTGTGCCTCAACTTCTTCATCCACAAAATGGGACTATGACATGTAAACGCACTTACACAGGCATCTTCATGCTGACAGAGATTATTAGAGATATATTTCAAGTCAGGTATTGAGAAAGCTAATTCCTTCCCCTCAACTCTGGGTTCCCTGGGGTGTTGACAATAGACTGGGGACCCAAGGGACCAGCCAAGTGACCTCAAACAGGAGGAGAGTTGGCAGACCAGGGATGAGGAGGCTTTGGTCTACTCCAGATGATCTAGGAGTTGAGACCCCACCGCCCACTACCCACCTGCCAGTAGGAACACAGGGCAAATATGAGGTGCCCCCACGACTAAACACTCTGACTGTGGGTAGCTTGGGGTAGTGGGAGGCAGAGGACACCTCCAGAGATATGGGCTGGGGGAGAGAGCCTGGTGGAGGGGGAAGGAGAGGAGTAGAGAGCAGCATGGTTCCCCCCTATTTCTCTCTCAGGGTGCCCTGCCTTCTGCCTGAGCGGTACTCCACCTGCTAACTTTGGCTTCCCAACATGTGACTCCTGTTCCTGTCTACAGAACGGAGGGGGGGCGGGGCATCCCAGGCCCCTCCACCTGTCTCCCTCACCCTCATGTGACTCACTTTGGGTCTCTCCAGTATTTTCTGGTCCCTGCCGCCCCCCCCCGTCACTATTTCACCTGTGTTAACCATCACCTCCCGGGCCCTCCAAGAGCCTTCAGGAAACCCCTACCTAGCAAGAGGACTAGAGAGAGGCAGCCGGGAGGAAAGGGATAGCAGCTAATGGTCCCTCCTCCCTCAACAGTTCACTTTTTCTGTAGCGTTATTGACCCGTCATTAGTTATCCATCCAAGGTCGCTTGGCCTGGCCCAGCCATAAATCATGGCAGCTGGAGAGGGCAGAACAATGGTTCCCAGGATACAGCAGAGATCTGGGACCCCAGCACAGCCCGTAGGAGGGCGAATGACCCCAGTCTCAGGAGAGTTTCCCACCCACCCCACCCACCTCGCCTTCCTCCTCCTCCACTCTCCCCTGCCATTTGCTTCTCCCGTGCCACCTCTCCCTCCACCACTCACTCTTTTCTCCTCTCCCCATCTTTTTATACAGCCGCCTCGCCCCCAGTTCTGCAGACTAAGTTAGTGAGGGAAAGGGGAGTAGGACATACTGGGTAGGGACTGCGTAGGTAATGGTTCACTCTCATTGGGTGTTTTAACTCCACCTGGTCTCCCAGTTGAGAGCTTCCAGGAACAAGGACAGAATTCACCCAGGGGGAAACTGAGGCACAGAGTCCCGACCGGAGGCTAGTCCGCTTAATTCAGTATCAACGTCACCAGGCCTGGATCCACAAACCCTGCTCCCTTGCCGAGTCATGAGAGTGTCTACACACCCATGGAGGGGCGCGCTAGGCCACATCCCCATCGGCCGCCTTCTCCAGAGGAGCAAGGGGACGACGTATTGCTCAGTTTGGATCCTTCCCGGCCCACTCCCCATCCCCGGAGCTGGGAGAGAAGCCTTCCCGGGCTGTTCCTCCGCAGCACCTGCCGCCCCCTCTACCATACCCCCATCCGAGGCCCTCGCACTCGGCCAGGACTCTTCGCCGGTCCTCGCGCGCCCTCTGCTGGCAACTTCCGGGAAGCGCGCCCGTCGGCCTCAGTACTCGCCCCACCCCCAGCACGATACACCTAGCTGCCACCGCCCATCCCAAGTCTCCGCCCAGCAGCCGTATACCCGCCCGGCCCTGAGGATGTCCCGTGGCGCACTTCTGTTTCGTCATCCCCCTGTCTCGGAGTAGCCGCTCCCACTCCAGACCCCAGAGAGGCCCGTCTTCCCTGTGGACTGGAGGGAGTGAGGTCCAGAAAGACAGACCTTGAAGCATGGAACTTGAAATGTGGAGTGGAGAGAGTTTCTCTTGTCCATGGAGCCAGGCTCTGGAGGGGCTCCTGCAGTCCGAGGATATGCTTCACAGGACAGCAGGTGGGGTTCCTTCAGGCCATCTCCCTGGGGCTCCCCTCTATCATTTGGTCCTGTGGCTTCCACAGGAACTTGGGTGGCGGAGGCTCAGGGAGGCCTTAAGGTGGGGGACCTTGGTTCTCAGAAGCTGTGAGGTGGGGGCTGCAGTCTTTCGCTCCTGAGGTGGGAAGTTGGGGCTGCCCAAAGCTCCAGGACTGTTGTCTGGCAGGGAGAGAAAAGGGCATGATCTCTGGGTTCTCACTCCTGGGGCCAGACGCTGAGGGTCCTGGGTTTTCTCCCCATTATGCAGCTTGGTACAAAAGGGGCAGGCCAGGGAGGGAGTGATTCCTTTCTCATGGGGCGTTTGGCCTGGCAGGTAGGTAGGGTGGCCTGACCAGAGGCCCTTGTCAAACAGGTCCCCAAATGCTCCCATACAGTGCTGAGTTCAAGGTCATGGTAATGAGAGATGATTCCTTAAGGGAAACCTGGGGTTAGGGGTAGAGGCTGTCTCAGGCCAGGCTAGGACCAATCATGTGGGAACAAGTCAGGCATTGGAGGGTTGGTGGGAAAGGAGGCATATGCAGGAACATGTGTGAGAGAATGAAGGGAAAGCCAGGTTTGTGCAGGGACACGTGCGGGGGCCATGGAGGACCGGTGAGGCATGTATGGAGATAGAGCCAGGGCCCCTGCCTCCACGCCACTAATTCCCTAATACAGATGGGAGGTCAGGGGGTCCCATCACAGAGTAAGTGGGCATTTGCTGATTCTAAACCTCAGGTTTCAGGGCCAGGGACTGTAACCTTCAACATCAACATAAGGAATCCACCACAGACTCTGAAAAGCTCAGGGCTCCTTGCTTTGGATACGGGGGAGAAGGGAGAGAGGTTAGGAGAGAAAACCCAGTTAGATCTTGGCTAGAGCCACTCCCAGAGGGGTGTCAGGGAACCGGCTAGGCTTCCTGGGTCACAGAGAGCTAAGTTGAAACCCAGCTCTGCTCCTCATGTGCTGTGTGATTTAGCACAAGTGAATGAACCTCTTGGGGCCTCAATTTCCTCATCTGCAAAATGGGTTAATGCAACTACCATAGGACTATTGGGAAGGTTACATTATATAATCGCTGTACAGGACGGGTTAAGGGTGAGTAACCAGGCTCAGGAGTCAGTCAATCAACTGCTGAAACCTCAATGAAATAAACCAAAAATCTGGTACAGTGCTAGCCTGGGTCTCCCCACTGGAGACTCTTTCCATTAACTTGCAAAATGTCAATTGGCCTTCCCCAACCTCCAAAGAAGTTGGTGCTTTCCAGGAGGAATCAAAACATATTTTTTTTAAAGATTTTTATTGGGGAATTGGGGGGATGGGAACAGTGCTGGGGAGTTGGGGGAAGGGGAACAGACAAGTTGCTGTCGTTTTGTGTCACTGGCCCTCATATGTGGGATCCGAACCGGG
>NW_017731378.1:3497185-3529390 GCF_001890085.2 Hipposideros armiger
GTTCAGCATCTTAGCTGTAGAGGGCAGTGTCACTGGCCCTCATATGTGGGATCCGAACTGGGGCCCTCTGGCGTCCCAAGCCAGCTCTTAAACAATGCGCCGCTCGGCCGGCCCGAAAGTGCAGCTTTTAAAGGGCTCATGTGATTAGATTAGGCCCACCCAGATAATTCTCCTTTTGCCATGTAAGGTAACAACTACAGCAGTATCACCTCATCATAGTTGAAGACTCCACCCACACTCAAAAGGAAGGGGGTTCTACAAGGGCAAGGGTCACTGGGGGTCTTTTTTAGAAACCTGCCCACCACACCTAGCCGTCATGGTGAGGTGGAAGCACCCTCATTCCTAGTTCCAGACCCCCTCACTTCTGTGAGGCCTTGGGCCAGTCAGCTCCCATTTCTGGCCCTCAGTGGCCTTCTCTGTAAAATGGAGTAAGGGGCAAAATGAGATCTAAAATCCCTTCCAGATCTTACACATTAATTGTGATTCAAGAAGACAGGGAATTTGGGTCCTTTGGATGAGGAGGCCCCACTGCCCAGAGAAGAGCAGGACTGCATTACCCTCCCAGCAACACCCTCCTGCAGGCCTTTGAAGGGGCCTTACCAAGGAAGAGCAGTAGTTGAGACAGTCAAACAGCACAGCCAAGGTACCCAGTGTAAGGGGCCCAGCCACCTGCTGGGCTGGGCTGTGGAGAAGCAGAGACCATGGGCATTTGCGAGGCCCCACAGACAATGATGGGTCCCCTCTGGAGTCTGCACAGGGCAAGGTGGTCTGCACCTAGTTGGTGGGGGAGTGGGGCAAAGACCAAGTCAGGTGGGCAACCAATCCCTTCCCCTCCCTCTCAACTCAAGCTGGCCTTCAAAAATCAATCTCCCAAATCCATCCTGTCTGCCCCCAGTCCTGGCCTCTGGGTCTCCAAAAGGGCCCTTTCAGGCTCTTCCTGCCCCTCCCTCCCAGCCCTAGCTGGGCAGGGGTAGTTGACCCCATCTTCCTGGACCAGCTGGGCTGACGCTGCCCAAGGAGGGGTGGGGGCGCCTTAGGAGCCTCTCATATGGGAGCCCCAATCACCCCCACTCCCATCCCCAGGGTAACAGCAGCCTCTCCTCCCAGGCTCCCCCCATCCCTCTCCAGGCGCCACTTTCTGTTCTGTGTGCAAGCTCCCCTTCAGGGTCCCCATCCCCCAGGCTCCCACCAAGGCTTGGCAGAGGGGCTGGAAGGAGACCCTCCCCAACTCCATCCAAGCGCGGGAGCTGGGTAAGAGGCGGGGAAATGAATATTAATTTATCATGATTAGGCAAATCCGGCAGGGAGAGCCGATTCCGGAGGAGGCTAAAAAGATGAATTTCAGCAATAAAATTAAATAAGGACGGACGGGCGGCCCCTCCTCCCTCCTGCTTTGCTGATCTCTCTCTTTCTTACAATTTATGAGGCCAATTATGAAGATGAGGTTGGAAGTTCCTGGAACTTCACTAAATGCAAACGGCGGTCCCTGCTGTTCCCATCAAATTAATTAACCGCGCGCTATTGATGGCCGCTCAAGGCTGACGCAGGCGGCCCGCCCTGCGGCCGCCTCCATGGACACAGGACCCGGAGTCCAGAGCCTAGCCGGGGCTCCACCACCTTCTGCAGGCCCTGCCCAGCACCACAGGGGACTCCAGGGTCCCTCCTTCCAGCCCCCAGGCCCTGCCTGAGCCCTTGACAATATAAGGGCATGCACACAGAGCTCTAGATAGATGGACCGCATACCCAAATACAATATCATGAATATACACCACACATATAGAGCCTGGAATGCACATGAAGCACACAAGAAAATGAACAGACAGACACGGTGACAGCCCAGCACAGACAGTGGGGCGGAGGGGGTCTCCCTGTGGGAGGAACACTACATCTGGAGCCCTGGGCCTGCTCTCCCAGGCCAGGCCCAAGTCCAGTGGAGCCAAGGGCCAGGCAGAGGTTCCACTGCCACTCAAGCAAGGAGCAGTGGACCCTCACCTGGTGCCTGTACCATGAGTGGTCCCTCCGTATCCGTGGGGGATTGGTTCCAGGAGCCCCATGGATAGCAAAATCCACAGGTGCTCAAGTCCCGTATATAAAACGGTATAGTATTTGCATATAACTTACACACATCCTCTGTATACTTTAAATCAACTCTAGATTACCTCGTAATACCACAAGTGCGGCCTGGCTGGAGACACAACTCTGGCTCAGGGACAGAGTGACAACAGCTGGGCTAGGGGCAGGAGGCAGGTTTGTGATGCCCTTCTCCTCCTCCTCAGCACCAGGTGATGATCGGGTGGTTGTTTTGGGGTGCTCAGTTGCTGGATAGGGTGCCAGTTCCCACCAGGGCTCTGAAATTCAGTCTCCCTGTCCAGCAGGATGGGGCACTAGGCTGAAAACCAGGTTCAGGCTTGGAAGTGGCTGGGGAACCCCCTAACCATTCTTTGCTTAGTGTGAACTCAGAAAACCACCCCCTCCTCCAACTGGGCAGCCTTTCTCAAGACACAGAAATCCATCAGCTCCTTTCCCGGGTTCCTGTGTCAGATTGAGCAGCGAAGAGGATGCCACCCCCAGGATGGGTCTCTCTGGAGGGTGTGGGCACTCTCCCTTTGTATCCCACGATTTCCTGTTGCCTTGCCAGGAGGTGGAACCGGGAGTTTGTATGGTCTGAAGGCAGTCTGGAATTCTGAGTCTCCTGGAGGAAGGGAAGTGGCAAGGATGGGGGCTCCTGGTTTCAGACACAGAAGTCTGCACCATCACTCCCCATGGCTCTGGGGACTTTGTGTGTGTACGAAGGGGTTAACTGGCCAAGTTACCACAAGATCCTCTGGTTCCCTCTTCTCCTAGCCCTGGAGGCCCAGTCCTTTGGGCCTGGAGAGGGTGCTGAGAAGGCTGGGGGCACTGAAGTCGGAAGCGGAAGGATAGAAGCAATGGCCAAGATTGGACCCTGACACCCCAGGCTTTGGGCTTCTGCCAACTCTGACCCTTGCTGGGGTTGGTGGCGGGCACTGAGGGCCCAGTCTACAGTAGCGCTAGCAGACCTGGGGGACTGCAAAAGCAGTCCAGGAGCCCAGGGATTTCCCAGCTTCTCTCGTCCACTCCAGGCCCTGGGCAGCCACACTTCCCTGGGAGTAGCTTTGAGGGAGAGGCTCAACCCTCACAGAGGCTTCTGGGCTTTTGACGGGACTGTTTCTGGGTGATTCTGAGCTGTGAAAGGGGCCCTGACTCCATGGGCTTTTGGTTCCTTCTCTGGATGACCCATGTAGACAAGGACCCATGGCTTGGACCCCCGGGTTCTGACCTCGTTGGGGGTCCACTCTAAGGCTGCTGAGATCCCCTGAATGAAACCAGGTCAACCAAGGCCAGCTCTGGGACTCTGCAACTTACGGTCAGAGACGCAGGACTCAGCAGCCACCCCCACCCTGCCTCACAGCTAGTGCACTCAGATTTGAGACCATCTTGGCTCCCGAGCTCCCCTCATGCTCCACCTCAAAATCCCCCATGTCACAGGGACTCTTGAGGCCCCTTGGTGCTCCTCCAAGACACCTTCTCCTCCCTCTGTGCCCACTGTTCTTCATACTTGGGATGCCCTCTACTCCCTTTACCAAATTCTCCATTCTGCAAGGTCCAGCCTCTGAAAACCATCTTCATGCCACTAGCTGGACTTGCTCCTTCCTATCTGCTGTCAAACTAAGCCCCTCAGCTTGACCTGGTCCTCTGCCAGCCCAGCCTTCTCCTGACTCCTGGCATACAGCAGCCCCTCTAAAGCAGGCTCCTCAGTTACCCCAGAGCCTGTCTACCCTTCTCAAATAGGCTCTTTCCCTGCCAACCTGCCCCCTCCCCCGCTTCTAGGATGCCCTCCCTGACTGCCTCAGCCCTGTCAGGAGCACACAGGTCACCATTTAGTTGTTCCTAAAGTGTCTTGCCACCTTTGTTCATGTCCCCAGATAGCCTGTTCTAGGGCCTGGCCCACAGATGTTTATGGGTAGACAGGAGCTCCTAAATGCCTGACTTCATGAATTTTCCTTTTTTTTTTTTTTTAAAGATTTTATTGGGGAATTGGGGAAGGGGAACAGACAAGTTGCTGTCCTTTTGTTCTTAAGTCTAGCTGTGGAGGACGTTGCTTCACTGGCCCAAGTTGGCACCATCATTGCGCTCTTCCCGGATGAGGCAAATCAGTCACCGGCTTCTGGACGGCCGCTCACTGCGGCTGCTGGCTGCTCACGCTGGCTGCTGGCTACACACGGTAGCCCATGGCAACCCACTGCCACAGGGGCTGCAGCCTATGCTGTTGCCGGCGACTCATGGCAGCCGAGCTCCAGGTTGAGCTGTTGTTGAGCATCTTAGCTGTGGAGGGCAGTGTCACTGGCCCTCATATGTGGGATCCAAACCGGGGCCCTCTCGCGTCCCAAGCCAGCTCTTAACCATCGCGCCACTCGGCCGGCCCATGAATTTTCCCTTTTAATGTCCACCTGTCCCCTTGAGTTCAGGAGCTGACTCAGGGCTGACCTGGTGGAGAGCAGTTAACTTGCCGTTCTGGGTTCCCATCTCCGCCCTGCCTGGGTGGAAGAAGGCAAGGGCTGCAGCAGCTCACAGACACTAGGCAGGTTGAATGTCAAATGCAGTTTACTGGGCCTCTGGGCCTTCAGATGCTGTCCTCACCGAGTTTGTGCACCCCCTCCCAACACCTCCAACTGCACAGGAAGCGGGGTGGGTGGAGGGAGTACATGGAGTGGCTCCTTCTCCTGCTCCAAAGGGTCTTAGGTGATGCTGGGCCACAGCTGCTTGCCTCTCCCTCTACAGTCCCCCATCCCACCTCCAGCAGCTAGACCCTCCTCAAGGTAGAGAAGAGGGGATGCCTGGGCCTTCAGCACAGGAAGCTGGCTTCAAACCAGCCATCTGTTCCTGCTCAAAATGGGGCAAGGGGCCATGTGCAACACTGTGGTAGAAGGGAGAGCAGCCTACTATTGGGGAGGGCTGGGAAGACCGTGGGATCTGGGGTGGTCCTTTCCCTCAGGCCCACGGAGCTGGTGGTTGAAGTAGTGAGGTCCAGCCAGCTGAGGCTAGAGGGGAGTACTGGATGGCCAGGTCGGGCAGCTGGTCCAGCTGGGTGCCATCTTCACCTCAGCCATGGGTCACCAGTCCCGCTCAGCTGGTTCTCGGTAGGGGAGGTCTAAGAGCCTGAAGACATCCTTCTCGGTAGGGGTGGGAAGCACTCGGCCAGATGCCACCTTGATGCCGTGGGTGTCCCGCACCACAGCTGTGCTGAGGGCATGCTCCGACAAGCTCATGCCCTTGGTCTTGGCCAGAGCTCGCATGGAGCGGTTGAAGTGGGCAGAGCCGGTGAAATAGAGCAGGGCACAGGCGAACTCGCCGTAGGGCACAACGATGATGTCCAGTCGTCGGTGCCGCCGCCCCGGCCCTGGGAGCCGGCACACGCCCAAGTACTTCTGCTGCTGGCCATTGTCCTCCTGGCTCACCAAGTCATCCGTCAGGAACCCTGGCCCAACAAAGGGGGGGCTGCTGAGAGGGCCAGGAGCCAGGCCCTGGGCCACCCCAACCTCTCAGGTCTCTCCTGGTCAGCCTGGGTCCTCTAGTCCTCCTTCACCCATTTACTTGCCCTCTCTGGGCCTGCCTCCTTACCTGTACAATGTGTATAGAAATTCCTCCCATCCCCCACAGTGTCACAGAAAGATCAGATGAGACACTCAACTCACAGGTGGTACTGAGCACCTATGTGTGGTGTGGGGGCTGTTGCATCTCTTCCCTGAAATGGCTCTGCCACAGGTGGGATTCTCACAAAGCTACCGTCCCCTGCTTCCTGCCTAGAGATTACAACTTTGAGGTTCTCCCTCCTGGAGGCCGCCCAGCTCTGCCCTGCCCTGCCCCCTGCCAACCTGCTCACCCAGAGATGGAGCTCATACCTCGCTGCCGAAGGCTGTCAAGGAGGCGACTGAAGATGCCCTGGTGAGACCGGCCATCCGGGTGAGTGAGCAGCACGTCCACATCCCCACAGGTTGCCTTCCCCCGTAGGTAGGAACCACACGTCACACACAGCAGCCCAGGATTCAAGGCCTGAGCCGATTCCCGGACCTGGAAAGAGCAGTGAGGGGCTGTGGCAGCACGAGGGCCTTCCCTGACCTACACTCTCAGCTTATCCCCCAAGCCAAACCCTGGATGCATGATAAAAGCCTGAGGGATTGAGCCCCAGGGGACACAGGCACCCTGGGGAGTGGCAGTTCTCTAGCTTGCCTGGGACAGGAGAGAACACTCTCACACCATGGGCAGGCGGCAGCCTGAGGAGAGATATAAGATACATACTCTGATTCTGAGCGAAAGCACTGGCTTTGCCCTCTCGAGCTTTCAGAGCAGAGAAACACCTTCTCTTGGCTCCTGTACCAACCCCTGCGCCAGGTCTATGAAACTCCACTTAGGACAAGGGGCCAGGTGGCTGGAAGCCCTCAGCCAGGTCTCAACGGCCCCAGGTATCTATGGATTTGGAGTTAAAGGCAGAGAGTGTGAATTGGGGCTTGAGGACTGAACAGGTGGCTGGCAGGGTGCTCCAGGCCCAAGCCCGGGGGTGATGGGGGCCCAGAAACATAACTACACCTGCGAAAAGGAAAGGAAAGAAAGCAAAGAGGGAGGCAATTCTGAGCCAATGCCTTCGTCCTTACTTGGAGGAACGGGGCTCAGTGGGGCGGGAGCTGTGACAGAGGGGACTGTCAGCTGAAGGGTCATCCCTCATTAAGGGGGATAAGCCCATTAGCCTCCACCCCAGACACTGAGGCCTTTCATATGCAGATGGTCTTTCCACCTCCACCCCAGGATACTGAGATTTCTGAGGCCCTGGATACCCTCAGCCAAGACACCTCAATTCTCCTGACAAGCTCTCTGCTAATCCCCTCACTCCCTTCCTGAGCCTCCCAAGAGGATGGGAGGAGACCTAGGATGAGTAATCCTATCAAAAAGTCCCAAGGCTTTCCCAAGCCCTTCAATGGGGGGAGGCAGGCCAGGTGGGTAGGGGGGCTGGAGGCTCACTGGGGCATTCTCCTTGCCTGGATACCGTGGCTGATTGACAATGTCATCACTAGCACCAAGGCTTGGTGATGCATGAACAAAAGGACCTGTTTATCCAGAGTCCTGTGGCATAGAGTAGAGTAGAGCTGGAGGCTGATTTCAACTAAGCTGTCCATGGAATTTCTGTGGAGTCCTACCCTCTCAAAATCCTGGACCAAAGTGAGCAAACCTTGCCCATAGCAACCAGCCCTTAATCCTAACACCAACTGAACAAGTGATACATCCAACCCTAAATGTACCCTAGTCTCTCTCTAATCTAGGTTTTATATGAACTTGATCCCTAACCCAACTCTAAACCAAACCCTAATCTTGGCCAAACCTTATTTCTAGGACGACCACAAATCTTAACTAAAAGCATGCAACACTAAGAAAACCCTACTGCTAATTCAGGCCAAACCTTAACTCACCTCTTGATCTACCTTCCTTCTACCCCCAAACTTAACCCTATAGCACTACGCTTCTTCACTAACTCTAACCCAAACCCTAAACCAGCCTTGGGTGAGCTTCAGAGGGTCCATACATCTGGAAAGAGATATAAAACTTTGTACATTTGTACAACTTTTGGAGAGAAAGAGTCCATAGTTTTCACCATGTTCTTAAAGAAGTGTATGAACCAAAAAACAAGAACCTTTGCCCTGACCCACCCTAACCTAGCCAATTCAAACCCCAGTATCCCTAAATTCTGACTATAATCCATCTCTAATCTAACTCTAACGTGAACCCAGTCCTAACACCATTCTAGCATCTAAGCCAATCAGCCTGACCAATAATAAGAACCCTAATCCAGGGAGCTGGTATTACAGCCCTTCCCTACCAAAGCCACCCACCCCTGCCCTGGCCCCATAGCTTCTTGCTTTTTCCGCACTGGTCCCAACCTCTGGTGGCCCACAGCTGCTTCGGCCTGTTGGACTCCCCAGCTGGGGGATCAGGAGTTCTTGGCTTTGAGCCAAGCCCTGAACTTATAGCAGGGCCTGGCTCTCCTCACTTCTCCGAGACGCCTGCTTACTGTCTGCTCGATCTCTGTAGCCTCCTCCCTGGGCATGCGTTCCAGAAAGTCATCGTAATGCTTCAGGCCGATGGCCTGCTGGGTAGTCAGGGAGGCCTGATTGTGGATGTCTTCTAAGGTCCGGTAACCCTGCAAAAAGGAAGCCAGAGGTGTGTGTGTGTGTGTGTGTGTGTGTGTGTGTGTGTGTGTGTGTGTGGTGGGGGGTGGGCGGGGAGGGGGCAGGGTATGAGGATCCAGGACCAATGAAGAGGCAGTGAATGAACACACACATGGCTTCCATCACCCCAGACTCCAAGGAAGACCTGAGGTAGGACCAACCCCAGGAGCAGTTGGGTCTCAGTCACAACCCCAGGAGCAGTCAATGGGATTCAGGAAAGGCAGAGGGCATGGAAGACATGCCCCAATCCTAAAATATTGGTTCACGATTCCATCAGTCTGGGGGTGATTCCGGGCACAGCCAGGTTTGGGAACCACTGCTCTGGATACTCAGCCTTGAGGCCTGGTCTCTTCAGAAAGGCCTTTGCTGCTCTGGGAGACACAGAAACATACTGCTGGTCTCTGCCTATACCAAGAGTAATGCCTCAAGTATGCCAAGCACCAGGGCAGTTCTGGGAGCTGGGAGAGGGGTCTAGATGGGCCTTGGACCCCTTGAGAAATGGTCTCCCTATAGTCTGGGTTCATTCCCATCAGAGTACACAGTAAGACAACTAAGGGTCAGGAGCTCTGAGGCACAGCGAAACTCAAGTGGGGGCTGACCTGATGGTACCACATCTGGGCAGTCTTGGACCCAGCTCCCCAGATGTTGGAGAAGAGTTCCAAGACAGGCACGCTATCGCTGATGTGGTCCAGCTTCCGCAGATGTCCGCTGTCCAGGATCTCTACAATCTTCTCGGCCATCCGCTTCCCAATTCCGGGGATACTGTAGGCTTCCTGGAAGTGGGGGAGGCGGAGGCAGGAAAGAAAAATGAGAAGAGGGGTAGAGCCAGCAGGTGGGGAAGCTGACTCCTTTAGCAGATTTCTGAAATAAAAGCCAGCCTAGCCACTTGGCAACTGATGGCTGTGTAAAGCTTGGGCACAACTGAAGATGAGAAGTTTGGATGGAATGGGCAGGTTAACTTGTCTTTTGGTTCCTAGAGGGATGGAGATCCGCACAGGAAGTAGAGAAAGGGCAATAATGATGATACTAGTCACCATCATCATCACAACAGTGACAGCTAACGTTTACTGAGGACTTACTGTGTACCAGGTCCTGTACTACTGGGATCATCTCATTTAGTCCTCACAGAAAACAGAATTTGTTAGTCTTAGTCCCCTTTTACTGGTGAGGAAACTGACACTCAAGGTTTTAAGTAACTTGCCTAAAGTCACACAATTAGTGAAGCTGGAAATCAGAATTCAAACCTTGTATTGTTGGCCTCCAGAGTCTAAACGTTTTTTTAAAAAACTTTTCATTACAAAAAAAAAATCCAAAGTAGAGAGAACAGTGTAACAAACCCCCACGTACCCATTGCCCAGCTCCTATAATTATCAGGATTTTGCCAATTTGCTTTCACCCATCTCCCATTTTTTCCCCCTTTGTGCAAGTCCTAGACATCATAAAATCTTAAGCACTCCACCTGATCCCCACTTGTGACTAGTGCCTCCACCCACCTCTAGCCAGTAGACCACACCCCCATACCCGGCCCTGGTACCTGGTAGGAGGTGACAGGTTTGTGGAAGCTCTTGAGGGCATTGATGGCCTTGGCATAGCCCAGGGCCCTCCACTTGTCTCCCTGAACACTGTAGGCTTTGGCCAGCACTTCCAGCTTCTCTGTGATGTGGGGGTTGTAGTTGGTAGCCTTCTGGCTCGAAGGCTGTGCACAGACCCACTTATCCAGGCCCTCAGGGGCTGGAATAGGCTCACCATCTCCCTCAAGAGGGGTGGGGTAGCGGCCACTGATCAGGGCTTCCAGATCAGCTGCGCTAACCTGGGTCTCTTCCCCGTCACTGGTTTCATCATCAGAGCCGGGCTTGAGGTAGGGAAGAAGAGACAATAAATTCATGCCCCCCATGAATGCTCCTCGAAATTGGGGATTGTGTCCTAGTCAGACCTAAGAATGAGGCTGGGTCGTCTGCATCAAACTTGGATCTCCTGAAGTGTGGGGCTGTGTTCCATTTGATTTTCCCAGGTCCCCGCCCTAGTATGCCCAGTAGCATATGGCAGATATGGCCTAGGCAAATGCAAGAATGATGAGTGCTGGGAAGAGCTAAATGGCTTCACAATAAAGAAGTCCTCCTCTCCCAGGGGCCCTGGACTTTCTGAACAACCACCAGGCTCTCCCTGTTTCTGTGATCTACTTTTCAAGGAAAGGGAACTGGGGGTGCTATGAGGCTCCTGACCTGGGCTTGGGTGCTTGATGCTTCTTCTGCCTTCTGGGGAGGAGATACAGGTCTGATGGGAGGAGGGGGAGGAGAGAGGACTGTCTTGAGCAGACCCTCACAGCCTCCAGGAGAAGAGTTTTGGTCTGCCTTACTGAGCTGTGGTTGGTCCAGGTACCTGCAGGGATGGTGACGGGAGGTTAGGACACCAAAGGTCTCGTCCCATCCTGCTCCAATCCTTCTCTACGCTGCAATCTTGGTTTTCTATGTGTTTAATTAAGACAATGAGAGTCATTTTTAATAAGCCAAAGAGAGAGCTCAAGATGCTGCCAGGAATCAGTTGAGGAAACACTGGGACCAGCCCACCTGTTGGGGATGAAGATGTTGAATCCTGCCGTGTCCACCAGCCTTCTCTCCTGCAGGCACAAGCTCAGCCAGGCTGACTTTACCAGCTGAGCACCTGGGGGCAGCTGGGGCAGTCTAAGGAGGCGGAGGGCTCGCTCACAGTCCATGTCTTCATCCACCACAATATGAGTGACTCCTGGGGCCTGGGCAGGGCATACCTGGCCACCATGCTGGACAATCTGCTTCTCAAAGAGTTCTGCCCGGGCTCGCCCAATGCCAGTGGGCACAACATGGGCCCGCAGGGAGCTCAGCCACTCTGTGGAGGGGACATCCAGATGCCTATTGTCATAACTTTCACATATGATCCAAATAAACCCCTTATAGTATCTTACCCCCAAACAATCATTTTCCTTCTATCCAGACAGCCTGTGTTCTGGGGATTCTACCTTAAGCATACAGTTTATTTCTTCAGGGGCAATCTCTTGATGTAAGGGGCAAGGATTTTGATATGTCCTGTTGCCTCGTGTAAATGAGAACATTGTCTGGCACGTTGTAGGCATCCTCTAAATCACTTTAATCATTTATTCTTTCAACAAATATTAATAGACACCTACTGTGTACCAGGTACAAGGCACATGTCTTGCCATTATAGGCCTCACATTCTAATAGATTGCCCCCTCCCACCAATATAAGCTTTTGCTCTCCATTTGTCAATTTGGCTGCAAAATATCTTATACGTCTGGGGACCTGAAAGGGATTTCTCGTCCCCCCACACTCCCAACTGCAGGCAACCTCCTGGAAAGCAAAGGATTCTGCTGGTCATTTCCTTAGGGACCAGGGAGTGTCTTCGGATTGATGGAGGTCTCAGAGTGGAGTAAAAGAAAACACAAGTGGCCTGTTGAAGACTGGGGACCAAACCTAGTGCAAGGCAGGTACAGGCCCAGGGTGGGCAGTGTCAACTCTAATATCTTATTCTGACCGTGAACAATATAGGGAGTCTGAAGGTTTAAGTAGATGAGGGTTCTGAGACTGGGTCCACTCACCTCCTGTTCCTTCTCCTTCTTCCCTCTTGGGAATCTTTGCAAGTGCTTTTGATGATGGATTGGCATGAATTTTCTTTCGCTTGGGAAATGCCTTCAAGATGCCCCCAGGGTCCATTGAGTTATGGCCTGTTTGAAGGTTGATCAGGGTGGCTGTCATGTGGAAACCCAGAGTTGAGGTTCCCTAACCCCTTTGCCTATGGAGGTTGGGTCTCTACTTACCAGGCCTTGGAGGCAGTAGCCCAGCCCCCCCCCAGGGTCACCCAAACCCCAAGTGAACATCAGTGGTTTGGCCTAGATCTACACTCACCAGCCTTTCAAAGTCAGAGTATTGGGGAAATGAGGAAAGAATGGGACGATTGGGAGTACTTTGGAGGGGTATGAAACGATATCATTCCTCAGAGGGGTTGCTCTCAAGATTCAGTGCAGTGTCTGCCGGGCCACATCCCAAAAGGCTTTATACTAAAAGGGAATGCCAGGCTAGGAAATGGCGCTACACCTTTAGGAAGGACGGGCTCTCAGGAAGAGCGGGGACTGTGGTAAATCTGCACATCAACTCCACATACTCTTTCTCAAACCCACAGAGGAAAACATGGGGTGGGGTGGGGTGGGGGGAGTTAGAGGGTAACGCCCTGCACCTGCCCTGGTCGCAGGCCTCTCGGCATGAGGGTGCGCAGCCTCCCAGCTGCGGGGAGATGGGGTACGGCCGCAGCAGCTGTGGAGCGACTTCCGGGATTGGGGGAGTCTCGGTCTCACAGCTGGAGATGGAGAAGACTCCGGGCAGGTGTGGGGCACCCTCCTGCGTACGCAGCTGGCGCGTGTTCTGGCCTCCCAGCTGGGGGCCAGAGGAGGGCTGGCGCGTCCAGACCCTGCCCAAAGAACCCCCTCCCCACTCCCCGGATTCGATCCGGAGTAGGGTTAACTTCAGGCTCATCAAACCAACAAGGGGACGGGCAAAAGTAAACTACTACCTACTTACCAGGGCAGCCAATGAGAGCGGACCAAGGGTGTAAGAAGGGAAAAGGGAGGGCAAATGACCAGAACAATTTCCGGGTAAGCCGGAAGTGACCCCAGGCGGAATGGTCGCCATGGCAACGGCTGGGCGCGCGACTGGGCGGAGGGAAGATGGCGGTGACAGGCTGGTTGGAGAGCCTACGGGCGGCCGAGAAGACGGCGCTGCTGCAGGACGGTAACGCAAGGCCCCCCGTGAGCTCCCTTGTCCTTTTCCCCAGCCCTCCACGCTCGCGCCTCCAGGAGGGGCCTCAGAGCCTGGGACGGCAGAGCTGGAAGGGTGGCGATCGCCACCAAAGCAGGTCCTGCATTTGCAGATGAGGAAACAGCCCCAGAGAGATGATGTGATTGGAATACGTGTCTCTGGACACCCCCTAATTTCCTGTATATCACTTCGCTCCGCTCGGAGTTCTGTTACTAATAAATAATACGTAATTCCTTTCACATTCATCGTCATTTGCCCCTCACCCGAGAGGCTGTTAAATTTCCACCCCATTGTACAGAAAAGAAAACTGAAATCCAAGTTTCAACAAGGTTTTAGACCAGCCCCAGCTCCCCCAACCAGTCAGTGCTACAACTGCATCTTGACCTGGGGTCCCATGAACCTCAGTCTGGGGGTTCTACTGCTGAAGGAAGCCTGGTGTCATGGAGAGGCGGCAGACCTGGGCTCTAGTTAACGGCTCTGCCGTTCATTTACCCGGGGCTCTCCAAGTCGCCCCCCTTACTTGTTTGAACCGCACTTTCCTCATCTGTAAAATGAGCTGGATGGACTGGCTACCTGTTATCTCTGAGGTCCTTTCCAGTGGTAATATTGTTTGTAAGTGACCCTCTAAATGTTCCCTGGCTCTTTAGGGGAGACAGAGTGAGGGCCCGGGTCTGCACCTGGAAGACATGGGCAGAGGGGTATGGAGTCTGACTTTCTGTCACCATGGGATTGGCTGGTGTAGGCCCCCACTCCCACCCCGTGCTTCAAGGTCCCTTCCTGGAACCACTTGGCAGCCAGAAGGAATTAGGACTGAATTCCTGTAGCTTTTAGGATACCAGCTAGAGACTCACATCCTCAGGCAGAGGCCAATCAGGGAAGCATGGAACTTAAAATTAGCTGCTCATTTGCTCATTCATTCACGTAGGATTTAGGGAGGCTTTTACTATGTGCCAAGCTGTGTACTAGAGCAGAAATACGTGTTGTCTCCCGAGTTCACAGAGTGGTCAGGAAAAGACATGTAAATAAATAAGAGTGTGTGTTAAATAGAGGTTGGAATCTTCTATAAAATGCTATGAGAGCACAAAGTGGGAAATAATCAGCTCTTTGAAGGAAGACCTGACAGAAGAGGTGATGTTTATAGGTCCTAAAGAATGAATAGGCATTTGCTAAATGGAGAAGAAGGGATGGCTATTCCAGGAAGAGTAACTCACCTGTAAAGGCATGGAGGTGTGAAAGTATATGGCTGATTACTAGGAGAATACAAAACATTTAGTGAGGCTGACTCACTCACCCGGTTAGTTTTAAGAACCACTTACAATGTGTCAGGTACTGGGTGCTAGGGTGCAAGGGTGAATAAAAGGTCCCTTTTCTCAAGAAGCAATGAGGGGAAATGGTGGAAAATAAAGAGAGATTGCAAATAAATTCGGGTATGTTGTGATAGATCTCCTATGCCAAGCTAAAGATTTTGAATGTTATCTTATAGGACAGTGGTTTTTGTTTTTATCATAAAAAGTACAGAACATGGAATTTACCATTTTAACCATTTTAAGTGTACAGTTCTGTGGAATTAAGTACATTCACATTGTTGTGCAAGCATTACCACCACCCATCTCCAGAAATTCTTCATCTTCAACTGAAACTCTATACCCATTAAACACTAACTCCCCATTCCCTCTACCCCCAGCCTCTGGCAACCACCATTCAACTTTCAGTCTTTATGAATTCGATTACTATAGGAACCTCATGTAAGTGGAGTCATACAGTATTGGTCCTTCCATGACTGTCTAATTTAGCATAATATCTTCAAGTTTCATCCATGTTGTCACATGTGTCAAAACTTCATTTTTAAGGCTGAATAATAGTCTATTGTATGTACATACCACATGTTGTTTGTTCATCTGTCCATGGACGCTAAGGTTGCTTCCACTATTGTGAATAATATACTGCTATGAACATAGGTGTACAAATATCTGTTCAAGTCCCTGCTTTCACTTCCTTTGGTCTCAGGACAGTGTTGAAGCAAACATTTCATCACCCAGGATTTTGGTAAGTTTTTTTGTTAATAGCAACACAAAACAATGTTGTTAGTTTTTTTTTTCAAGCAAAAAAAAAAGAGACAAACTAATATTAAATATATGGATACACCTTGTCAAACCTCTCCTGTAGATTTACCCTCTTGGGGTGTATGTGGGTGCTTGGGTGGGTGATGTTACCGCCTTCCCACCAAGAATCACTGCTGTTGGTAATGAGAACCTAATACACTTTATATTTTTTTCATAAATAATTTGTTCATTATGGAAATATGAAAAATAAACGTCACCCATAATTTTATCATCCAGAGATAATAAAAATTTACATTTTCATATATACACTATATTTTTCCATGCATATACACTCACACATATATATTTTTTTCTTTTAACAAAATATCATACTAATATCCTTAAAATGTTTTATATCCACATATGTACATATATAACAAATATGTATTAGAATAAAGTATAGATAAATATTATATAATCTTTGGGCAAGGGAGGATATTCTAAACACAACTTCTGGGTAATAACCATAAAGGTAAAAACAGTTGACTATATAAAAATTAAACACTTGTTTGGGAAAACTCAATTTAAACAAAGTTAAAAGGCAATTGAAATGGAATATTTACAACATATATGACACATGGCTAATATATACAAAGCTCAATTAGATTAGTAAAAAAAAAAAGGTGAATACCCAAGTAAAATAGGCTAAGGCCTAAACAGGTAATTCACTAAAAATATGACCAATAAATGCTTGGATCCTGGTTATTAGAGCATGGACTTAGGCCTCAAGTGAGTTTACGCCTCGGCCCATTGCTCTGTAGCTATGACTTTGGACAAGTTGCATGACCTGTAAGCTTCAACTTTCCTCTTTTGTGAAATACAGGTAATGGGGGCACGTAGGATTATTGTGACAATTAAATGCAATAAAACATGAAAAGTGCCTGGCCAGTAGTAAGCACTGCATCCTGCCTGGACTCAAGACTGGACTCCAGGGGGAGGAGAGGGTCAGTCAGGCCAGACACCACTCACAGGCAGCACCTTGTCCTCTACTCCCGACAGGAAAACCCCTTCCAGTTCTTGGAGCCATCCAAATGATTAAGGATGGTGTGATCTAGGGACCTGCTGAGAGGCATACAAATTTGGGGGTACATTTCCCTAGAATATATATTAGGAACAACTCTAAGGAACCGTGTCCCAGGGGAGTGAATTGGACAGGGAAAAGACTTGGTAGATCAGATACAGTTTCAAGTGGCACCTATAGCTAGTTAAGGGCTTTAAGGCTCATATTCATTAAATGTATGTTGGGCCTGCCTACTGGACATTAGTCCTCTGTTATTTGAGCTAGATTTTGAAAGGCAAGGAGGAGGTCAAGGGCAAGGAGGAGATGAAAAGTAGTATGGAGCTATTTCTCATAGAGGAAACAGCAGAGCAAAGACATGTTCAGAGAAAGCTTCAGAAAGTGAGAGTCCCAGGACGTTTTAAAGTAATGGTGGGCGATGGTTGGCAAGGAGTTGGGAGGCTCTGGGAGGGTTTCCCAGTATGCTCAAGGCTATTGATGTTTCCCAGGTAGGCCCCTTGATCTGCAAGGTGCAAGGCAAGAGGCTTGGGGGTAAGGCACTCTCTGCTTTGTGCTAGGGAGAAGGAAGGTGCACTATTTGTTCCCAGACGGGAAGGAAATGGCAGAAGAATATGATGAGAAGACGAGTGAACTACTTGGTAAGTGAAAGGGGCTCCCAGTGGGACCTTAGGAACACTTGGAGTGACCTAAGCACAGGTGAATACTCATAACCTGAGGCTTGAGGGAGGAGCCCAGCACCAAATGTGGAAGCTAGGGGAGACTGAGGTCCTTGAAGCAAGATTGTTCCTGAAAATAATCTGAGGTCGCTGGACACCACAAGTGGAATGGAAGTCCGTTTGACCAGTAAGCCCCACTCCACCCCCAGACAAATGAGGGAATGGGTAATTCTAAGGTGGGAATGGGGGATGTAGAGAAACCACTGGGAAAAAACTTTACAGAGAAGGTGGCCCTGGAAGTGAACCTTGTAATGGTAATGGCAGGCTTTCACTGCACTTTTTTGTTTGTTTGTTTTCTTTATTGAAGCCACATTAGGAACAAGCAAGTACCAGAGGCAGCAGCTTCTGACCTTGCCCTAGAGGCTACACTATGAAATATGACCTTATCTTGGAGAATATCTGAATCAAAGGGAATAGGGGGTAGACAGTGATTTTTGCAGCATTGTCATTTGCGTTCCTGTAGCTCCTTTTCTCAAAGAATAGGCTCCAGCTTGGGTTTCTGGGAATTATTTGATTTGTCCATTCTCTGTTCTCAGGTCCGCACATCAGCATTAACTGACTTCCCAGAGCTAGATGGCTGGTTCCTTGACCCAGGGCCTGAGGCTGTCAGCAATGGGAGTTGGTCTCTTTATTAAGTTCTACCTGCAATGCTAAGACCAATGATGGAATCATGCACTGGGTTATTTTCTTGTCATTATTCTTGACTTTAATTTCTTCCTGAGTCTGATCGACAGGTAGTATTGGTGAGGGAATTTCTTTTTCCCCTTTTCTGACAGCTCATAAATGTCTAGAACCGACAACACAGATTATACTGGTTTGCATTCTCTTAGTCCCCAGTCTTAAAATGTTTGTCCTGCGCATGTTCAGTCACAGAGTAAAGTGTTGATCCCTCCTTATTATGAGCTGCTTGGGCTCCAGTCCCAATTGGTTTAGTCTGGTGCTATTAAAAATCTTGATGTGTTTAGCATATGACACTGATTTGGTGGAAACCAATACAGTAGTAATATCCTCACAATGCATTGTAATTTATAGCGCTCCCAGGGGGTGACAGCCTTGGAATGCCTAACAGGGGCGAGTTTATGAAAGCAGAGGTCACGTGGGCTAACCACCACCGTCACCAGGCTAGAGACTAGCTGCAGCTCCTCTCCCCCAGCCCCCAGCGTCACCTCTCTTCTCTACACAGAGCAAATCAAACAGCTATAGCTGCTGTGGCTATAAAAACAAACAAACAAAACCCAGGCCTCTTAGTTGTGCTTGGACATGAAATTAAAATGAAAAAGGTCCAGATTCCTTCATTTGTAGCACCCCACATTAACCTGTCATTTCTCCTCTTGGCAGGTAGGGAATAGACAGTGGCCTCCAAACTCCTTTTTTTTTAAAGCAGAAATGGAGGTTCATAGGAGAACATTGTTTGGCTCAAGTTGACCTAATAATGATATTCATATCGTAACTTTTATTGAGCACCATACTAAGTGCTTTATGTGAATTATCTCATTTAATCATCCTCGTTACAGCCCAATGAGGTAGGTACTGTTGTCCGCATTTTACATTTAAAACAAGCAAATAAAAACCTGGAAACTTCAAGAGGTTAAGCACCTTGTTCCGAATCACGTGGCTGGTTAGTTTCTGAGGTAGGATTTAAACCTAGGTCTGTCTGATTAAGAGCCTATGCTTTAATCAACAACTGTTGGGAATTGAGAATACTTAACCCTGCTTTTCTTCTTTTTACTAAATTTTGCTCTCCCCAGAATGACCTGAGTAGGGGTTGGTGGGAGCAGGACAGAGATGGGCAGAGGGGAACACCCCACTCAGCCAATAGGTCCTTTGAACAGCTGATCCTTTTCTTACCCATTTCTAACCATCACACCATACCCCCACCAGCTGCCCTTGCAAAATAGTGTTCATTATTAACTTTTTTTTCTTCTAATAATTTTTTTATTTTTCAATTACAGTTGACATACAATATTATATTAGTTTTAGGTGTAATAGTGATTAGATATTTGTAAAACTTAAGAAATGATCACCTCGATAAATCTAGCACTCATCCGACACTGTACATAGTTATACTATTACTTACTATATTCCCTATGCTGTACTTTACACCCCCATGACTATTTTGCAACTACCAATTTGCACTTCTTAATCTCTTCTCCTTTTTCACCCATCCCCCCATTTGGCAACCAATGTTCTCTGTAGCTATGACTTTGTTTCTGTTTTGTTTGTTCATTTATTTTGTTTTTTATATTCCACATATGTTGCAGGTGGCAAGATTTCATTCTTTTTTATGGCTGAGTATATTCAATTATATATAGTTACCACTTCTTCTTTATCCATTCATCTATTGATGGACAGTTAGATTGCTTCCATAGCTTGACTATTGTAAATAATACTGCAGTTTTATTTAAAATAACGTTCAGCTATGGATTCTTATATATTTTTCAAATTAGTGTTTTGGGTTTCTTCAGATGAATACCCAGAAGTGGAATTTCTGGGTCCTTCTTTGTCTCTGGTTATAGCCTTCTTTGTTTTAAAGTCTACTTTGTCTGGTATAGGTATTGCTACTCCAACTTTTTTTTTTTTTTTCATTTCCTTTTTCATGAAATATCTTTTTCCATCCCTTTAAGTCTATGCGTATCTTTCGATCTGAAGTGAGTCTCTTATAGGCAGCATATGTAGGGGCCTTGTTTTCTTGTCTATTCAACTGCCTTATGTCTTTTGATTGGAACATGTAATTCATTTACATTTAAAATAATTGTTGACAGATATGTAGTTATTGCCATTTTATTATTTTTTTTTTCTTTTTCCTTCTTCAAGGAGTCCCTTTAAATTTTTTGTAATACTGGTTTGGTGTTAATGAACTCCTTTAGCTTTTTCTTGTCTGGATAGCTCTTTTATCTGTCCTTTGATTCCAAATGATAGCTTTGCTGGGTAGAGTAATCTTGGGTATAGGTTCTTGCTTTTCATCATGTTGAATATTTTGTGCCAGTCCCTTCTGGCCTGCAAAGTTTATGTTGAGCAATCAGCTGGCAGTCTTATGTGAGTTTCCTTATAGGTAACTAACTGCTTTTCTCTTGCTGCTTTTACTATTCTTTGTCTTTAACCTTTGGTGTTTTAATTATGATGTGTCTTGGTATGGGCCTGTTTGGGTTCATCTTGTTTGGGACTCTCTGTGCTTCCTGGGCTTATATGTCTAATTTGTTTGCCAGGTTAGGGAAGTTTTCTGTCATTAGTTTTTCAAATAGGTTTTCAATTCCTTGATCACTCTCTCCTTTTTCTGGTACTGCTATGATGCGAATGTTGGTACACTTGATGTTGTCCCAGAGACCCCTTAAACTATCCTCATTTTTTGTATTCTTTTTGCTGTTCTGATTGGGTGTTTTCTGCTACCTTATCTTCCAAATTGCTGATAAGATCCTCTGCTTCATGTAATTTACTATTGATTCCCTCTAATGTATTCTTCATTTTGGTTATTGTATTTTCATTTCTGACTGGTTGTTTTTTATGTTTTCAATCATCATTTTTATGTTTCCTATCTCTTTGTTGGTGTGTTGCTTCTGGGGCCTCTAGGAAGGGGCTGTGGTACAGGCAAATGTCATCTGCTGCCTGTGCCCTGCATACAGTCACTTGATATGAGCTACAAAGTTATCTGCAGATGGTTGTCGCTTGGCTTGGAGGTGCCTGGGAGAGGCTAAGTTGCAAACTAAGGCCGGCTGCTGCTAGTGCTGGGCTTGGGGCTGCTTAGCAAGAGGTACAGGGCATGCTGAGGTCAGATGCTGCTTGTTTGGGGTTTGTGAACCTTTGAGAGATTTTAGTCAAGTCCATAGCGTGAGCCAAGATAGGCCGTTTGTATGGGAAAGCCACTGGAAGCAGCTTGGGTGGGCCTGCAAGTTGAGTGAGGTGGTGGTCACAGGGAATCACCAGAATGGGGTGAATGGTGTTAGCTGGGTTGATGGAGACCCAGATATGGCGCCCTCCTGCACTGCAGACTGGGTGGGGGTAGGTCTCAACAAAGGAACAGTGGCTTCTGTCAGCACTTCTATCTAGGAGAAAGCGGCCCCTTCAGCCCTTGCCTTGAAGCCAGACAATTCAGTTCCTCTTCATATGTCCGTGGTGCCTTTTATGCTGCTGCCCTAGCTCTGGAGCTCAGAGTGAGCCTGTCAGAGAGTATGTCCATGTGTGGGCCCTTTAAGAGGAGTGCCTGGCACTCCAACTGCCCTCTGTCTCACTTAGTCATAGTCTCCACTAGTTTCCACAGCCAAAAGTCATGGAACTTCTCTTCCCAGCACTAGAACCCTGGGCTGGGGAGCCTGGTGTGGGGCTGGAACCCCTCGTTCCTCAGAGGGTACCTCCACAGCTGAGATAACCCTCTCGATTTTTTTTTTAGATTTTGTCAGGGAATTGGGGGAGGGGACCAGCCAAGTTGTTGTCCTTCAGTCTTAGTTGTGGAGGGTGCCGTCGCCATATGGCTTCCCATTGGCAGCTCATGGCCTCTAAGCTCAAGGAGTTGTGTTCAATCTTACTTGCGGGTGGGCGTAGCCACCATCCCATGCGGGAGTCGAACCAGCAGCCTTGTTGTTAAGAGCACATGATCTATCCACTGAGCCATTCGGGCAGCAGCTCAGCTCAAGGTGCCAAGTTCAGTCTTAGTTGCGGGTGGGCGTAGCCCACCATCAAACAGACAGTCTTGTTACACCAGCTAAGCCATCCTGCCACCGGTTGGCAGCTCAGCGACAGCTCAGCTCGGGTGCAGCATCATTGGCCCATGTGGGAATCGAACCGGCGGCCCTGTTGCTCAGAGTTTATGCTCTTAAGTCAACTCTTAGCCAACTGAGCCACTCGGCCGGCCTTCCCTCTCATTTTTAACCACCACACGTGGGTGTGGGACCAGCCCATTCTGTGTCTCTGCCCCTCCTGCCAGTCTCCATTTGGCTTCTGTATATCCTAGCTATAGGGCTTCTGTTCAGCTAGACTTCAGGTGGTTCTCAAAGATGGTCTTTATTAGTTCAGTTGTAATTTTGATGTGGTCCTGGGAGGAGGTGAGCACAGCATTTACCTACTCCACTATTTTGACTAGAACTGTCTCAGTATTAACTTTTTTTTTTTAATTGGGGAACAGTGTGTTTTTCTAAGACCCATCAGCTCCAAGTCAAGTAGTTGTTTCAATCTAGTTGTGGAGGGCGTATCTCAGTGGCCCATGTGGAGATTGAACCAGCAACCTTGGTGCCATGAGCACTGCACTCTAACCAAATGAGCTAACCAGCTGCCTTCATTATTAACTTTTAAATATAAATAATTCCAGGGTCTGCACTGACTTTTTTACCTGTGCGTTCTATGAAGTAAACTATGAACAGTGTTTTAGTGGCCATAAATGGGAATAGTTTCCATTTTCCCAGCTAATTATATAAATTTGATAATTGGCCAGACTAGTTTTCTGTTAGAAAAACTCAGAAAGTAATTTATAGAGGAAGAATTGCCATTAGTGCATCTGTCTAGGATGGAGTTCTTCCAGTCAGCGTTAATAAGCATAGTAGTGTCATATTTTTTCTACCCTCTCAATGCTATTCTTTCTCATCTCTCACAATGAATGCTGTATATATTCATAGAGGAGGAAAAAACTGAAGGGCCCCATAACAATGATCGGAACATCAAACCAGCCCCAGAAGAACACAGCATGTCCAGGGGCGCAGAGGCTGAAGGGCAGGCCATCCCCTAGCGATTACATTTGGATTACGGGCTTAATCTGCTTTGGTATTTGACCGCCAGCCTAACCACCCCAGGCTGCATTTGGAGGATATTGAGCACTTTCATCCCCAAGCACTTCACCGGCTTTATAAATGACCCTCTCGATTCCCTTCAGCCTCCTCAGGGATGGGACGTGGCAGCTGTTTAATAGCCACATAGCAATGTTGCAGTGTTTTAGGGCAGAAAAGAGGAATCCTGCATCCAGTTTAAGCTGCAGGGAGTATTTAGGAAAGGGGAATGTAATTATCCGCATTGGAAGTGGGCCAGGGCTTGGAGCTTTGGGGAAAGAGGCCTTTAGGACCTCTACTTTCCAGCCCACCTGAAAGATGGGGCCTCCTTTCAGCAGTCTGGGACATCAGCCTGCTTCCTGCTGACTTAGGAAAAAGCCCCCAGGTGCTGCCTCTTTCGTATATTCCCCATCAGACCCTTTACAGGGTCATTGAAAGTCTCCTTTCCAAGGACTGGCCCAGGCTCAGCCGGGAAGATATGACAGCGTCCCAGGGAGCTGCCTTGCACACACCAGTCTGGGTTTAACATATAATCAAATCAGAGTGACAGCAGGTGGAAGCAGTCTTCTGTTGCCGCAGGAGCTGTCCTTGAGTTCAGGAACAAAGACAGGACAAGAAAGACAAGACAAAGTGTGGATTTGCACGTGTGCGTTCATGCCCATGTCCATGGGAAAAAATAAGGACTTCACCAAAATCATTTATTGGTCTTATAAGGGAATGAGTAAGGAGACTTTCTTCTGGTTCTAACAAAGAATTTAATCCCAAGGTATTGGAAAAAAACAAGGTGAAACAACCAAAGGTACTAAGCTCCTGTAACCTGAGTGGCTTTTTAAGGTCTGTGGTAAAGAAATGAGTAGCCGACTTCCCTCCTCCTTAGGGTACTCCTTGGGAAGGCTTCTGGGCAAACCCAGCATTCCATGGAGTAAAGGAGTGGACAGGAAACCCTGGGGTCGGAATTGCCTCTCCTGGCCACACTAGTATCATGCATTAGGACATATGATTTAACAAGGCTCGTGACTACAGGAGTGCCTCACTTATCCAGCCACAGATAGTTAGAGGTACTCTTCATAAATTACATTTTCAGGTCATCAATACCTTTCTTTTAATGGCTAAAATATAAAAAAAGAAGTAGAGCTACTTAAGAAAATAGAAACCTTTCTAAATATCATGTATGTTTATTGAACATTTATAGAATATAATTTAGCCTTTTGTTAATGATTCAAATTGTGGACTTGGAGTTGGGAGACATGAATTTTAGCTGTGGCTTTTGCAAGTTAGTTTCTCTCTCTGAGCATTGGTAATTCTTCATACTCTGCCCCCTTGGAGGGTGGTGGCAAGGGAAGAAACACTATTTCCCATTTTTAAAATACAGGCATTAGACTAGATGTTTTCTAAGGGAACCTCCACCTTTAAGATGTGTGATGATTGTGTTCCATTATATAGTGATCCCCTCAGGGTCTAAGGGTGCTCGTTTGCCCTCACACTAAATGGTCCCCTCGTACTTTGTAGTTTTGACATTGCTCTCCAGCGTGGGCTGTCCCCTAATGCTATTGCCAGTGTGCCCGGGGAAACAATTTTCTGCCTTATTCTACACATAGCATTTTATACATAGTCTGAGTGAGAATCTAGGTGAGATCTTTCCTACAGTGTAGAGTGAGCTGTGTGGATCTTCTCACAATAAGCCGCTGCTTGGAAGCATTTGTCACTTCTGAGTTTGTGACTGTGACAGAGGGCCCCAGAAGGCTGGCTTCCAGTTAAGTGAGGTGCTATGTTAAATGAATAGATTTGGATATACTCCCGGTCACAGCCCATTCACTTAAGAGAGTAGAAGTATTTGCGGGGGAAAAAAAAAGTTGCCTGTAAAGCATATTTCCAAGTTTTACGCTTCCATATTAATTTTCATTATAAACTTGGAAATGTGTTTCTAGGGAGAATTTTTGGCCCTAAGACGTAATAAAATCACACTGCAGAATGCAGCAGACCTTGTAAAAGCACATATTCAAGGGAAAATTCTAATTTTACAGCATACTTTTGTGTTCAGCTTGCATGCTTTACTTAGAGCAGTGAGGGTGTTTGGGTTTGGCACAGCTGCTCAAAAGGTCTCAAAGAAACCCACCCGCTCACCTGATTCAGAGAATCAGACAGCAGCTCTTATCCCCCAGCCCAGGAAAAGGAGCTAACAGGAACAGCTGCGGCAGAATCCCTGGCCCTTTTTGAGTTGTTTAGCTCCTTACAACAGCTTCAGAAAGGCTGCTGGCCTTTAGCAGCACCTGGGCTGCTCAGGCACAATGACACCCCAATGCAGCAGGAAGGGAAAGGAACAGAGAGGTTACAGCTCCTGAGGGCCCCCCTACAGTGCTGCACTGCCCTATGACAGCAGTCCTAATGACACCGCTGAGTGGGGTTCCAAAAACCCTGGCAGGGCTTTTCAGGTAACATCCATTGAACTAGTTTTTTTCACTTATAATTTCCATAATGTATGCACCTTATTTGAAAAAAAAAATCTTATGCAAACATCTTGGTTGTAAAAGAAGGTAAAATAGAGATGGTTGGTTGTTTGCATTATAAAAGGATGATTCCACTTCACAAAAAATTCCCATTAGGTCTTCTATAAATAATGCATTTAAAATATGATATGTGCCTAAAATTTTGTTTAAATACAACTTTGGGGCTGTTGTTTTAAGCTTACATGAAATGAGTAAATTTCTACATTTGTATTTTCTGAGTCATGAGACAAATCTGCCAATCAGCTTTCACCCTCTTACTTTATTTTTCCTTTGCACATTTTTAGATGGAAAAAAAAAATGCATGTCAACTCACTTTTTGGGATCCAAATTTTCCCAGTTACCAGTAGCTACCCTTTTCCTAACCCTTGCATTTTCCCTTTAGTCAAAGCCACACCTGGGGGTTTCTTAACTCCACTTGGCTCCTTGCAGAGTTTGTTCCAGTTCCTTTTGTCTGGTAACTGATGATATGGCCTATATACGTTGTCTAATGTTGAAATGCTCAGCTGAGATTTCAGAGGATATGAGTTCCCCGCTCAGATCGACCAAACCATTGGAAAAGCCCATAGCTCCCACTTTTATCCTGTTCTCTTACCTCCCGTGATATCCATGATTCAGCAGAAAAGAGCAGAGCCCCTTTCATCCCCATAATCCCATTGCTTCCTTCTCTCCCCAGTGAGAAAGTGGCGTGTAAAAAGTGCCCTGGGAGCCTTGGGCCAGTGGCAGATTGAGGTGGGAGAGCCAGCGCCCCATGGAGCAGGGAGCCTGGGGCCTGAACTCATCAAGGAAAGCAATGCCAACGTATGTCAGGTGTCTTGGGGTACGGGGGCTGAGTGGGGAGTGGGCTGCCAGCCCCCGAGGATGGACCATGTTTTTTTCACCTCCTCATCTCCAGTGTGCCCACATGGACACAGTAGTCTAGAAATGTTGCCTGAATGAATACCCAAAGGGTTTTTTACTTGGCCATCCCAGGGCGAGGGTAGTCACAGCGATAACAGCATCAGAGGGAGCTGAGGAGAACTGTCTCCCATTGTGCCTGTGGGCAAAGTTTTGTGGAGGGGGGAGTCACCCCTTCCTACCCCTTCTCAAGAGCAGTCCTGGAGTTGGATTTGCCTCCTGCAGCCCATCTTCATGCGCAAGGACACCAAGATGAGCTTCCAGTGGCGGATTCGAAACCTCCCCTACCCTCAGGATGTCTATAGCGTCTGTGCGGACCAAAAGGAGCGCTGTGTGGTTGTCAGAACAACAAACAAAAAGTAAGTAGTGTGGTGGGTAGTGGTGTGCCTGTGTATGAACAGGGTGGGAGTGGGCTGTGACCTGGGGTTTGGCTCAGGCTGCCCCCTCCCCCAGGCGGGGGCCTCAAAGAAGCCTCCTCTTCCAGCTCTGCGGGAGGGAGGGGAGAGAGCTGCACTACAACCCCAGTAGGTGCTGAAAGCTGCAGGGCCTCCTCCCTGCAGAACCAGCTGGAATAATGTAATCCGCTCCATCAGGGCAGGGAAATTTGAACAAGGGTCTGGTCTAGTACCTGACACATACTGGAGCTCAATAAACATTTGTTGAATAAATGAGGGGATGAGGGACTCACCTGGCTACTAACTTGTGATCTTAAGTGGTTTTGCTGTAAGGTTATTGTGACTTTGACCTCTGGCTGTTCCAGGCCATGGTGAACTTGGCCTGGTGATAGCACTGTTGGAGCTGGCAGGGAGCCAGGGCCTGGAAGGCACACTTGTCTGAGGTGGCAGTTACAGGACTTTCAAGGGTTGGCCTGGGAGCAGCAAATCTAATCCCTTCCTTGACTGAGGGACAGTGGGCAGGTGCTTTGGCCTCTTGGAAGCCTCATTTTATGTTTCAAAAGGGGCACTCAACTTCCCTTTGCTCCTCCCCTTGTGGTCTGCTGCGGGGAGGCAAAATATAGGGTTGAGGGAACAGAAGATGGCCAAGCTGGAGATGTGATCCTGGCAAGGCTGCCTCCAGGCTGACCGTCTTGGAAGTGCATCAGTCCCATGTATGTTTCCGGAGCTCTGACCACAGGAGAAGGAAAAGCATTGTAATGAATCAATCTTGCTGTGGGCCAGAGGGATTGCAGTGTAGGACCAACTCCCACGACATAGATTCGGGGCATTGACATGGGAGGTTTTATGAGCTACTGGTCCACAAGCTATGAAGTCACCCATTGTGCCTTATGGGGTGCTAAGCTTAGCCCAGAGGTGCCCCTCTGGTTTACATGCAGTAAGGAGGACCCAGCTCTGTCCATCTCCTCAGGTGGTGTGGTGCCAGCCTCCCCTTTTACCTCCCTCAAGTCCACAAGGCCCACAGGGAAGCAGCGTGGCTCCCCAGGCTTCCCCAGTGCAGCCCTGGGTCCTGCCCACCTCTTATGACACCCCCTCCTCCCCCCCCCCCGTCACTTTGGCAGGGTTAAGGGGACAGGGAAGGGGTGGAGATGAATGAATTAATTTCAGGATTATTGCTGTACATGCAGCCAGTAGCCCCTGCAGTGGACCTTGTCTATAAATATAAAGTCATAATAATAAGGGTTTGCGTTTATAAAGCACTTTGAAGCCCTCAGACAAAAGGCACTTTATTCCCGTTATTGTTCTCATCATTAACAGGAGTCAGTGCCTAAAGTGGAATTTAGCAATTTCAGACAACAGAGAAATTGCCTTTAGGAAAACAAACTCCGTGCTTCAGCAAGCATTCCCTGGCGTAAGAGGCCTTGGGTCCAAACTGGGAACAAAAGTGCTTCTGATAGCACTTGAATCTGCAGCCCAGCAGTTTGTGGAGCTGGCTGCTGCCTCCCTTTTGTCCCCCAGAGGTCACTGTCGAATACAGATATCAGACAGAAATGTGATTACTGGGGAGTGAGAAAAGAGAGGCTAGCTAACTCACCAAAAAAATTCATCTGCGGGTAGGTCCTTTGGGTCCCATCTCCTGAGCCTATCCAGCCGTAGGTGGCGCTGTTGGCCAGGAGCTCCATGGCTACAGGCCCGCTCCAGTGCCCAAGGCAGTAGGAGACGTTTTTGGACTGATGGGTGAGGCCAGGTGGGATGCGGCAGTGCCCCCGGCGCGGTAGGGCCAGCAGTTGGAGGGGGGAGGAGTTTGTCAGTGTCCACTTTGGAGCCAACACTGAGCCTCTGGTCCAGTGGCCCAGCGCCACTCAGCCCAGCCTTCCTCAGGTCCCTCTGCTGGGAGGTAGGCGAGGGGGACCACTAAACCCTTAATCCTGAGCCTAGTGGCATTTTCTTCTTTTACCTGGAGTAGTGTGTCCTATACCTTTACTACCATTAATTAAACAGAGCTTAATGGCTATTCCTTTGGGCAGTGTTTAACTTTCTTAGGATACTTTAAAAATCTTTTTTTCTGATCATCACACTGTCCAAAGGTGGGCATGCACTGTGTGGGACAGTGTGACTGTCCGCAGTGGCCCGCCCTGTTATTTCTCTCAGCCTGTCCTTCAGAGTCTCTCTCTGAAGATCTGGCCTTTCTGCAAGGGAGAGTGGGTTGGGAAAGGACTGGGAAGGGGATACAGTGGGAAGAGAGTGATGGGGTGCAGAGGGTCACTGCTGAAATAGCCAAAATGAAGGAGCTGTCTTTTTGGCACACGTTGAAGAGAGGTACAGAGTTGGCCTGTTCCATGAACTTGAAGTCCATCTAGGATAGCTCCTTCATTTGAGGAAGGAATTTGGAGGAAGAAACAGGCCCCAAAGCTAAATGGCCTTCCCAGGGTCACAGGGCAGGGCCGGGAGTCCTCCCGAGGGCCTTCGCTTCTACATACGTCTTTTGAACACCTTTGAGGTTCAGAAAGGAAGACTACCCTGTCTTAGAAACTGTGCTGTGGGGACCCGCAGGGTGGCTGGCTCCTCGGGGAGCCCACCCCTCATACCTGCCCCATCCTTGGAGAGATGCAGGGATCCTAGACCAGGTGGCCTATTTCTTTGAGGTGAGAATGTGGAAAGATGGAGGGGTCGGGAGATTTGGGGAGTTACTACTTATAATTAGGGCGTCTCCATTCACAAGTTTGTGATTTTGGCAAGACACCTAACTTTTCCATGCCTCGGTTTCCTCTCCTGTGAAAGGGTAGTTGGAGTAACCAACCTGAAAAGGTTGTTTTGAGGACTTAGTGTGTATGGAACAGTGCCTGGCACAGAATAAGCATTAATAAATGTCGCCTTTCATGTGTGCCTGATACTGAGGACAGTGAAGGGAGGTGGAAATGGGGGAGTGTTGGGCACCTGCAAAAAGCCCAGGAACCACCTGCTATGAGGTTAGCTTTTAGCAGAAACAACACTCTCCTCAGGCAGGGATGTGGCCTTGTTTCTTCTTTATCCTTAAGTCTCCAGCTCACAGCTCAAGGCCTGGGACCCAGTTGATGCCTAGGAAATGTCTGCTACCTACTGAGGGCTGCCTAAGGCTAAGCATCCTGACTTCTCCAGAGGCACAATGGGTCTCTCTCTAGTCCAGGTGCTGGTGAGAAAGTCAAATGCAGTGCCTCAGGGCAAACCCCAAAGTCAGGGAATGGGGGTGAGAAGGGGCTGGGCTGCTCATGAAAGGTGGTGGGAGTAGGACAGGGAAGTGGGGAGCAAGCCACACACCTCAAGTTCCCTTCGATCTTGCTGTCATTGAGGCCAAGCCCCAGGATTCTTTTTGCAGTCCCATGATCCCAGCTTGGGGACTACAGCCTGACATGGCCCCTCTGAGGGTGCACAGGTGTGTCCCTGTCCGCCCAGCACACAAGCCAGGTAGGCAGGAAGGGTATCCCCATGCTCTGCACAGGAAGGTCTTCCACAGGCCCTGTGGGCTCTGCTGGGATGCGTGTGGCTGGGCTGGGCGGCTCCTCTCTTGGTTCTGCTTCTTGTGTATATTTGCAGGGAAGATGTTAACACTTCCTAACAAGCCTTTGTGTTCATCTAATCTCTGCTGTTTAACCTTTGACTCTCCCCTATTATCAGTGTCTGCCACCTTTGCTGGCCAGACCAAGGGCCCCAGGAAGAGACCTCAGCCTGGGCTGGCTAGGAAGAGGATGAGGCCGGCATTCCACCCCATTCGCAGGCAGATGGATTGCCTTTCCCTGGGGCAGAGCTTTGGAAAATAAAGCAAACCTGTGGTGCCATTAGGATCCCCCAGCCCCCACTCCTTTTGAACTGTCAGCCTTTAAGTAAACATTCTTTTCCTGCCATGGGTCCCAGCACCTTGGTGGGGAGTGGGGAACCTGGGAGGAGAGGGGCCCTGAGAGCCTCTGCTAAACTGAGGGATTTGGGCAGGGAGAGTGGGGCAGAAGTGCTGCATTGATGTCAACTCTGAGTCCCCAGGGCATCAGGGCTTTTGAAGTGGACTCGGGGTAGCTGTCACCACAAGGACCAGGCTCCTCTGAAGTATTAAAAGCCCCGTCCTCTCCAGGCCCCTCACTTGAGTTTGTTTGTACCTGCCTGCAGCGTTTCCCTTCCCAGCCCACACGTCCTCGGCAGCAGCGCTGATGCTGTGCCCAGGGGACAGGTCTGGCGGCCACTGGCCAGAGCCTAGGCTGCACTTCCACCAGGAAAATGCCAAACGGGCCTGTTGCTAGAGGTGAACAGGCCATTCTTTGTGCTCTGGTGTGATAAGCACCAAACCAGGAGAAGGAACTTAAATCCTGACTCCATTGACAACGGCTGTGAAACCAGGCAAGACATCTCACCTCTCTGAGCCCAAGTTTCCTCTTCTTTAAAGGAGGTCAAATTTCCTGCAAAACAAAGTCCAGTTACACACATTATGGGCTGGGTGTTGCTATCTGGGTTTTTTTGCTTGTTTTTTTACTAAAAGGGGTCATTCATCTCTGGACTGGCACCTGCAGATGACAGGGACCGTGTGTGGTGTGTGGAAACAGATGAGTGGGGTCTCAGGGCCAGCGAAGCTCTGTAAAGCCCCGGAAACCCAGCTTCCACGATGAGTCACATGCGTTGCCCTCTCAGGGAGCTTTCTCCTTGTGGATGTACTTCCCTCTGGCCTGCTGTAAAGTATAGGCAGCTGACAAGGCCTTGAAAGATCCCGAAGGAGGAAAAAGGTAGTGTAGGCCTTCAGTTGGAAGTCCCATTAAATGGTAATTGCCAGTCCCCAGTGTTGGAGGACAGTCCTCAATGTCCTTATTCTGTCCCTTGTTAGCACACAGATCCCATTTTCTTGGGGTGCAGAGGAGGCCCGGCTTGCTTGAGCTATCTGTGTATTCCAGGTTTCTTCTGTGTCTTTGGTAGTCCCAAGCTTGCAGAAGCGGCCCAGAGGAACTCCCAAAGATAAAGGTGGGCGAGGGAGAAGTTTTTATTTAAAAATGCAGAAACCTTGGAAACAGAACCCAGGATGCGAAGACACTGGGTGAAAAGCCAGAATAAGGTTGGGATGAATCACTCTAACCCCTGGCTTAATCAAGGAATCATGACTGGCCCTGCTCTTCTACTGCTGGACCTTCCATAAGGCCTTTTATTCTTTTCTTTCCAGGGCCAGCCACTAAGCTCCAAAATACTGGCGTTCTGACTGGCTTCCCTTGTTCGTCTCCAGCTGTGTGGAAGCTTGGTGGCAGAGGGCCTGATGCCCACTGTTTGGGGTTATCTTGCTGAGTGTCCCCATGGCCTCCGTATGTCCCCACAGGTACTACAAGAAGTTCTCCATTCCTGACCTGGACAGATACCAGCTACCTCTGGATGATTCCTTGCTGAGCTCTGCTCACGCCAACTGCACTCTGATCATCTCCGTAAGATTCACCCAAACTTCTTGGCCACTGCATCAGGGAGAGGCTCCCTCTTTCCCTGCCCATAGGAGTCCCCAATTTCCTGGAGGGTGCTTGCTACAGAACAGGCATCTCTCCTTCAGCATGGGGAGAGCAGGGTGGGGGTGGGGACTCAGGGAGGAGCCTGGTCTTATCAATCACAGGTGGAAGAGGATAGAGGGTGACTGGGAGTGTGGAAATCACAGGACTGGGGTTTTCTGGTCCAAGGCCTGCTCCTACCTGGCCATGGGACCTTCAGCAAATCATTCAACCCTGTAGGCCTCCATTACCTCATCTTTGAATAAAGAGATCGGGGTGTGTGTGTGTGTGTGTGTGTGTGTGT